>NW_019174272.1:13100073-13161840 GCF_002260705.1 Seriola dumerili | reverse complement strand
TGAATGAAGCTCCATGAAGTTGTTTATTTTATTCTATGTTAAATTACATATCTCTACTTATTTTTTGTTTTCACTTCACTGTAACTTGGATCACTTGGAAAAACTGTGTGTACAGATGGTCAAAGGAACGAGTGAGGTGACACATTCCNTTCTCCTTCTTCTCCTTCTTCTTCTTCTTCTTCTTCTTCTCTGAGTTAACTAGCAGATCGCAAACAACTTTAAGGTGCATACCGCCACCTACTTTACAAGAATGTGCAACATCATGTCGTTTTACTCAAGCTCTTTAATTCTACCCACTGACCTAATATTATTGAAAAAAAAGTAAAGTGGAACCCCTCTTCTCTCGAGAGGAGTCCTTTCACCTTGTTGAACGCCGCTCTGTGTCTGGTTAGCTCAGCTCTGTAATCTGGGAAGATGAGGATCTGCTTTCCTTAAACTGCCTTCTGCCTGGCCAGAAGTTGGATCTGCTCCTTCTCCTGGATGTAATTAACTCGAAGGTCATTCTCCCTTTGCCGCAGCTCGATGAGCCCTATCCAGGATTGGGTGCTCCTCCAGACCATTAGAATCTCCAACTAAGTCGTACAGAGTGCGGCAATGAATTTTGTGGGATCGTGTGCCATTGTTCTCCTCTTGAATAACTTCGTTGACTGTAGCATGCTCTTGTCGACAGCATTCTTGCTAGTAGCCTCCGAGTTGCTAGCTTGTACGGCTTTATGACTCAAAATTTCAAAATAAAAAGGTCACTTAATCAGATTGTCTTAACAAATCATAACCTATTTTGGTATAAAAGTTTGGACCTCGTGGTTTACACCTCTACTCCATGACGTTCCCCCTGGTGGCCTCTGTGAAAACTCCTCTCACTTTTACTTTAAGTATCTTCAAGTACATGCACCTTGTGACTGTCATTAATCCGATTATTTCAGTAAATGTACTTCGTTACTTTCCATCACTATTACTACAGAAAATAATTAAGTCAGCTTTTTTGTAGTTTGCTTGAATATTTCAATTGCTATGTTATACACCAGTGTAAAAACGGTAACTGGTTTTATTCACTTATTCACTTCTCTCAGAAACTGAAACTGAGCACGAGTTTTCTGCCACGATGTTCCATCTTATATTTCATATCTAAGCAGAAACATATGGAAAGCCATCTAAATCAATATTAAATTAATTAATTAATTAATTAATTAAATGCAGCTATGAAATAAATCCTGAAATAAATAAATCAGGTAATACATCTAGAAATATATAAATAAAAGTGAATACAAATATATAAATTAGTAAAAAAAAATAAATTGCTATACAAATAAATGAGTGAATGCCACATTAATCTCCCAGCTGAATCTGTGAGATAACCACGCCCCCTAATTTGAATATGGACAGATGGAAATAAAAAATAAAAGCCCCCTGAAATAAATAAAAATGTCATTTTTAAAATAAAACTGTTTATTTTCTTTACCTATTCATTTATTCATTAATTCATGTATTTATTCATTTATATAGCTATTTATTTATTTATTGACTCATATATTTATATTTACGTTTATTTATATATTACTACATTTATTACCCAATTTATTTATTTCATAGCTGTATTTATTTATTTATTTAATATTGATTAATATGGCATAGAGACACATGGTGGGTGAGGTGGATCAAATACCTTGCAGCCAGAACTGTGTTGACTCAGGTTGCGGTCCTGCTGTGATCTTGTGCTACATCCCCCCTGCCACTCCTCCAGCAATGGAAGGATGCTGAGGGCGTTGTCCTGAGTGATGGGCATCCTGGCATCCTGGGCCTTTAGGTGGGTCTCTCACCAACAGCCACACCAATGCTCCCAGGCACAGGAACCAGTACCAGTGTGGGCCGACAGCCCCAAGTCCATCTCTGAGAAATTGTGTGACTCTACTCGGAGATCTCCAGATGAGCCAGGGTGGAAGGTATCAGACTGATGGCAGGTTATCTCTGCTGTGGTGTCTGCAGCACCAGCTCATCACCTGCAGACAACACAAGAACATCACAATGGAGCAGCAGATCACATGATGCATAAAAAGACCAATGAAAATATGTTTGTTCTTTTTGTTACTTTGCCTCTTTTTTATTTCTAATTGACAGCATCAAATGATATAATATCATAATCAAAGCCTTTTTTTTTTTTAGTCCTTTGAGAGCTTTACTTTCCACTTACTTTTCATTTTGACAATTGAGCTCTTGGCTTACACAAAAAAATGTTTTATTTCTCTGATTTACTGCTTCACTCCCTCTCTTCATTCACTCTCTACCTCACTCAACCACTGCTGCTCGTCCACTAATTAGAGGGTCGGTGGTTTGATCCCCGGCTCCTCCAGGCCGCATGTCGAAGTATTCTTGGGCACGATACTGAACCCCACATTGCCCCGATGGCTGTTCCATCAGTGTATGAGTGTGATGTATGAATGTGTGAGTGAATGGGTGAATATGGACACTATTGTAAAGTGCTTTGAGTGATCAGTAAGACTAGAAAAGCGCTATGTAAGTGCAAGTCCATTTACTCTCTATCATCTCTCTCGCGCTTGTTGAGCTAGGGAGGAGGGGCCAACTCTGAATGCTGTGTTTAACCATGTATTTATTATTGTAACCATGACCACAGAGATCATCTAATCACAATGACAATCACAAAAAAACTTGAATGGTCCTTACAGGGAAACTGCTTTGTTACAATTTCCCAGCACACAGTTAGAAAAGTACTTACTTTACTTACTTTACTACACATTTATACTGATAATACATTTATGGTAAGAGTATAGAAAAATGTACAAATGCAAAAGTAAAAAGTGATGTGTGAGGTGGGAACATGCGGATGAACTGTAAATTAACAGTAAGTTAACTGTAATATGTAAAAGTCACTGATTGAAAAGTGTAATGTGGGTCAACAGTAGGTGACAGGAGTTTAACAGCAGAGGACTGATGGAGACGTCCTGCAGAGCCGAATGGTTACAGGGAGGAAGGAGCTTCTGTGGTTGAACCTGACAACATCCTCCTCTCTGTGACTCCATGCAGAGGGTCCAGCTCCTCAGACTTCTGCCCCAGCAGACTACAGTGTAGAAAACGGCTCTGGCCTCCACAGACTCCTAAAACATCTGGACTGGAGCCTCCGCAGGAAAAAGAGCCGACTCTGGTCCTTCCTGTAGAGAGCTGCAGAGCTCTCTGCAGAGCTACAAAGCTGTCCACCACCCTCTCATACTCTGACGTCCTCCTCCCTGATGCTTCCAACAACTGCAGAGTCATCAGAACCTCTGTAGGAGGCAGATGTCTGTGTCGTACCTGAAGTCAGGTGTCCAGGGTGACGAAAGGGGGACAGGACAGTCTGCTGTGGAGCTCCACTACTGATCACCACTGTGTCTGACATACAGTTCCTAAAGAGCACATACTGAGGATGCCCAGTAAGGTAGGCTCTTTCTCTCCTTCACTTATTAAGTAGATGTAGTACTTAGTACTTACACCAAGGTCTCCTACTGCAATGAAGCTTTTGAGAATTCCCTCACCTGGAAGTCGCTTTGGATAAAAGCGTCTGACAGAAGAGTAAATGTAAATGTATTGATGATTTTACACCTGTAGTTCTGTTCATTTGATGCAGACGAGTTTGCATTAATCATGATAGCCTCATAGTCAACACATTGTTCAAACTACAAATAACTTAAAATAAAAGAATAAAGTCATCAAACCTAGTTTGGGCTGTTCAGAATAACCAAGAGCAACACTTTGTAGAGTAAATCAAACACCAGGTAATGTAAGACAATGACTCACAATTATGAATGTCAGCCAGAATGCCCCAGTATGTGTGTGTGTCCACAATATATCTTACAATTTACATCTTGCAGAGCATACACAGTGGATCGAACGCCATGACGAAAACTAGAAATATACTCAATATCACCTGCTGTTTACTTTTATTAGTTTATGTGAAAACACTTATGATTATTCCAGATTGCCATGACACCACTTTTTAACTGACTGTTGTGTATTTTATGCTAAATCTAAATACTTCTAGCAACAGAGTGTCTCTCTGCATGATACAAATCCATCTACAAACACCTGCTTCATTTCTATAACTGATAAAGGTCTGCTTTGTAAATGGCCGACAGTGACGTTAAGTTTGTTGTTAATGGTGAAACCAGCAGAGTCCCTCAAGGGCCCCATTCATAGTAAAGAGAGGAATCCGGGTTGACCCTCCATCTCCATGCCTAACTACAGAAAGAGAGCAGAGCTCGGCCACATCTGTGGCAGATATAGACAAAAACACAGGCTACACGAAACCACACTTAAATGAGTATGCAGAGCTCGGGCTGCAAATGAACTGTTTGGCTCTGTGGTACCATCTGTCTCTACTATTCCTGTACACTACAGGGCCGGCCCCGCTCTGGCCCGAGCACAACCATGGGCTTGGATGGGAGGTGTAGGTTTACAAGGAAGTAGTGGATGTGAGGTGATAGTAGAACCTCAGGAGGATGACACTTGATGAAGATGAAGAAAAGGGAGGAAGTCAAAAAGATGGGCGAGAGCTGGTCTGGGTGTATTCCTAAACTGGTCCTGGTTATCCATCCACAACCTGTGTGGCCCTGGAGGAGTAAGTCTGAGAAAATAACTCTGATCATCTCTTCTGGCTGGGGTGCTAATGAGATGCATTATGGGACATGTAGGATTCAGTGTTTTTTGAGCTTGACCCATAGAGAATAAAAGTCAGATTTAATTTTGACCATTTTTTAAAAATAATTTGAGGGGGGGGGGGGGTTATTGATGATTATTGATGAAGAAACAAAGGTCCCCGACTGGGGAAGTTGTGGCTCACGGTCAGCAAGAGTCCTGTAATATAATTCAGCTGTGTGTTGTCTCACTGTCTCACTGAGGAAATCTTGTAGTAAGAAGGACCTGAACAGATAAACTGCTACTAACCAGCTGGTTGAGTAAGCTCAGTGTGTTTCCACTCCAACAATAATAAACCGCCTGTTTGTGCTGTTTGTTCCCGCTGCACTGGGGGGTGGAGATCCTGATGTGGGTGTGTACAGAAAATTCAGCTGAGTGTTTAACTCTGTGCATCACCACAGAAGGCTGGCAGACTCCTCTCCTCCCTTTATTTAGACAACCCCTGGGAAAGGACACAGACTGAGCTGGAAACACACTCTGCAGTAAAAGCCAGGAGGACACATTAATATACAATCACACAATGCCTGTAAAATCACTGTAAACAAACATGTTAGGGGGATGTCCTCAAACCATCGTCTTCAGAGTTGCTGTTTCCACCACAGTCAGTTTTGTGTTTTGGTCATTTTGAGACTGGGTTTGTAAAGCTGCTGCTAGGCTGTTCCTTTCCAGGAGCGTCGCAGGTTGAACTGCACACTGTAGGCCGCAGCAGGACGGACTCCCATCATTCTCTCCGCAGAGTATGTGGTGATAAGACTGTGCTAAATATTTCACAGATTTCACAGGTAGAGCGGGTCATCCAGGGATCATCCTCCGGTCCTCGAGCCAGACACTGAATTCTGACCTAACATTGGTGTGCGAGTGTCTGAATGTGTGTGTGAATGGGTGAATGTGGGTAGCATTGTAAAGCATTTTGAGAGGTTGATAAGATTATATAAGTTTATATTCTAGGTAATAACAGACTACATCAGTATCTCTGTCAAATGAGCATCATTCATTCTCCATTCTCCATTTACCTCTCTTATGTCATTGTCTCACAACTTTACTAATGGAAACTTTACTTTGCATTATAAGGATGCTGATTTTGGAGAGGAATATTTTTCTCTTACCTCGACAAGTGACATCAGGAACAAGGACACATTTAAAGTGGTTCACATTGTTGAACCTCCCATAGTTACTCTGAACTTTACTGATGGGACTTTACTGATAGTTCCATTGAAAGTGCATCAGAGACCTCCATCCATAGCTCAGCAGCCTCAATCTATACTTCAGTGACCTCCATCCATCCTTCCTACAGCAGTTGCTCTTCTGGGTCGCAGGATACACTGATTCTTTCATCACCTGAACATGTTACCAAGCGTTCACAGCGTTGGCCTACTTCGCTTACGTCACAGAACTAGTGCTTGCTTCAGGAAATGAAGCTTTCGAGAAGGATCAAATTCAGCTCAACTTTACCACAAGCCTTCCTGACATTCTTGAGAAACTGGCTAAAAGCATCTTTCAGTATGTTGCCAACCCAACAAGCGCACAGTTGTCTGATGTTGCTGAGGCACTGATTCAGAAGCATCCTTGCCTTAAAGGTGTAATGTGTAAGATCGTGCTACTTGCTCCACCTCCATAGGGGGCGGCATTTCACCTCTTCGCCCCTGTCCAGTTAATCATGTTGTTGTTTTCCCCATGTTCTTTATAATTTATTATTTATGTGCATTTATTGTTGATAGTTAAAATTGTTGAGAGCACTGAAACAAATTATGAATACTTGTAGTACAAACAGTATGTTTTTATTTAGCTATAAAAATATGAAGACAAGGGGATACTGCATGACACATGGTTTTTACTTACAAGATATTTGGCTTGGTGTTTGGTGCAGTATACAATAAATATATTAACAGGAAATAGCAATAAAAGGGTAAAATACTGCAACATTCAAAAAGATAAATATTCATAGATACACACATTAAAAAAATAAAACTATGAAAACACTATGTACAAAAGTGTTGACAAAACTCCTGCTGAGCAGAATGTGCAATAGATCACAGTATAGACAATATGTGTTCTGTGCAGGGATAATACTCTGAGGTGTTACTGTAATGTGGTTGTTGATGGTTGATGAGGCCAGACCCAGAAGAAAAGGCAGGTGCTGGTCCATCACTGGGGAGGACTGGACTGGAATTCTGGAGCTCGGCATCAAGCCGTGTCTCTTTACCCGGAGCTGTCTCCAGTGGAGGAAAAACACACCAGCATTCACCCGTGTCTTGCTTCTTTGCACTTGAACATGGCTTCTTGTCAGAGTGGTCTTTGGGATGGAGATAAAGATCTCTTTCTAGGCGCCTCAGACATCTCTGCATTTCTGTGATGCTCATCGGCAGCTTTTTCTTTTTTTTAGTCGGGAGCTGTAGCGTAACTTCAAGTTCAAGAGGAAGCTCTTCTTCTTCATGACTTCTGACTCACACAGCATCTAGTGTCATAAAGTGGTATAACAACACGGTCCTGGACGTGGCTAGTTGGTTAGCATGCTAATTTCATATATCTCTGAAATACAATAGATGGAGGTCTTGGTCATGACATCATCACTGTTGCTCCTTCACATACTATTGATGGTGTTCGTTCATTTTTTGAACATTTTAAACTAAATTCTGGCCAAATTTGGCCAGATCTTACACATTACACCTTTAAAGAACCTTGATCATATAATGGATACTATGGATGGCAACAAAGACTAAAATATAAAATGGGCAACTTTAGATCTAAATTGAGAGGGCTTGGATGCCCTGAGGTTGATGTGAACTCTCTCAAAAAGAAGCGATCACATGAGCAAACACCTGCAAAGAACATCAAAAAGCCAAGAAAGGCAGAGATTAACGATTTACCCCCTCACCCACGAGGAGAAACAGAAGGAAGTTTGGAACAAGAAAGACTGGAGCTCCTTAATGAAATAAAGAAGAGGAAAAATAGTCACATCATCAATGAAAAAACAGCGAAAAGACATTCTCCATTCGCAGACAGGAAGTCGTCAATCAAGCACCACCAGTCAATGACCTAAAAGACCGATGGCCTACTCTTTTTGATTCAGCTCAGGTAATTATTTTTTCATAAAACAGTTCGCAGTATTTGCTATGTTAGTCAGTTGTTTACATTAACAAATTGTGCCTTTCTTATCTTTGTCTTATTTTAATACAGATAAATGAAGAATTCAGAAGAATCACCACTTTTAACCTGGAGACAACGACAGGAAAGCTATTTTCTTAATTTCTCTATTACCAAAAGCAGAACCTATAACGTCCAAGCTTATTGATACTCCAGTCTATTTAAAAATTTAGCCCAGGGGCCCGATCAATACCAGGTTTCGGTACCCATCCATTTTCTCTTCACCTCTCTAAATCACTTTGGATTTCAGCCATACTTCACCAACTGGATTAAAATACTTTATAATCCACCCACTGCTTCCGTTATAACCAATGGAGTCATATCAAAACCATTTCTATTACAGAGAAGCACTCGACAAGGCTGCCTGTTATCACCATGACTGTTTACACTTTTCATTGAAGCTTCAATTACACAATGCGACCACATCAGAGGAGTCAAATCAAAATCACTTCACCACAAAATCAGTTTATATGCCGATAACATTCTGTTATACTTCACAAACAACTCATCATCACTTCCTTCAGACCATAATCTGATCAGCAATTGCAGTTGGGAGTCTGGCAACTCCATCAACTGGTCAAAAACCGAGATTCTGCCTATAAGCAAATAGGATGCTGAGGCCGGGGACCCTATTTTCAAACAAACAAACAAAATATTTTGGAATTCATATTTCTTCAAACCTAAATGTATTATTCAAACTTAACTATACTGTCATATACCCTGTCTTAACTCAAGAACTAAGCATCAAATTATAACACTTCAGCCTGGTGGAAAGCAAATGAAATTCTCCATCACAACCTCTCACCATCCTTCCATACACCCTTATGGATCAATCCTATGTTTTTAATCAATAAGAAACCCATTCCTTTTTCAGCCTGGATTGGGAGAGGAGTAACAAGCCTGGAACAGCTACTCAATGATGGCCTGCTCTTGATATTTGACAACATCCAAAAAGAATATAACATAGCAATATAAGGTCACTGTCATTTTGAGTATATTCAGTTAAGAGAATTCATAAAGAAAACCATCAAACTCGAAGATTTTAAGAGTCACAGTCCACCCTTCTACTCAAAGTTACAATCGCTCAAACCAAAAAAATGCTTTCAAACTCATAGTATCCAACGACAGAACACTATCAATCCCCATAGACAAATGGACGACAGACATAAATAACCTTCCATCAGATTTCAATTGGACAAACATATGCAATAACATCTTCTCTATGACATGTAACCCAAAACCCAACTAATTCAGTATAAATTCCTTCACTACCCACAAACCCTACCGCATGGTCTTTAGCCAAAACAATACATGTTCACACTGCTCAACCGCAACAGACAGTTACTTCCATGCCCTCTGGCTCCGCCCCCTCATCCAAACTTCTGGTCGGAGGTCATGAGCAGGCTATCTGAGATGCTAAGCCTCAGCATCCCCATTTGCCCATCATTGCATTAATTGGTGACTTCTCCACATTACATATAACTTTCCAGCACAAACCATTTGCATTAATATCATTAACCATCGCAGAAAAAACCACACTATTAAACTGTAAAGACAGAACTAGAATATCCACAACCCACTGGCTCAATTTACTAACAAATCATTAAACCTCACAGCTTCTCTGAAAAATAACACCAAATCATATGAAAACACCTGGTCATCCTTTTTACAGTAACTCTAACGCTGATTCCTCTTGTGTCACACAACCACTCACCTATCTCATATCTCTGCCGCTTTGTTATATCTAACTGATGACAACATACAAAATGTAGATGAGTATATACAAATGATTTTGTGACCTGTGTGCATGTATATATACACACTTATATTATTATATCGTTATGCATATTATATATTTTGCATCACTTTGAACTGGGTGGGGGAGAGTTGAAAAAAATTGATTGTCCAGTTAAAAGTGATCTTCAATCTCTAATCCAATACCGATTCATAAAACCCGAGATCGATTTTTTAATATGCTTCTTTTACACTCTCCTGTGGATGTGTGAAGCTGTCCCAACAAGATCTGGTCAGGTGAGCGTAGGTCTAGAGCTGCTGGAGCTGCTGGAGCCACCTGAATGATGCTCCGCCACTTTTTTTCTCAAAGATGACATAAAATATCCAAAGCTCACAGAATCCAGTTGAAATGTATATATATTTTTAAGCGCTTGAAGATCTGATCATCACATATGTCATCTAGAAAGCTAATGAAAACAAATCAAACGGTCAAATTTTCATATTGACATTTAAGGTGTATTGATTGTTTTCCAAACGTCAATTATGCATTGAGTAACACTTCAGAAAACAACCTTAAAACTGTCTAGTAGCTGCCAGTAGCCTCTGAGCTGCTCAGTGAATTAATGCTAATTAGATGAAAAGACAACAAACATCACTCATCTGACAGTTTCTTTATCTGTGATGCTTTTACTCAGAAACATGAAAAAGTTAGTCTGTTACACTTAGACAGCTTGTGCTGCTAGCTTAGCTATGTTTTCATAGCCTAGCCTATTAGCTTCACCTGACCCTCTGCCTGCACTGCAGCTTCTCCTCTGAATGGATGTTTCCAATGCAGCTTCATTTGCTCAACACAAGTGAGTAAATGTAAGTAAACGTGCCACCGTAGAACTGTGGTTACATGACCTTTGAAATAAGCCACAACTAAACCGTGCGCGTGCCTGTCTCTCTGGAACTCTGGTGCGGACTTTCCCTCCTTCCTACATGATAAAGATTCTACCACCCTGATTATCATTATTATTATCATATTATTATTATTACTCTTATTATGCTGTCTGTGTATATAGTATACATGTACATTAATGCTAATACCACATTTTTACTATTATTATATATCATTGTATTATTATTATTGTATTGTCATTATTACATTATATCATTATAATTATTATCAATATCATTGCTATCATTACTATCTATTAAGCAGCTACAGGAGCAGCAAACATCTCATCTCACTGCGCTGCAGAACAGAGAGGTTCAGGAGATCCTTTGTTCCCAGTGCCATCAGGCTATATAACACCTCAGCCAAAGAAAGTTCACTAATCTAATTATTACTGTTTATTTATTATCAACTGTTTTTATTATTATTATTATTATTACATTTTTTATTATTATATTTATCATCATCAACAATGAGCTAATGGACACATGACTTTCCCCTAGGGGATAAATAAAGTATCTAGCTATCTATCTATTATTATTACTATTATTATTATTGTATACAATCAACTATTAGAACATCCTATAATACGCATGCGCGCGTGCCGCACACACACACGAACCCACACACACACACACACACACACACACACACACACACACACACACACACACACACACACACACACACACACACACACACACACAAGAAAAGAAACAAATAAAAGAGATTGAGACTGTTTTTGGGTCTTAAAATCACAAATATATCTTTTTATGGATCAACACTTTAAATAAAACACAAGAGAAGAAAAAAATATGGAACATTTAAAAAGCAAAAGCAAATCTTTTTAATTATGTATTAAACTTGCTAACTTGCAGATAAACTTTGTGGCTGGTGGGGAGCAACATGTTAGTCCCTTACTTTCCTTCCTCCACTGGTCGACTCGACTGAGACAGGGAGAGTATTTATTAAAAAGTGTGCAGGAACCTGATGACAGTCTCCTGTGCCTGAAACCCTGTAATGAGGGTGTGTGAATGAGGCCTTTTCATAAAGGCTTTAAAGTGTAATCTTCAGACAGACAGAGAGATGGAAACTGAATCAGTTCATCAGCTGCTGACACACATCAGTAAAATAACAACAGTATTAACATGACATTTCCAGTAATGACCTAAATCCCTCTGAATGGAGCCCCTCCCCCTCTCTACATAATCTCTGGCTCAACACTCGTAACAGAATTAAAGGCCTTAAGTCTGTGTTGATGCGGATTCATGGCAGCCCACCTTCATTCACAAACCACAGAGCTCGTTTACAAGGTGTCCATACAGGTGTAAAATAGGGGTAAATGGAGGTTGTGCCCATGGTGACAACAGCTGTTTGACAGAAGAACACGCACCCACTGCTTCAGCTTACATTACCAGCAGGGTCCAAAAGTCTGATAGACTTTCAGACTACGTCCACACTAATACAATCTCCGTCCCCGTGAGCGTTTCAGCTCCGTATCAGACATAATCTCGTTCCATACTAACACACCTGAAAATACATGCCATCACATGACCACTGATGTTCACTTGGCATTTGCGAGCCAGTGTAAACAGGAAGTTGGTTAATTGTAGAAAAGTACTACAAACAAGGCACAACAAAGACAGTTGTTGCATTAAAATACAGAATTCTTCTGAACAGCTGCTAGCAAAGACAACGAGGTCAGTAATACTTGCAATTCATTATCATGTTGTATTCACCACTGGTAGTCCAGGCTGATAACAACCAATCAGGGAGCGACCGTGGGTGTCTATGTCATCATTTCCAAAGGTCTCAGTTTCTGTCGGGTTTTCAAAATAAAACAGGTCCAGCAGTCCAGGAGTTTCTGAAAGTCTCTCTTTTAGGGCTTTGAAAACTCGTTGTGTGGACACCAGGAGCTAACGTAGCAAAAGAGATGAGTTTTAAAACTAAAATGCAGTGTGGACATTGCCTAAAAACCTATGTGAATATATAAGGTTTTATCAGATTGTCGAGATGAAAAACAGACTGACTGAACACAGCTCGGACGATCACCTGACACCAAACTATCAAGATAACAGGAGCAAAACTCTCATGATTTTATTCAGACATCAGGAATTTGTCTGCGAAGTTGCTTGAAAAGTCGTTTGGTGTGAGGTCAACATGACATCACCAGTGGGGTCCAAGTGTCTGAGACCACGTGACCATTCACTGGTGTTTACGGTTAACTCATCAGGCTCGAGTCAGGTTTGATATGACAAAAATTAGAAATGTTAATTATATGAACAAATATCAGAAAGAAAGTGAACTGATTTTTCTTACAATAAACATGTGACATGCTTGTTTAGTCTGAGTGACGACAATAACACAAATGAGGATGTGAATTAAGGAGGAGTGGACAGTAACAAAGTACATTTAATTGAGTGCTGTACTTAATGGGCTTGTTAAATACACAAAAAGAAACGGAAATTGTGAAATGAACATCAAAATGAAAATTGTTGATTCTATGTTGATTTTATGTCCATTTCTATCAGCTTTGCAACATGTTCTATAAGCTTTTTATCCTCAGTTCTACAGTCAGTCAGTCAGTCAGTCAGTCAGCAGGCTGTTGCAGTCATTAGGTTCTGTAAATGTGGAACAATACAACAATGTGTTGATATAAAGTACTTTTGAATACTTCATTATTTTTAAAAGCAAGTTGACCAAGTTTGACCAGGAGTATCAAAACTGTGACTCAGGTAATGGAGCTTTGAACATTGCCCACCTCTGGAATTACGGCTACAAGGCAAAGCAATGGAGCCATTGTGGCTCTTTCAGAATGAACCTTATCATCAGGTTGATCTGAATATGGCCAAACAGAAACCTACGTTAACCTCACCGAACCACAGTTAAACTGTCAATCACAATGGAAAACTCTGAGTGTTGTCAATGTGGCGACCTGCATGCCATCTCCTCCGTGGGTGAACACACTGTTCACAGTTCCTGTTCACGTACTACGTACCAGCATCACTCTGGTCAGTGACACTTACGGGATGCAGAAGTGCAGTTACATGTATGTAAAAGTAGGTCTCTGCTTCCTTCTCCTTCAGATATACACAACATCTTCTCAAAACGTTTGAGTTCTACACACTCAGATGGTGCTGAACAAACACGTCCACCTTCCAGTTTGACAACAAGGATTAGTTTCCCACTCTTTGTTCCGTGTTTCAGGCTGACCTACATGTCTCATTCCACCCCTCCCCCTCCACCCTGCTTCTCTAGTGGCGCCATATGGCCAAAGATTAGAAAAAGCCCCATTTCAGTTCATCCCAAATGTCACACAGTTACAGAATAAAGGAACAACGCTGTTTTGGTCCGCTGTGGTCTGGACAAGTCAATCAGTGGCTTTAAAAATCCAATTTTAAAATCCATCATAACACAACTGTCTCCTTTCTACACAGAATATCACGTTCTTCCTGTAATTATTGACAATCACGACTTAATTAGCAGCTCGTTTTTCCAATGCTGTTTGAAATGGTTTAATAAGAGTCCATTCCAGTGGTTTGTGCCCAGTTTAACATCCAGAATGTGGTGTAAAACCTGTCCAGTCTGTGAAAAGACTTTCTGCAGCTGCAGTAGTGATGGAAACCCTGTATCAACATTCTGGTTTTGGGCCAAATTTGGTCCAAAAGTTCAAGTAATTAGGCTTTTATTGTGTTATTTGAAAAAAAAAAGTGGTAAATCTTAAATATTGCCAAGCAGAGGAACTACCATGATTTCTTAACACTGTACCTTCATTAGTTTGAGCTCACAAGCTGTTTTTATTGATTGATTTTCTACATGATGTGAGCAGCTACCCTGGAAATGTGATGTTCCTGAGGTGGCAGAAGTTTGGCCTATGCTGAGGACTGAGGTAGATCTGCCCTGTTCATTTTATTTTTTAAATGCAACTACCAGTTTAGGTTTTGTTCATCTGTTGGCTGTTTTTGATCATTAAATAGATGAGAGCGGAGGAGGAGGAAGAGGAAGAAGAAGAGGAGGAGGAGGAGGTTTTCCTTACAGCGCTCTTGCTGCTGGAGGATTCAGTGTGTGTTTTCATTTTGTTAAACTGTTTATACATTAGAAAGTCTGGCTGCGATTTGCTATTTATTTTAAGTTATAAAATATTTTCCTACTTGAGAGATCTAGGCGATTGTGCCGGTTCTGCACATGTAAAAATAAGCCCCTTCTTTATATTGGTATTCCATTCTAAATACATTTTGATCTTGTCGGTTAACAGTTACTGGTCGGTTAACGAGCGTCAGCTATCGGTCAGAAAAAAGATTCAAAATGAGCATCCCTAGTTACTATAATAACGATCATGATCATGGCTTGCTTAGGTTTAAGAAAGATCGTGGTTTGGGTTAATATGAGTACTTCCTCAATATTATTATTGTTGTCATGGTTACAATAACAGCATGGTTAACTTTGTCAACTGTTATGAATAATAGAAACAACATAAACTGCTGCTTTCATATGGGAATGGAACACCGCTCTCCTGTGTCACATTCATCTATCCACCACAACCTCCTCCTGACGAGGACTTTGTCTCTCTTTACACTACGTCACCACACTTCTCCCTTTGCTCCTGTCATAATTACTACAGCCACTAGATGTCGTCTAGCAACACATCTAACTACTATAAGCTGCTGCACGGACGACCTATGGGCTCGTTTTTTTTTACAGGAGGACAGTCTCAGCAAACCACTTAAAGAATCCTGAACAGAAAAGTCTGTAACACCAAAGATGTGACACGTCTCACCCTCCCCCTAACAAGCCAATCGTGTTGTTGCACTGACACAAATGAAACTTCATGGAAGTAAGACCTTTGGAAAAAAGGTTTAAATCTTATTTTGGTGCAAAGCCATCAAACCTGCTTTTTATCAGATCTGACTGGTGAGTTACAGCTCTGCTCTTGTAAGCCCGGGGTCACCGCCAAGACGGCTTCTGAGTGGCAGGACCACCCTCTAAGGACTGTGCTACAGACCCAACTATGAAATTATTGGAGTCAATATTGATCAGATGATGTAAGACAAAGTTTAGGTAGTCCCTTAGTCAGCCTCTAGAGTCCTGCCATGATGTCACATCGAGGCCGACAGTCTGATGGTGGTTGAATAGCTCTGCAATACATTAAGAAATGAACATTTCTGAATCCCAGTTCCTTCAAGCTTTTTTTTTTTTTTTTTTTTTTATAAAATATCAAAGTAAACAAAATAAAAATATTTTTCTTATCACAGTTCCACAGCGATGGGCTGGTCATCCAAAGCCATGAATTCAATTGTCTGCTGTGTTTTTTTTTTGGCCTTAGCAAAACAAAAACACAGACAAAACAAATCTGGAAAACATCATCAATTTGACAAGAAATGAGCTGCAAATACTAGCAACACAATGGAAGCGTTTTTCAGGGGACACTAAAATGTGATGAACTAAACTTGTTCAATGCTTCTAACTTCAAAATTCACAACTGAGCATTGAGAGAGCGAGAGGGGACGACATGCAGCAAAGGGCCACGGGTAAGACTTGAACCCGGGCCGCTGCAGTCAGGACTACTCCTTCATCCCCTCACTCGCTTGTGTCCGCTGGAAACACTTCCATTGTGTTTTGAGTATTTGCAGCACATCTTGTCAAATTGATCATCTTTTCATAATTTGCAGCACATTTGTGTATTTGCCTGTGTTTTCTTAAGTAGCAGCACTTTGAGCTTTCAGGGCCACTTTACTCGCTCTCCAATTTAAAATATTTCCACACTACAGACTTTTTGCGTCCTGCCACTATCTGCGCTCTCAGTTTACGACACCTGTGTGACAGCTGATGTAAAACAAAGGATCGGGCCTAGGTTCATGCTAGAGAAAGTCGGTCAGTTAAATGCCTTGATCGGCCCTGATACCAATCTTTGACTTGAGATTGGTCCAAAAATGAGCCAAGTACAATCAGAAAACACAGCAGACAGAACAGAAACAGCGGCAGCAGCATGATGCTCCACCAGGTAACCTCACAGTACATGTCCTTCTTCCTGCTCTTCACGGCCTCTACTGAAATACTACCACCACCATTTAAGTTACTGCTCCTCAAATAAATGTAACATCACAAACTGACCACAAGTGACGGCGACTGATGGATCACATCTTATATTCACTTCACAGACCTACTCAGAGCAGTACATCACAGTGTCAGGGTATAATAATAAAATCAAGCAACAGCTCAAATCAACTGAAATCAAGAGGCAGTAAGAAACCTCACCTCATCAGCAGAGGAGAGAGTCTCTGTCGAGATGAAGTCAGGTTGAAGTTAGTTATTAATTCGAGTTTTTATCTTTGTTATACAGCATGTAAAAGAGGACATGGTTTGTTTGGAGGTGAGACTGATTCAGGGCTCTCACGCTAAACGGGGGCTGGAACATGCCGGGGATTAGAGATATTTATTGTTTCAGGCCATGGTGAGCTGTGGTCAGCAGTTTGTGAGCGGCGTGCAGACAGAGCAGAGCAGCCGGACTCTGTCCAGAGCTGGAGTCTAACAGTTTCACACACACGTGACCTCATCATAGTCTCACTTACTGCATGTGTGCATGTATATATGTGGAGTGAGTGAGTGAGTGTGTGTTTCAGGGCAGACAATACTATTTCAAAACCAGCATCTCCAGGTGCTTCCCTTCTTCTTCCGGCTCTGTTCATCAGGTCGATTCACAGTCTCTCAGACTACGGGCTTAAACTAGTTGAATCAAGTTCATATTTGAATAGAGATGAAATGGTTACCAGTTTCACAATAAGTCACAGAAGAAATGCCAGACAGTATTGGGGTTAAAATTTTAATTATCACTATAACCGTGGTAGATTACCGATTACTGTGGTTAATTAAACTCACATTAGGTTCTGTACAGCATCAACATTCTCCTAGGCATGTGCGGCAACCTACATGGGTTTGCTTTGTGTCAGTCAAAACACGGCGTAAGGCAGTGACAGCACTCCTCTGGAGATTTTACAGCCTTGTAATACCTTTTAACACCAAAGTTAACCGTTTTTTCCAAACGTGAGTAAGCCTGCTAAAAAAGGCGAAACACTCCTTTTACACTGCCAGATGAGTTTGCCTTTCTGTTCAGAGCAATGTCATCACATGCACACAGAGCACACACACAGGCACAGTCGAGAAACAGTGAGCTGCTAGCTGCCGTGCAACCTGGATAAAACCAGGTTGGTGCTCCTGTCAGTCTGGAAGCCTCCATATGAGACACTCTGATCAGTGATTGTGTGTTTTTAAAACTTATGTCAGGGCTGTAGCTCACTCTTTCCTCTCTGAGCGCAGTGTAGCCACTGCGTTTCTGCTTTAACAGCACCGTGGTGGGTAGGTGACAGGTTTGTTTACAGTGTTTGTACATTGAAAAATGTCACAGCTCGGAAAATAAATTATAATAATAGTAAATAATAATAATAACATATTTGCTATTCCCTTGTTTATAGACTTGGCATGCAGCAGGCAAACTCAGTACTGCTACTGGTCTCTTCTCATCTGAGAAACAGATGTGTTGGGCATGTTATTATTTTAATGTTTAAATTCAAACATTCACTTAGTGAATAGTGAACAGATCTATAATCATGGGAAATATTCAACAGTGTGTGGATCATTGTTCTAATTAAAGACATCAGCTCTATTTTAAAACCAGAGTGGACACATGCTGGCCTGGAACAGCAAAACGATTCCACTGATAAATATCTACTACTCCTTATTGTTTATGACTTAATTGTAAACTCTTCTGTTCCCGTCAGGATCCTGTACAAATGATGACTCAGTTTTCCCAGGTATCTGATTAGTTAGTAGTTTGGCTGTTGACATGTTTGGATCTGATCCTCTAAGTTAACCTGCATCAGGTTAGGAGTTCAATGTAAGTTACCATGGTGATAACACAGTAACAGGTGATCCACCATCATAAGACTGAAAATCCAGAGTTAAACCTGAAGTTACCTTGATAACCTCTAATCATGCTTCGTAGTACAGACCTCAGCTTGTAGAAACATGTGGGGTGGTGTGGGTGCAGCTGCCTTCAGAAATGCTTTGTGGGGGTTTTGAAAATAAATAACAGATGTATGAAGACCCAGGCTGCATGAACAGCACTTTGCATGGAGGTAAACAGAGATGTTGTGGCCACAGTCGGAACTGCAGGTCTAAAACACGGCAGAATGTTGCAAACTCAATGACTACTCTTGAATGCATGAAAGATCATTTCAGGAATATGCTTGTATCTGTTTACAAGACAAGTGTGTCATATAATAATCTGTTCAGTTCTTTGTTTACAGCACCATGTACATGTAAAAACTTGCATTCTGACAATAAGTTGGAATCAGCTGGTGTCCCACCCTCTATAAGCTCCCGGTCCTATCTGAACAAACACATTTAAAAGGAGAGCTTCAACTTTCTGTCTTAAAACAACAACCACGTGCCAACATGTCCATTGAAACAACTTTTATTAGCTGTGATCATTTCTCCGGCCTCCTAACATGATTTCAGTTTAAGTGATGGGAAACAATATCCACAGCCTGTGTTAATCTTGAAGTCAGTGTGATGACTCAGTGGTCTGAGTCAATCTAATCAAGTGGGTATTTTCCAAAGTTATAATCTTTTTACTCTGAAATTCAATCCTCGTTTCCTTGCTGAGCTGCAGCGGAGGGACGGCAACATAAAAGAGACATTTCATACTTCTAAGACTGTAACTGTGAAAGACACTTGTCTGAAGCCTCATATAATCTTCATTAGGGTGAGGACTGAGGACTTTATCTCATCCATTGGAAACATTTTAAAGAGGGGATATCTGAGGGATGGGTGAAAGGAATATACTCAACATATTGCAGCTTGCTCCACGTGAGATGTAGCAAATAACTGTGTCAGTAGACTCACCGTATTCTGGACTACCAATAAACTCACATGGTATTACAGCAAACTTGGAACTAAAGACTTGAGTGAATTTTCTTCAACGGATTCTCCTTTCTCATATGACTGTCTCTGTCTCACAAACAACACATTCCCCCCGCCCAGAAAACTCTCCTGGGTGTGTGTGTGAGTCGTAGGTGATGTGTGTGTTTTTGTATGTGTGGAGGGAACTGGTGAGCGTGCCAGAAGTGAAGCGTCAAGCAAGTTTATACGTGTTCAGAGACAGTAACTGAAGATGGAGGCGACAATCTGGTTTAGGATTAAATGTCTTTAGCACGATTCTGCTCTCTTTTGTTGCTTTGAGCTCTTGTGTTTGTACAGGGTCAAATTCAACTTGTTGTGATTTGCCCCTTTTTCCAAGGGGCAAATACTGTTCCCATAGAAACCACAAATGAATAAACAGTAAACAAGAATGTTTGAATTTAGACAAATTTTGCAGGGACTAGAATCATCAGCCTATGATTTTATGCATCAAAAATAGGTTGAAAAAAGATTAATTCTCTGATTAACATCCATCTTCATTTGAATAATCCAAAATCCCGAGATCAACCTTGATCTCTTCTTGAGATTTGTGTCTAAACTGTTGGTCATGTTAAACAGAAAGAGCATTAATGTAACTGCTTCGGGTCCATCTGTAATGTAAACATTAATGTTTTTAATAGTGCACCAGGTTAGAGGGGACATTTTCAGCTTTGGTTCTCTGAGAATCTCATTCAAGTCCAAGAAAAACTGGTATTGAAACTGAAATATCTCTGATTAAAATCAGAGATCAAAAAATTGAATCGATTCAGGAAAAATTGGAATTGAATCAATTCAGGAAGTCAGTGGCGATACCCAGCCCTAATCAAAAAGTTAAATAGCACATTTATGAAGAGCCTTAGAGGAGATTTCAGGGTGGGCGATCCGATGATCTCATATTGTGAATGATCTTACTTTGGCATATGATCTATGTAGCGCTGCTACCCTATAAAAAAGGGCAGATGATGGTGTTTGGGCGCTGGAAACTTTAAAAGGGATATTCCAAAGAAAGCAGGTCAACAGGTCGGACTAACAAAAATATTACCAAACAGAAGAAAAATGAACCTCGGGAGATTCAACAGAAAAATAACTCTGCCCATAACGTCAAAGAAATAAAATCCGCAGCCTCGCTGCAAGCTGCCACCTGCTCTGTCACTTTCTATTGACTCCTCACTGCCATCTTCTCTTCTGCTTCTCACCTGACTGGAGCCTACCACCAGCTCAGGTAAGTATGGGGGTTAGCTTATGCTACACATGTCTGTCCAAGCATACCAAACCCCACACTACCACCACATACTAACTTCTGTTACTGCTGACAATTCCCACTCTTCAATAAGCACCAGATATTATTCATAAGTGCACAAGTTCACCCCACTGTAATTTACTGCAGAACAGTTCTACCCCTCTTCCCACATACTCCTGCCCAGTCCCTCACTAACAGGACCTAATCACACAGACCTGTTTCCCCTTTCCCTGACTGAGCTGCTGATCAACCCCACTCACCTAGACAAACAACTAAAAATACACAAAGTGGGCCCACCCTTCCAACATATCAAACCTGCAAACAAAGATCAACCACATCTCACAACTAATGTATTGAATAACTGAACCTGAAAAATTAATAGAACATCCAACTACAATACTGATGAAATAACAATAATGACAAAATAATGATAATGTGGGGGATCAGAGCCTGGTGAAAAGGGAATGGAGCAGCCTTTTTCACAATCTACTTGAGGATGAATAATCTGAGGCCTGTAATACGAAACAGGATTAGAGGTTATCGCGGTAACTTCAGGATTAACTCTGGATATTCAGTCCTACGACGGTGGCTCACATGTTACTGGGGTAAATCACCCCGGTAACTCACGCTGAACTCCTAACCTGATGCAGGTTAACTTAAGAGGTTCAGATCAAAACCTGCCAACAGCTAAACTACCGACCAATCAGATACCTGAAAAATCCTGACAGGAACAAAAGAGTTTACAATAAAGTGATAAATAATAAGGAGTAGTAGATATATATCAGTGGAATCGTTTTGTTCAATCTGCATCTCATGTTCATAACAGTTTGTTCATCATCAGACTGAGAGCAAAAATACTGAGTACGAAACTTAATGATAATTCATCCATTTATTTACAACATATCTTAATCTGACTTTATTTTTTTATTCTAGTTATGTGATCATATTAGCTGGTCAGCAGAGAAACTCAAGTTTCAAATCAAAACAATTCAGCACCTGATAAATAAAGAACATAACAGCCTTGTCCAAACGAATACTCCGTATGAACTAAGCAAAAAGTGTGATTGGTTGTGACACAGTTTGTAAACAGAGGACAGCATTCTGGATGAAGAACAGTGGCGAACAGACAAACATCTGACAGAAGCAACAAAGCCGCATGAAGATACAAATCACAACATCCAGTGAGGACTTTCTCAATAAAATCAGAGCAGCGGTAGGATGCAGATCGTGATTGCGATTCTACTCAAAAAGATTGTCATGTGATCTTTTCGCCCACGCCCCAATAACCAGATATATATCTTCCACCATGATATATACTGAAAATATCATGGAATGGTTTTAAAAAGCTGTTTAAGGGTCCTGACTATTGTTTTAAGACAGACATGGTGACAGTTACAAGTTTTCAGCAGAACCCAACTTGAAGCTGATGTTTTAATATAACAGCCCTCCTCCATTTCTTTCTCAGACACACACACACACACACAAAAACCCTGAGGATAGACCAGCCTAAACCTGAAAACACATTCAGTGCACTAACAGACTTGTGCTGTTCTTGTATTCACTATTTCATGACCAAGAAATGATGCAAGAAGTTTGTCGACACCAACATCAAAAACTTAAATATTTTCACACTTAATATTTATTATTATTGTGTATTTTCTGAAACTGTCTCAGCCCTGTGCTTTAAATCCCTCCTGACCTCTCGCTATATTCATACTGACTGAAAAGACAGTGACTGAGAGATGTAACTCGCGGTGACAGATCTGCATCCATCACACTCGCATGTGATTAGATAAAGGGGAAACATATCTGGTCTGTGACACTTTGTGTGGGGATTCCTCTCAAGAAAGAAAAGAAGGTGGAAAGTGGAAATGACTGGAGCAGAAATACAAACACTGTCTACTCTGGTGGATAAGACTCAGTCCAGGTAAAGTACAACACATAGTACATCCTCAAAAGTGTAAACTATAAATCACTTGTCTGGTTCCTGAAGGTGGTAGACTGGGAATGATCAGTGCAGTCTGGATGGCAGCCTGTAGATGTAAAAGCTATCACATTATTTCATAGTGAGGTCATTTTTGAAAGCTTGAGACAAAGTGAGCAGAGTCACAGAGGAGCGAGGTTTCCTCAGCAGGAAGGCAGAAGGTAAACCAATCTACCAGCAGCTCGTTTTCATCATGACAGAGACGGAGGAGAAATCACACACTCTCGACAGGCGGATGTGCTGAAGTGGACCCGTTTACAGACATCAGAGAGGAGGGACTGGTTCATCTAATGAGATTTCTACTGTTAGAAGTCCTTTGCAGAGGTTACACAGCACACAAACACTGTTTAGTATGTGTGGGTTTAACACTGTTGCTTTTTACTTGTATTAATTATAAGCTCATTTGGTAATACAAATACTAGTCACACTGGTGGGTTTGTGTTTGGTTGGAAAATGCAGCATGTTGCGGTCAAAGGGAAAATGTCTCTGCAGACTGCCATGACAAAAATAACACAGGCTGCTGTAGTTCAAATAACTGCTCATAGTTATGATGGTGAACTCAGTCTCTCCTACATCCAGCACATTAAGGATGAATTGGATTAATTAAACTGATTAAATGTCTGGTTAGGAAAAGTGTCTACAGACAGACAGCCAGCAGCCAGCCAACAACCAGCCAGAAGCCAACCAGGCTCCATGCTCTGGGTCTAGTTGATTCGTGACTATAATTATATTGTCTCCCACCGTTAAACAACACTTTAAACACATTCTGACAGAACAATAGTGACTGTAACTGTTCTCCCTGTACTTCAACATGTCAGACTATATCAGCCTGAAGCAGCATTAAAGCAGAGAGCAGAGGAGTCCGTACCTTTATTCTACATGGTCATGAACTTCGAAGGCTCCTAGTCCCATTGAAAACATCAGGGTAGTCCATGCTGAAGGGTTTTTGGAAAATCAACTTGGTACTGAGATTAACTAGTTCTCCAAAAACTACACGCACAACTTTTAACAGCGTCTTCACGGTTCAATCCGCTCAGCTTGAAAAAAAAGTGCTTTAAATCTCCATTCAACAGAAACTCTCCGCGGGAAGACCCGTCCGAGATGCGGACGTTTAGTGGAGCTGCTCCGCTTTTCTTTATCCGTAGGTATCGGGACTTGCTGAGCTATCATGCGGCCGCCCTGTCCTCGGCTCCAAGCGGAGGGCGGAGCCACAAGGTCCAGATTTTGTTGAGACGGCTGTTTTGCCCTAAACTCCGCCTCCCAGGCTCCACTTCCTCCCACACTATGTGATGCTGGACAGTCATGGAGCCAAATCAGGGTATATAGTTTTGTAAATGAAAAACTAAAATTTCAGGGCGTCTCGGTGGCTCACCTGGTAATACGCGCACCACATGGGTTCAGTACTAACCACAGCGGCCCGGTGAATATGGTGTATATGAAGTGTTGGGTCATACTTCTCACAGTACCTACGTTTACTGAAGGCAACGTCATCGAGGAAGGTCCTCCTCAGCCTTCTTTGTTATGTTTGTTATGCTGTCACTCATGATTCCATGCCCCTCTCGGTTGATGCCACGCCCCCACCCCCACATCAGGGCCAAATGTCTGAAAGTGGAAAAAAAGATCTGAAACTGAAAAAAAATATATCTAAAAGTGAAAAAATAAGATTTGCAACTGAAAAAAATTAGATCTCAAATATCAAAATATATATGAAAGTGAAAAATGAAAACTAATAATTTATTCAAAAGAAATTCCAGAATTCAATAAAAATTTTATTTAAACTGAAAAAACTTTTCGTACATTTATTTTTAATTTGAATTCATTGTTGTTTTTTTCAAAGTTCAAGATTAAAACTTGAACTTTCAGTTTCAAATTTTATTTTTTCAATCAATTTATTCTTCTTTTTTTTAAGTTATTTTTTGGCCATTTTTGCCTTTATAGGACAGTGAAAGGAAGATAGAGGTGGGATGACATGCAACAAAGGGCCGTGGATTGGACTCGACCCCGTGTCCGCTGCGGTTAGGACTGAACTCACGTGGTGAGCACACTACCAGGTGAGCCACCAAGGCTCTGAGGCACTGAGATTTTCAATTACAAAACTTCTGGCCCTGATTTGGCTCCATAGACAGAGAGCAGTGATGTGAATTCCCACTTCTGTCCACTACGCATCAAATGTATGGAATGCCATCTTGCCAATATTAAATAGATACATACATACATACCTAAATATATACAGTTGTGAAATGAATTCTGAAATAAATAAATGAGGTAATAAATGTATGGAGTGCCATAAAAAAGAAAAAATCTGTAAAAGATTTAAGAAGAAAATAAATGTGGAAATATAAAGAAAATAGATAAAACAATAAAAATGCTTCTACCTACTGCTTTTGCTTTTTTTTTGTATTGCTTTTGCTTTTTCTATTTAAAGGAGAGGGGTCTGCTGGGAGGCTGCAATACTTTGCAGTTATCCACTTCATGTTAAACCATACAGCTGTGCCTCCCAGTCCACTGTGAAAGGGGTTTAAGCATGGCAGCCATGTTAACTAGCTGTAGCTGCGGTGTTGGACCGCTGAATAAGTTTTAAAAACATACATTTACCAACGGGAGCATCTCACTCCGAGGCTCTGGCACTAACAGGTGCACCAACCCGCTAGGCCAGCCTGCTGAATACGTTTCGAAAAACCCACATTTACCAACTAGAGCATCTCACCCCGAGGCTTCAGCACTAACAGGAGCAACACAAACTTCAATGTAGTGTGCTCAAGGAGTCGGGCTGGTGACACCAACAGACTGGATAAATTGATCAGTAAGTCTGACTCTGTAATTAGCTGCAAACCTTTGTAGTGGGGGTGGAGAGGAGGACACTGAACAAACTGCTATCAATTCAGGCTAATCCTGAACACCCTCTCTACCACCTTCTGGATAGGCACTGCTTTTTCTAACAGAGTGGGTTCAGCCCCGCTGGACCGACACGGGAAATCTCTCCTACCCACAGCAATAAACTTTGTACAACTCTTCACAACTCCCCACCTCTGTCAGTTTTACAGTTTCTGGTTCAACCAAACTCTCTGTTTGTTCTGTTTACACAACTTTGAACATTATCTACTGTATACAGAGACATTTTATTTTGTTATTTTATTCGGTATGTCAGTATGGAAGTCCATTGCATTCACCAAAGAAAAAGAAATACACCCTTTCTCATAATGGCGTCTGTATGCCATAATTATGTTTCATATATAATAATCACATTGAAATGATAAGATACTTATAATAAGACTATCAGAATACGCACACATGGTTGGTAGGAAGGAGCATGACACCGCCGGCGATCAGCCAACCTGTTGTATCTGGTAGATGTACTGAGGAGCACCAGTCCAACGACACCGGCGAATGAGAGCCTGGACAGACGGAACACTGACCTCTCTCTCCAACTCAGGAAACAAGGGTGGCTGGTAACCATAAGCATAGTGAAAGGGGGAGAGACCAGTAGCAGACAAAAAGGAATGTATTGTGAGCATACTCAGTCCAGGTGTTTGCTCCAGAGGTGAGGCTAACTGTGGCACTGAGGAGAGAGCAGAAAGCTTTCCAAAACTGGGAGGTGAACTGGGGTCCTTGGACAACATTCCAAGGAAATCCATGGATGCGGAAAACATGGGACAATGTAGTCTCTGCTGTCTCTTGGGCAATGGAATAAAGTGGACGATTTAGAAGAATCGGTCTACCATGGTGAGAATGGTGGCATTACCTGCTGATAGCAGAAGGCCTATGACCAACTGGAACTGGGAGCAGCAATCCAGGAGGGGGGCTTCAAGACGTCTTGCTCCGAGCACAAACAGAACAGGCAGACACATACTCTCCAACCTCTTTATCCACAGAAGGCCACCAGAAGCGTTGCCTTATGACGAACAGAGTCCAGTGTGTTCCTGGGTGGCAGGAAAAGAGGAAAGTGTGCGCCCAATGGATGACCTGGGAATGGTGAGACAGGAGAACAAGCAACCAGTTCGGAGGGTATCCGTCCAGAACTTGTGAGTTAGTATTAGCCTGTCTAACCCTTTCCTCAATGCCCCATTGGTGGTAGGTCTAGGGGCTGAGTTAGAGTCAAAGAGGTGGGACAGAGCATCAGGTTTGGCATTTTTATAACCAGGACAGTGGGGTAGGATCCAATGGTGAGGTGACTACAACAGGTGAGCTGGAAGCAGGAGCAGGCGTAGTTGTTGAAATGGAGGCTCCAAGGGTGTCTAGACGGCCATCAGTTGTTGCATTTGTTCACTAAGGAAACACACCTGGGTGCTGACCAGGTTGACTGGTTGACTGCCTCTCAATCATCCCTGATTCCGATGCAGACTGAGGTAAGTTGTTCCTCATGCTGTTGGATGTGTCGGCCTGGAGCCCTAATGGCAGTTTGCAGAGAATAAGAGTCGGCTGAGTCCATGGTGTGGCCAGTTCGTAATGTAACACTGGGGGACCACAAGTGATTGGACTCAACAGCACGACTCAGACACAGGCAGTTTTAAAGAGCAAACAGTTTAGAAGTTCAGTTCAGATCAGAAGAATAAATCGAAAAGGGTAAGGCAAAATCTTAGTCAAGGAGGCAAGGAAGAAGCCGACAACTACTAATACTGGGAAACTAAGGCTGGAACATGTACAGTAAGCCTGGGGAGATAAAGAACTGGCACAGAGGGAGAAGAACACAGACACTAAATACATTCTGAAGGGGAAGACAATGAGACACAGGTGAAACCACTAAGGGCAGGGCAGACAATCACAACAGCAGGAAAGGGGCAGGAAGTAAGGGATCTGAAACGAGAAGACGTGAGAAACACCAAAATAAAACACGAAATAATGAAATGTGACACAAGGAAAACATAACCTTAAGAGAGGGAGTGGGGCATGACAGTACAACTTCTCTAAACACATGCTGCCCAGAGGAAAAGAAAATCAGAAAAAAAATCTCAAAAGTGTTTTATTTATCCCTCCAAGACAACTATGAGATCTGAGAGAAATCGAAAATGATATTATAGCTTATTTCTCCTTTCTCTAAATTTTTTCTCCAGGAGAAAATGACTCACAAAATAAATAAATAAATAAATAGTTTCCATTGGGCACAATGCTTTTACTGTATGTAAGAAGAGTCTGGGTTAGTTCAAAAAGACATACACAAATATTGGATTGTTGAACCTGGTGAACATTTGCACATTTTGTCCAGTTTAATTGTGGTTTAATTTTCATTGTGATATGTTTGGAAGAGATTGACTACTAAAGTTTTGAGAAGATATACACTTTATCTGTCAAGAATAAATCACATTGTCACAATCATTTCATGGAAAGAGGTAAATATATTTTATTCCAACTTTATGAGCAACAGTATACATATATATTTATATATTATCACTACTATGACTGACAGTAACATACTTGGCTCACACACAGACACACACACACACCAATTATGTTCAAAAGTCATTTAGGTGTTGAATAAAAAGCTTCAATATCAGGTTTTTGTCATAGTCCTTATGTGAATTCTAATATTTCACTCCTTGTGTCTGAGACTAAACCATACATTTTTTTGTTTGTTGCAGAGATAACACCTACACCATTTAGCAACAGACATGTGTTACTAGTTTTTTATTAAATTTTGAATGCACCAGCTTGAAAGATACAGATATAAATGTCAAAAATGTTACGACCATCCCCAGTCTCCCCTATATCTAGATTCCACCGCTGTCTTTAACCCTGTCTGTAACCCTGATTTTTTGGTTTGTAGCATTCTCCAGGCTCTTTGGGCTGTGGGCAACATGCGGGCTATGATTTTCTTTTAGCTGTCTTCTATAATCACCACCAACAGCTGACACAACTTCACTCTGCAAACCTGTCCCTGTAAACAGGTGGGAACTAAAGGGGTTTGTAAATAAGCACCTTAAATGTTACACCCTACAAAATACATGTACTGTATAAAAAATATAAAATAATAAAGTGCTGCAACTGATAGTGGGAACAATTATATAATAGACTTAATTAAGTAATATGAATTAATAATACAATAATAGTAATAAAATAAAATAATAATATAATTCAAATAATATGAACACTTAAAGGTCACATACAGTATAAAGGTGTCTTTTTTGAATATAAAGCAGGTCTAGGTTCTATATTAATACTGTGAAAGTATCAAAGCGCTCAGTCCACAGAAAAATACACACAGCCTGTATTCAGAAATTGACCCTTAAAACGAGCCCTCAGGACTTCTGTAACTTTGTGATGTCACAACAAAGCAGTCACTGCTTGGCTCACCGAGCTGTTGTTATTAGAGCTCCAGAGTGAAGTGTGAGAGAGGAGATGTAAAACTGCATCAGGATGGTTTTTGTTCTTAAAACCACATATATATCTTCTTATTGATCAACACTTCAAATATAAAATGGGATAAGAGTAAAATATGGGACCTCTAATACACAACAGCCATTCATATGGTAAATTTATAATTAAATTAACACTAACCAAGATTATCTGAACATGTTGTGTGAACATGCTGAGTCTGAATATCAGGCCCTAATGCTGTCATGTACAATTATCATAAAATTGAGTTTTGTTTTTGCAGTAATTTGATGACTTCTGTTCCAGAGGAATGAAATAGATTCATACAAAACATGAGATAACATGGTAACATAATACAGATTAGAAGTTCTCTAGTCTACTACTGTAACTATAGTTGTGTAAAATAGCTGACGTAGCATTCAGTGTAACTTTAAGTTATTACGGTTGTCTCGGCCTCTACCTGCTGGATAACTTCGGTACCACATTTACACACGGCGCCATATTAGATAGACATTATATAGCTGCGGACGAAGTCAAGGAAGGGGAGCAGTTTCACAGATGACACGGGTGCTCGGGCTGCAGTAGTCTGTTTACACGACACTCAGGGTAACTGATATATGGTTGACAACAAGTAAGTGAAGCAAACATCTCGGGCAGCGTCGTCCGAGGCGTTCTGTTTTCGTCGTCGTTTAGCTAACTCGCCGGTAGACATGACTTCCTTGACTCAGCGGAGTTCGGGCCTCGTGCAGAGGCGGACCGAAGCCTCGCGCAACGCCGCTGACAAAGACCGTCCGTCCTGCGAGGAGGACCACGAGCCCCGGCGGGGAGACGAGCAGGAAGACGACGACACCGGAGACTCCAAAGAAACACGTCTGACCCTGATGGAAGAGGTGCTGTTGTTAGGACTGAAAGACAGAGAGGTAATGTTAGGTAATCCCGTATAATATATATATATATATATATATATTAAGGTATATCTTAACGTTAGACGATGGGACGTTACCAAAGCTAATGTTAGCTTTATTTTCCTAACCGACATAGCTTCAGTTAACGTTAGCATCCCTGTTTGCTATGATGCTAGCTGTAACTAACAACAACAATGGGCCTCATTGGACTGTTAAACATCTTCAGGAAGAAATTCGTTAATGTTGAGAAGCGAATCTTAACATTAACAGCCATGGTCGGTTAATACGGTGTTGTGCTGTGACAGACGGTGTTTAAACTGTGTTTACACTGTTGAGTCGGATATAGAGAAAACGATTTATATAGAAGAGTGTAATGCAAACACATGATTAATAATCTGTAAGTATCCAGGAGTGTTGAATAATTGGGAACCTATTAATTTGCTGCCTTGGGGTCATTCTCTAATGAGACCTGATCACTGATTAAACCACTGACAGAGAGGTACACTGCCTGTTAAACAGTACTGGCACCCTCTGTAACTTTACACTGTTTACTGTGTTGTTGTTTTTTAATCTCTATGGAGGTAATTAGCCTGTAGTTATGATTTGTTGACATCCATCCAAAAGATAAATCTGTTTCAAGCCCAAGTGAAAACCAATATTGACATATTAATCTAAATAAAGTCAAATATAAAACACATTTACATCAGACAGGTGCACCTAGTTATTTATACAAGTTTTATTATCATTTGAAAGGAGAAACCAAGGTGTGACAATTGATTTTAAATGATGTGCTTGTGTGTCTGTTTCAACAGTTGTCAAAAAAACATACACCAAGACCAAGACAAATGAACATACATAGATCGATTGTTATAACTTTTGAAATGTCAAAAATAATCCTTAAATTCTATATTTAACTACTCTAGAGATAAGACCTGGGGTTGACTGTTGCCATGTACAACCTGTTAGTTTGCCAGTATCAAGGATGAGGCTCCACATGTTAAGTTTTACAGCTTTTTAAGCCGTTTATGAATGACCATGACTTTTATATTCACTCAATCATCAGACATTGAAAGGAACACACATATAAAGGTGATGCTGTCATAATATACTGCCACCTTTAGAGATTTGATGCCACATTTTTCATGCCAAAACATGTTGCTATAAATTCTTCTGAGGGTGCTGTAAACAGGTGTTGTTTAATATTGTTTAATATTGCATGTTTACTCTGGCCAGGTTGGCTATTAGGAACTATTCTGTTGTAATTCCATAGTAACTTTTTGGTAAACCCTTTCCATGATGCAGGGCTACACCTCGTTCTGGAATGACTGCATTTCATCAGGGTTGCGAGGGTGCATGCTGATTGAACTGGCCCTGAGAGGACGCCTTCAGCTGGAGGCTTGTGGCATGAGGAGGAAAGGTCTGCTGGCCAGGAAGGTGGGACATGTGTTTCTGCTTTTACTACATAAATTGTTCAGATAAGTTATTTTATTTTCATCACCCTGCTGGTGCTCTTTTCTGTCACCACCTTAATTGGGTGGGTCACTAGCATGGGGCTTCAACCCTTTATAGTTACTATCAAAAAGACCTCTACACACCTTAACCTGTAACTCCTCCATATTCCTTCATCACTAAAGTGAAGTGGAGGGTGAAGGGAGCGAGGGAATTTGCTTTGGGGCAAAGTCATTTTCCATTTTTTTTCAGAACACATAAACAGACGATTGATCAACATGTCTTGTACTTTAATCAAGCCAAAAAAATTGCCCTGCGGCTTCTCCACTGTGACGATTTCTACTGAATATCTTTAGGTTTTGTACTGTTGGTTGAACAAAACATGTAAAGATGTCAGCCTGGGCTTCTGGGAAACTGATGTTTTCTCATTTCTTGTTTTATAGACCAAACAATTTATCTCTTCTGTTCTATAAAATGATAATTGACTTCATGGTCTGTAGTGTAGGGATTGGTATCGTTAAGATTTTAATGGTACTACTACTTTTACCGATACTGCAAATCGATTTCTGTATTTAAACTGTACTGTTATCGCTACTTTTTGGTATTTTGTAAGAGAAAAAAAAATGAACATTGCTTTATTTTACCAATTAACATTCTTAAGGAATAAACTTAAGCATTGTTTTGGGCAAATCACTATGGTAGACTGACTTTTGACTGTGCAATAGTTCACCAGCGGCCCCCACATCACTACACACACACACACACACACACACACACACACACACACACACACACACACACATACACATACACACAGAGCAAACAGCATGGCAGAGGCTGTGCCAGATACAGAACCAGGTGACGTAACGATAACTCAAGATCACTGGAGTTAAGGACAACTAGTGCAATAATCAGTAAAAGGCCAATAAGAACTTTATCAAAACACCTGTTCAACAAGCAACAAATAGAAAAGAGATAGAGAGATCATCTATTTCCTCCGCCAACTCTCTGTGTCTTTTATACAACAACATCTTGCTGGTTAATTAATTGCGAACTGTTAGGAAATGCTACAACGAAAGCTGTCTGTATGTGAGTCTAACTGATTATCTTAGTGTACCACAAATCTTAAAACGTGGTAGATTGTTGCAAACTGAGCAACTGGCTGAGACAAACCAGAACAGTCAATTCAAATCCTGTTCTGAATTTATTCTTTTTAAAAAGAAACAGTAATAGTCTCAACTGGATCAATATAAGTATGAATAAGATAAAGGTAAGATCAGCTGGTTAATGTCTGACTTTGGGAGGATGAGCACATCACAGTTCAAATCTCTTCACTCTAAGTCTTGTTTAACCAGTGTTATTTTGTGATTATAATTTTTTGTGGTGCACAGTGAGCTCAGTCACAAACGTGAAGGATTACTTCAAGTGTTGTCTGTTCATTAGTTGACAAAGCTTTTTGATATCTTTTGTCCTTGTAGCTGATAAATACTCTCATAATGTCATCTGCTGCTGCCTGAGAATTTACACTGAATAAGTGTTTGAGAAAATGTGTAGGCCTGAATCTGGGATTATTGATGCCAGAGTGTCATTTACATTTTCTGGAGGAAAATTAAATGTTTAAAATAGTCGACAGATTAATCGTTAGAAAAATAGTCGTTAGTGGCGGCCCTACACACCAAAAATACCTAGAGCAATGACAGATGAACTTGTGTTTACGCCCTAACATGCTAAAGACTTCACCACTTTGAACATTTAGTTCTCTCCATTGTCACCAAAGCCCCTTTTCCAATGGTCAAAACCCGCTAAGACCTGCTAACATTGGGCTTTTGTCTGCAATGGAAAAGGGTTCAATCGGTTTTCACACCCGGGTCAAATGACTTCAGTAGAAGTATCGGCTCCAGCTCCGATACGCTCCGATCGGCATTCATGTAAACACAACACCTGGGTGAACCCACTGCTTTTCACCCCTTTTCTGCTGTAACATCTTTCAGAACACAGACACTGTTAACACACCTGTCATCTTCCCAGCACGGTGCTGTTAAACCGGGGGTGACAGAGTAAACGCAGCCCCAAAAAAGTTTTTAAAACATACATTAACTGATGGGAAGCTCCAACATGTTTACAGGAGCACCAACCCGGAGATGAGATGTGACAGATCCGTTTTATCATTTTGCATGGTGGCCAGCAGCTCACTCCCCCCCCCCCCCCCCCGTGTCTGTGTGTGCGCTCTGCTCCCTGCATTTGTGTGTTTCCTCTGTAAGAACAGAAAGGCAAACTCAAATGTAAGTGGAATAGGGGTCATTTGGCTCTTAATAGCGGGTTTACCTGCGTTTGAAAAACCTGCTTATACTTGCTAATTTTGGTGGAAAAAGGGTATGAGAGCAGAGTCTGTGTGTGTGCTGCACAGTGCTCCAGTATGAGACACAGTGCTGCCCCCGCCCCTCAGAGAGGTCAGAGCGAGAGATGCATATGAACTTCTGCGTTGGAAAAGCGAAAATGCATCAATGCATCACGAAGTCTAAATCAGAAACGTGTAGGATAAAATGTGCGTGAAAACCTTTATGTTGCAATAACAAACAGGAAATGTCTTAATTTCTCTTCTTTTAATTTCCCCAGAACTGAGAGCAGAACCGATAACGTCGGAGCTCATCGATACTACGGTCTTTACAAATTTAGCCCCGGGGCCCATTTAATACAGGGTTTCGGTACCCATCCCTTCTGATGTGATGCTGTATCTCAGTCAGTGATGTGAGCAGGGCCTTGATACATTATTTTCAGCAGCTGTTGTCTGATAACCACACATTGTAACTACCCATCGTCATTCTGATGAACTCCGCAGGTCATTTGTAAGTCAGATGCTCCAACAGGTGACGTGCTGCTAGACGAAGCCCTGAAACACATCAAAGACACCCAGCCGCCAGAGACGGTGCAGAGCTGGATCGAACTGCTCAGTGGTGAGTTCATCTGCTTTATCGGCTCATAGCCTCGATCTGGTGGTAACCCTGTGAGGAGATTTATAACAGAACAGATCCACACTGCTTCCTTATGCTTGTACCCAGCTTAACTTTGAGCTTTACATCAAATGTGAATGTGTGAAAATGCAGACTGATTGTGTATGTCTGCAGTCATAGCATGGATAGACTGTGAGTTGTATTTGTGAGAATTGTGCGATTAAAAGTATGAAGGTTTGTTTTGAATCTCATACACAAACCGTTAAACAGCAGCTGATGTGTCAATGATTTTTGATTATGCTGACACATCCTGCTTTAGAATGGTAATCTGTGTCAGTATGCCATTGGACTTTAAGACCAAATGATACAGGAACTAAAAAACCCTTCTGTTCGCATTTCCACTGAATCAGAAGAAACATAAAGATTAGTCACATTAGCCAGATAAAGGGTTAAAAACATCAGCTTTGTTTGAGATGCAGTAAATAAACAGGATTCATGCAGTCAGCTTGGACAGGAGACTGAAGGAAAAGCTGAAGATACTGTTTTCTGTAGGTTTCTACTTGTTTAACAGGTGTTTTGATAAATTTCTCTAACTGTTTTTTTTATTCACAAAGGTTATATTGTATGTACAGTAACAACCAGATCTGGAGTAATATGTTTCACCAGGGGTGGGTGATCTGATTTATATCTTGGATGATCTTAGATATTGAACTTTAAAAGTTCAGTCTCTGCTAATCAGCCTGTTATTAACTGTTAAACAGCTAACCTGCTAATTGCAGATGGAGACAGCAGTCCTTGTTCTGCTCTGCAGCCTCGTGGCTTTGGTGTAGCTCCACATGAACCAGTTCTCCATCTGTGCAGAACAAGAACCACTGTCACCAGCTGCAGTCCAAGACGGTGGAGTTACAGTCTGTCTATGGGACCAGAGACCTGCTGCAGGCAGGGAGACAAGAAGAGGGACGAGCCGGAGCAGAGACTGAATTTTCTAATGAAAACACATATATCACCTCATAAATTAATAAATAACAGCGTTGTCAAAATTAATACTCCATACGAACTAAGCAGAAAGTGCGATTGGTTGTGACACAGTTTGTAAACCGAAGACAAGATTATGGGTGAAGATAAGCAGCAGGCAGACAAACATCTGAAAGAAGAGTGAAAGTGGCGGAAACATACAAATCATAACTTTCTGTCAGGACTTTCAGAATAAATCAGTGCGCTAACAGGATGCAGGTCATGATTCATGATTCGTGGATTGTGATTCTACCCAAAGAGATTGTCATATGATATTTTTGCCAGATCATCCATCCCTACATTTCACTTCACCCATTGTCATGTCCTCCTCCGTGACCTCTGCCCTGCTGTCTGCTCTGTGTGGAGGAGCTATGTCCCACCTCAGTCAAACACCAACACAGAGCAGAGACAGACAGCGAGGAGAAGCTGCTGCACCGTGAACAATCTTACTGATCTCTCCAAGTACAGATAAAATGCTCCCTGCCCTTATGGATTTTGAACCAGCTTCTCTAGTAACTATAGGAAATAATATTTCACATTTACACACTCATATGTGAGTGAAAAGCTCTCACAGTAGAACCCTACTGGTACTACCCTGTTCTTTCTATTTCTATCTATATTAATGCAGATGAGCATGTCACCTGTTTGTGATGCACTAACTGTCTTATGTTCTATCGGTTTGTCTTTTAGGAGAGACATGGAACCCCCTGAAACTTCATTATCAGCTGAGGAACGTCCGTGAACGGCTGGCCAAAAACCTGGTGGAAAAAGGCGTCCTCACCACTGAGAAGCAGAACTTCCTGCTCTTTGACATGACTACACATCCTCTGACCAACAACAACATCAAGCAGCGTCTCATCAAGAAGGTCCAGGAGGCTGTACTGGACAAGTGGGTGAATGACCCTCATCGAATGGACAAGCGGCTGCTCGCGCTCATCTTCTTAGCCCATTCCTCCGACGTCCTGGAAAATGCCTTTGCCCCGCTGCTAGATGACCAATACGACCTGGCCATGAAGAGAGTGCGGCAGCTGCTGGAACTGGAGCCCGAGGGAGAGAGCATGAAAGCCAACGCTAATGAGCTGTTATGGGCTGTGGTGGCCGCCTTCACCAAATGAGGCTACCACAAAGAGGACACCAAGCAGTTATGGCATTCAAGTGGCATTGTACGTTGGGGTGGGAATCACAGTATTGACCCCCCAATCTGGTGACTTGACTGACTTACAGTTAACCCCTGCCTGGACTTTGGAATGGGCTGCCTCTTTCATTGCCCCACCCCCCCACCCCACCCCCACCCCCACCTCATCCTCCTTCCCTCCCAGATAACGGTCCTTGTTGATCCTCCATGCCCCCCCCCCTTCTGTCATTTGTGTGTTCACTTTTGCTAAAAAAAAAAAATTATAATAATATGGAACTTAGAATGAAGTGGTTGGTGATGATGTGGGTGGAGCTGAAATCAAGATATTGATTCATATCCTCTTTTTTTCTATTTGTTAAATCTTTTTATCTTTAACAGTTAGAGGTACAGCATGTATGGCACAGGTTACTCGAGGTACCATCCTGACACACCTCAGAATACAATAACCAATGTGATGTAGATGTGTACAGATGTGCAGACGTGTACATGTACAGGACAGTGATGCTGACAAGTCTTTACATGGTTATTCTACCAAATTTGAAGTGTAAGGATGTGATCTATTCGTTGACTAGAGGACAGATCCAAGTATGAGTCTAGACCTAGAACTACTCTGTTGATGCCTCTGAATCCATCCCATCCATCCATCACCTATACCTGCTCATCCAGGGACAACCCCCCCACCCACCCCCCCACCCACACACAGTTCATGTGTAAAACGGGACAAAAAGTCTAAACATGAATGGAAGCTATAATCAGGTCCAGGAAGATGGAGTTCTGACTTGTATTACTTTTATTATTGGTTACTTAGACTCATCTCCATTTGTTGTTTAAAATGAGTAGAACTGGTGAACATCATGAGACACACAAACATATACACTTGATAGTTATGATGGTGGAAAGAAAAATGAATGATACTAAATATACAATTACAGTATGAAACCCCTAGGAATCTAGCACTAGCATGAGACTCAAGGGCAAACTACTCTGCTCCTCCCCTCCCTCCCTCCCTCACGCTCCCTGCTCCGTTAGGCCCCGCCCAGTCCTCCACCTACATTCTGGTCACGTTTGCTGTTTCAGCTGATGCAGGAATCAGGACCTAGCCAGCCTGTGAGTCAGACACAGTGACATCTTCCAATGCTAGCTTTGGCATTCTCTGATTGGTTAGAAAGAAGAGGCTTGCTCAGAACACTTTAGGAGGGAATATCTCGGCGCTGCTGCCAGGCTGTTCAATGAGTCTGCAGCACCTCAACAAACTAACATAGTTTTTGGAGCAAATTTCAACTAAAAATATAATTTTTGAAGTTACATGCTATAGCTTTAATGAAACTTTCTGACATAATGAATTGAAAACAGGTCATACTGTCTCAAAAATCCTCTGACTTTTTATTCATAGTGAAACATTTTGCTGTAGGACCCAAGCTGGGATTGTATCACTTCTAGATACACTGTCTAAATGTGCTCATATAAACCAGGTTAGCCTGTAATATCTGTCTGATTTGCAGTAACATCAGCTGACACATTGTTAACTGACTCTGACAAGGGGAAAATGCATCTTTGTGTGCTTGGCTGTTGAGGATTAACCTGAAATATTTTAGCAGCGGGAACAAACTCAGGAAAGCAGAGCCAATCGATGCCAGCTACCTTTGTTAGCAAAATTCAAATAGACAAAGTTTTCACCTTCTCAAAATAAACCCACTATATCTACGGAACTTTGAAAGAATCCAAAAGTGTGATCAGAAGAATCAGAAGACGGGCTCACATTCCAGATGTTGATGTATATACTTGTGTATTTGTATCAGGCACAAATTCACACTGTCACTTTTCCAGAACCGTGGCTCAGCTGCACTGTCTTTCACTTGTTGGACATTGTGCTCAAACATTCAACAAAGCCTTGTCACAATGAACGTTGCTCTTAATTTCATATTGCCTCAATTTTTTGAATTTTATTTTCACATTTGTTCAACTGTTCTTTGCTTTAACACAGATTTTTGCTAACGAAGCTCATGGATCTTGTGAAAGACTTTGCTGAGTGGAGATCGCCTCCTTCGGGGTGCTGTATGTAGCAGAGAGCTGAGAGTAATTAGACAGAGACTGTGGGGGAAGAGGAGAGGTGGGCAACAGGTTTATGCGTCTGAGAATCACCTCGTATTGTGGATTGAATATGAGAGATTATATGTTATCTAAATAAAGGGACCTCTAATCTGTGTACTTTCTTTGACCCTAGAAAATAAACCAAGAGCTTGGAAGTGCCTCATCATACAACTGATTTTAATATTTATTTGAAACTCATGGCAACGCAACATTTTTGTCCCATGTGAAGCCTCGGGTTAGTTTATTGATGTATGAGGGCATAAATCACAGTCTGTGTGTTTCCTGTAGTTCACCAGTTGCAAATCAACCACTGCTCACCCTGGCACATGAGGTGATGAGTTTCCCGCAACTCCAGACTTTGTTTCAGTTTAGCTCTTTTATAACACGTCAAATCTCTATGGACATAAATTGATTTTTTTTTTTTTTTCAAACTGACCATTAATTTAATGATGGCTCTAAAACACAAGATAAGTGACTGCGTGTTCACCAGCTTCACTCTGACACAACCATTTAAATGGAGTTCATGTAATTGAGTGGTTCTCAACCTTTTGAGCCACATAATGTTACTTTGCGTTAGCCCACCTTCACAGATCTGATATCGGTCTCATCTTGAGCTGGCAGACTTTCCACTACATATTCAGACACTGTACAGTAGGTGGTTAACATTTAGCACCTGCCACTGTGCTGTGCCACGTTCAGTCTGCTGCTCCGGCTGGAGGAGACGACTTCTCCCGCCCAGATTCTCACACACTCATTTCACTCACTTGCTCAAATCTGTTGCATAAGGACATTATAACATTGGTGTGGGAGATTTAATAGAAAAGTCATATTCAAAAGTATTTATTATTTATTTATTTTGAAAAAAACATCCCGCTACCCCCAAAATAATCTCACGACCACCGGGTTGAGAACCACTGAATTAAGGGTGAGAGGAGTGAGTTTCAGTTTATGCTGTGTGTCTGGAGGGTCAAGCACCTGTTTTGGTCAGCTTCACTATGGACTCAATAACTAGCTCTGATCAACAAAATCTGCTCAGATTTGTTTGTGAATTTAATTACAAAATACAAAATTAAACCTAAATAACTTCACATGGAAGAATACACAGGTGAAGCCCATGAGATCTCAGTCACTCTCAGGGTCCTGGCTCTTATTATCTAATTACTGAGGATACAACAAATACAGGAATATATGATTACAAGTGATTTCCCTATTTTTTTTGTGAACAAATTTTATGGCATGTTGACAGAATGAATATCAGCAGGAGAAAATTTTTAAAGAAAAGAGCATGTATGCATATACATATATGCTTCTGAATTAAATAAACTTAGAACTTATTCATGGTATATTGTAGCCATCTATAAAATTAACAACTGTACAAATAAAGATAATATACAAGCATACTTGACATATACCTTAACTTGTAGCATAAATACAGGTTAATATATACCTCCATTGTCTTAATTCATATCCTTATGTTCGTATGTGCTAATCCTGTTCATATACACCCACGTGCACATGCCTGCACATACATATAAACATATACACAACTAAATGTCAACAATTAAGAATAATCACCCCTCATTTCCCTCCCTAGTGAGTGATCAACAAATCTGCAGTGTTTTCATGACAATGTGTGTGGTGGTGGTTTCCACCGTACAACCAGGATTTTCTTTGTAGCAGTTAGGCCATATCCTTTTTTTCATAGACAGACATGGGGACCTGGGAACGGTCACTTAGCAGACATAATAAGGGGCAACATGGACTTTCCTGAGAATTTTGAGAATTGAGAATTTTTGATAATGATTTAGTGACTTCTAACCAAAAGGACTGCACCTCAGGGTACTCCCTGAACCTTGTGGACAGAATTAACATAGAGGAGATGGAGCAGATTTAAACCGATGTCTGATTATAGGTGTTAAGTAGGTTATGTGCACAAATCTTAGAGGAATAGTTTGGTGGTTAGGATTTTTTGATGTGTATCTGATGTTCTTTCAGATAGTTTCCCAAGCTACTTCAGTAGAACTGTAGTCATTTTACCAGGTTGCTTGTAATGGGAATACATTGTAGATACAGTCCCACTGGTCCTGCTGATGTTATACAGTTGCCCTGTGAGCTCATGCTTAGAGTTCAGAAGCCTCAGAACCCCTAATGCTGTTAAGGTAGACCGAAGCTGCAAGTGTATATATATATATATAAAGAAATAACAGGTAAGTTATACTGTTGCTGTAATTCTTACCCCCCCCCCCAGTGGGTCTGTGTTTTTCTCTGCTCACGCATCCTTCTCACCTTTTTCACCTCTGACCAGTGTGTATGCCTGTATTAAAAACTGTAGTGTAGTTATTAATGACAGTAATTTCTAGAGATGGAAAGATATCCACCCCAAGGTATTTAAATTGAATTTAGTCAAGAATATAATCAGTTCTTGAGAATGATTTATGTCTGTCAGAAAAAAAGTTATATTCTTTGGCTGCTGGATTATAAAATCTCCATATATCCAACAGGCTGAGGTCTGACATACACTGCTGCAAAGCCTTAGAACAGGACAGCTGAAATGGGCTAGCCATTTGGTTCAATTTATCTAATATTGGATTTATTATTGTATTCATATCTGCACCAATAATATAATAATGAATGAATCATTGCCAGAATCGATAATGTTTATATCTAGTGAACGTTCGATTACAATTAAAACACCTCGTTTTTATCATCTTCTGAGGATGAGGAATCATCAACCTCATATTTAGTTACTGAAGCTGTTCAGACTCCTTAGTAAGGTGCGACTCTTTAATTAATCCAATATCAATATTTTTGCTATCTATAAACTCCAAACATGCAGTTCTCTTGGTTACCCTGTTCAAACCCTGCACATTCCCTGTCAAAACAGAAAGACTTGTCATTAGTGTCAAAGGGAAATATAAGACATTTAACAATAGTCAAAAAATTCGAAGTTCTGTCTGCAAAGTTCAGATCTCTCCCTGTAGTGTTTCAGTGAAAGACGCCGATGTCTCACTGACAATGGTCTGAATAATCTCAGCAATGTCTTCAGGTTTCATCCCAGCACTGCCTGAGCGCGACATTGTGCTCAGCAAACAATTAACACGCGGACGGAGTGTTTGCTGAGAGGGGAATCAATCTCAGGATCGGTTGTTAATCATGAAAAAGCAGCAGCCTCTAGTCCCAGCAACTTAAAGTCTATATCCCATCTTCTCGTTTCACTTTTCAAAGCATAGTTGTATATCAAGAATTATTGGCTGTTTGGAAGAGTTGAGGCACTCAGTGGCATGCGGCCATTGTCATCCTACAATCAATTGGAAGAGCAATGTTCCTGTTTTTATTATGAGAGGAACATTGCCCAGGCCTTCAAAGAAGGAATACACAAACTGTCTCTGTATAGAAAATAACACTAATAATAAATTATAATGTATAAATAAATATATCAAATATATAAAACATACAACATTCAAATACTTATGACTATTGATGTATAATCACTAATATAAATAAATTAAAAGGGAAAAGAGAAAAATTATATAAAGAACCTAAAGGAAAATTTTATAAGAAAAATAGAAATTTGGGCGGGGAGGGAGGTAAGGTGGGGGGATGGGGAGGGGTAATCTACGAAAGAGGTCCATTTATGAAAACATTTTGCTGCGGTGCCTTTCACAGAATATATTATCTTTTCCTACTTAATAAAATACATGACATCCTTAAGCCACAGAGAAATAGAGCCTTAAGAGATTTCCATAAAAGTAAAAATACGTCGTCTTGCCAAAAGAAAGGTAAAGGGTCCCGGCTCTTTCTACACATCATGCTTTCACCACAACCACTGTTTAGCTGCCGTGCATGGACATAGTACAAATAAGTAGTTTTGAAAACGAGACTGTAACTGCTGTCAGAGGCACCTCGACTGCTGAACCCAGACAAAACAACCAAGTCAATTTTTCTATCAAACATTTTGAATTTTCAATTTCAAATGTAAGTATTTTTCTGTTAGTGAGCAGTGCAGAAACTCAACATGGTGATTACATTATGTGCATATACAGGCTGGTGGTACAGGTACATCTCCTTTAAATGTCTAATTGAAAGTAATTCATAGATGGGAAGGGTTTAATCCTGTGACCCAAATGAATGGACCTGCAGAATCATTAAACTGAGTATTTTATTTTGAAATTCTACAGCACACTTCAATGTCCATGTGTCAGATTGTGCAGAGCTGGACTGAGGGAAAGCTGAAGGAAGCCTCAAGTAACAATGACGCTAAGAACCAGAATCTCTGATTGGCTGCCATGCTCCCAGACCTGCTCCTCCTCCTGTCAGAGGGCAGGTGAGAGATACGGGCACATGAAAACATGTCATGTTGCGGATGATAGCGACCAACTTTCCTGACCATGACAGACAAAACATGATAACCCTCGTTCCTGAAGCACTTAAGTTTAGTTTCTGACACCAAGGCCACTGGCAGCATAGCTGGAGACAGGAGGAGAGAACCCGGGTGGGCGACTTGATGCAGTGAGTGGAGCAACTGTGGAAACTCAGCTGAGCTCACCTGGGTTTCAGGTAAGGTGTATATGCTCCTCTTATCATACAGTGGTAATTAAACCCCCCAGACCTGACAACAAATCATTTTACCAGTGCTACATGAGCTGTGAATATTGGATACACAAGCTACTACAAATGCAAAATAGACACTATATATCAAGATAACCCAGTTAGCATCACCAGCAAAATAAGTTGTTTACACATCATGAAGTTTAACATTCAAAAGGTCAATAGGAATCGATTGTTCATTTACAAATATAAACTTTTCTATATTTAGTGAAAATAAATATAAAAGAACAAGTCAATAAAAAATAATCCAAGAAGGATGAAGAATGATAGTAGAAAACAGTTGAAACTATGGTTGACTAACGTGTCATTATTTATGACATATCAAATTACATTAATGAAGCCTCTTTGTGGTCAATCTGTGTCATAATCTCTAACATCTAATTTTAATTTTACAATCAGAGAAGATGTTTGTAAAGATAGTAGTGTAACTTCATACATCATCGTAGTACATTTATTTGTTGACTCATTCAATCCCCTTGGCTTTCAGTTCGTCTTGAACTCGGCTCATATAGCCAGGGTCTGGATATCCATAACTGCAAACACAATGACAGAGATTAAGTGACTTCATATGGACAGTTTTATAGTCAGTACTCATACAGTCGAGTCGAGTCTTCTCCTGTGAACCCAGATGAGACTTCGGTACTGGTGATTATATTTAGGACACATGAATACGTTTCTCTTATCATAAATATGTAGATGTTAAAAACTAATCACTGCATGAGGAAATAAAGGAAATATTTTGTGGCAGCAGGATATGAAATGTCACACAGCCTGCTCAGTGCAACAGTATGTTCCTGCAATACTGCAACAATTTCATTTCTAGGACCCTAGATCGTAGATGTTATTTACTACTTATTTGTCTGAGTACTCCAACCAAATACTACTTTCTGTCTTATGGTTGCTAAGAGTTGCATGTTGGGTAGTTTGCGCATTTAACATAATTAGACAATTATCAGATAAAATAAAGGTGGAATCATATGCTATGGCCTTTGCAGTCACTAGATCTTGATCAGATATTGACGTGACCCTTCAATACTCATTATTCATTACTCACAACATTAATGCTGTCATGCCTCGCCTCGGCACTAGGTCATGTTTTAGTTTTTTCTCACTTTTTCAGTTCTGTTTCCTGTTTTATTTTGGTGTCCAACTCTCCTCTCATTTCAGATCCACTTCCTGCCCTTGTGTGTTTCCCGCCTTTGTGATTGTCGGCCCCGCCCCGATTGTGTTGCACCTGTGTCTCATTGTCTCCCCTCCCTGGTGAGTATATGGTCTGTTTGCTTTCTCCCCTCTGTGCCAGCTCGTCTTGTTCCCTTGTGACCGGCCGCGTACCAGCAATTCTTGTGTTTCCCTAGTGAGCGCTTAGTGTTTTTTACCCAGTTCCTGTCTTTGACCCTGCTTTTGCCTACCAATTTTGTACCTTTGCCGTCGTTGATTGAACTCCCATTTACCGAACCTGTTTTGTATTAAAGGACCTGATTTTTGGAAACCTGACAGTGTTTGAGTTGTGCGTTTGGGTCTTTTCCTGGTGTGTCTGAAAACCTGACAAATACAGATTTCCCTGCTGCTATAATTTAGTAGTTTAATGTTGCTAATATAAAATCGGGCAATATTACGTTCCTGCAGCCGCCTATAGAAGGCTGCAGTACAGGACCACGGTTGTATATTATTAATAATAATATATAATTTTATTATTATAAATGTGGTAGATTAGTTGACTACTCTTAATATAGTCATAAGAGTTGTCATACTCGCTCTTTGATTGTTATCCATCTTCTTAACTGAAATGCAGTCTTGTCATCCACTTCCTTAGGTGGCAGTGTTGCTAAAAACTAGGGTCCTACAACTTGTGGTCCTGAAACTGCAGCCTCTGGTTCTGCAGGAACACCCTACTCGCTCAGTGGCTTATCTGACTAATGGTTGGATTACATGAAAGGCACAACAATAGGGTAATGTAATGTTGCCAGATAAAGAGTCCTTACTGTGTTGGTCCTCCGTGTGTGGAGGTTTTGTGGTGAATATCATTCCATGTGACTGTGTTGTTCCTGCCGCTGGTGGTGGACTGACCAACAGTGAAGATGAGCTTCTGATCAAAGGCTCGTCTCAGCAGTTTGACGATCATCCTGCCCTCCGAGGAGTCTGGGAGATAGGCTGTACGGGACACACCTTCATATGGCTGACCAGGGTTAGGATGCGCCTCCTGCAAACACATAGTCAAGCTTTCTCTGCTTTATGATGTTCTGCCAGCTGGAAGTTATGATTCTGGGACCAGAGACTAGACAACAATAGCTTTTTACAAGCTGCAACAGCTGTGTGTGTGTGTGTGTGTGTGTGTCAGCATTTTGTCATTTTAACAACATTTTCTTTGCCGTCAATGAGCTTTTAAAAAATCTCAAATGTGCGCTGACAAAAATCTTTTGTTGCTTCTTTGTTTGAATAAAAAGTTTTAAATGAAGATATATTGGTATCTGATTACAAGCTCAGCAGCTATTTAGAGTAGAATGATCATAATAATTAGCTTGGAATATGGATAGGAGACCCCAGTGTCAAGTTTCAACTTGTAAAATAGATAGTTAGATAATCAGATGTAAACAGATGTATAATTTATTGACCAGTCCTCACAGTCAGTTGTCATCATGTGAACTGAGAGTCATCTTTTACATTTCCCACTCATGATAACGGGGTGGTATGTGGGTGGAGATGGTTATGGAGCCAAAGGAGTGGCATAGAAATAAATAAATCTGTAACCTAGTAAGAAAATAATAATGTGGAAATATAAAGAGAAATAAATAATGGAATAAATAAGTTAATTAAAAGATGTGGAAATATAAAGAGAAATTTCTAAGTGAATAAAGCTGGGCAGGAGAGCTCACCCAAAGTCAGTTGATTGACAGCTTGGTCCTTCAAGGAATAGCAAAAGCAATAGGGTAAAAGCAAAAACATTGGGGAAAAACAAAAGCAAAAGCTAAAAGCAAAGGTAATATGTAAAAGCAAAAACAGTAGGGAAAAGCATTTTTTAATTCTTATATATATTTTTGATTTACTTATTTAATTCCTTTATTTATTCCTCTTTATATTTCCATTATTTTCTCATTCTTTTACAAATTTATTCTTTTTTATGGCACTCCTATGACTTCATAGATGGTAACCTCAAAAATGTGGAAATGTAAATTGTTCAGTGTTGTACCTGTAGCCTTACCTTCTGGATGCCACTTGGAATGTAGTACTGGATGATTATTGTTCCATATTTGTTGTATCCAGGCAGAGATGAAGAGTTTTTGGTGACAGTCATTCTGCCTCCATCTGGCTGTGTCCCTGTCAACGTGCCATATAACCGTCCACAGGTTGGGCACACAGGCTTGTAGTCGAAAGCTCTTTTCAGACAGTCTCTGCAGAAGGAGTGTTTGCACCGCAGCGTCTCCTTTTCTGTTGTGACTATTGTTTCCATACAGATTAGACATGGTTCATCCTCAGGATCTTTGCTGTGTGTAGGTTGAGGACCTGAGGTTCTGCTGCTTGGACTTCTGCTGCTTGCTGCACCTTTGCTGACTGGACTCTTGCTTGGACTTGGTGTATTTTTTAAAAGGAAATCTTTCAATTGAGCAATGTGCATAAAAGGCCCGCTCACTTTTGCTTCATCTTTGATGAAGCTGGGTGTAATGAGGAGTTGTGGAAATCTCCTCTGCAGGTCTTTGTGGCTTTGTGAACTCACAGGGACCAATGTGGACTCCAAGTCAGAGGCTGTTCTCTGGTAGAATGTGATGAATCTCTGTCTGACATAGTCAGCATGAACAGGCCGTACGGAGGTATGCTGTGGTCTAAAAGTCACCTGTACTGTGACACCGGGGTTACTGTGTGCTGTTCTGAGGTCAGGCTGTATTTCAATGACAAAATTGTTCCCTTGAATTTTGTCAAGTTCTTTTGCACATTTTTGCTGAATGTAGCTCATAACTACCGAGGACACGACCACTGATTTCACACTGGCTGGAGCAGGATCTTGCCGAAGGGTTCGTCCGTGTGTGGCAGGACTGAAGTGATGTTTCATTGCTGACAGTTTGTTTGAAAGACGCTCCACTTCCTCATAGCTTCCTCTCACGATGTAGCAGGAACTTTTTCTCTCAGGACTGTAAGGCTGAAGAATCTTTATTAATCTCTCCTTGTCTTTGTAACCGGCTCCATCAATGACGGCAGTGACGTCTGTGATGAACTGCAAAAAGACATGACAGGTAACGTTAGCTATTAGCTACATACTTCCATCTAAATGCAGTGTGAAGGTGATGCAGTAATGTGTTACTGGGCACTGTGTTCATTACAACAGGGCTGAAAGGATTACTCCAGAACAATCACAATTACTCTAGATTCAAATTAAAGTTATAATCTGTAACTCTTTCACATTAAAATGTTGAGTTGTGTTCTTAAATTATCCCAAATATCTCCATCAATTCTAAAACCAGAGAAAACCGTGATTTTAATCATCGTAATGTTACATTTCATTTAGTCATCTGTCAGTGACATCATATCCTCTATGTACATGTGTCAGTGTGTTTGTCTGCCAGAAGCTAAACATGGACTTTTATCTAGTTTTAAGCCACATACACTTTAAACACCTTGGTGGTTTTCAGCTCTATATTTGAACCAGATGAAGGATTTTAGTCGTCGGACGTCTGGATCTGAAGTTGTCACAGAAACAAGCTGAGGAAATGTTAGACAGCTCAGCTCCCAGCTGCTGGAGACGTCCTGATTTTCAAACTGCATTATTCATTCACCAGTTTTAATCCCCTGGTCTGTTTGTTATGGAGAGGAGGATCATTGTGGATAATTCAGCTGCTGGTACAAACCATAGACTGTAAATAAAGATGTCATGTGTCATTTTTGTGTTATACTAACGTAGGTAGATGTTTCATAAGCTGTTGCAGCTGTTTAATCATAAACCAACGTATGCTTTGTGTATTAGCCAAAGCTAACGTTAGACAACATTGGGTGTAAGCAACATCTGCTATGCTAGTAGACAGTGTAGCTAACTTTATGATTACACATAATGTTGTCTTGTATGTAATCTGTGTAGCCCATATGTTTGGCGATGTCTGCACTGTAGTTGTGAGTAGATGTGGCTTGATAGTATTTATCTTATGTCTGTCATGGCTGCGAATGGGACTTTGTGTTTTTTAGTTGTGAGAGACTCCACAACTTCCAAACCTTTAAAACAGGGATTGATGAGACCACCACCCCCGCTCCACCTCCACCACTTCGTCAGTTTGTCTCCCACCGGTGAGTGCAACTTCATGTGATAGAAACGTAGCTTAGCTCTTCAAACCTCAGAAAATCAGGTCGTTGGCGACGCGTTTACAAACGTACAAAGTTTTTAAGAACTTGTTATGAAGGTGTAATTGCTTAGACCACTGTTATTCATATAAATGCATCCTTCTCTATGTGTAGCTCGCTTTACATACTACACGCTTTGTGTAGCATACAAAGAGATTTTAAATGAAACGACTTCATTGTTTATGCTGTAAGAGTAAGGAAAAGGCATGTATCATTTTAAAGATTTTATTCAACAGTCAGAACAGATTGTGCATATAAATAAGAAAGCAAAATAATAAAATACAAATTTAAATATTTACACAAGTAATGTATAAAGAGAAAAAAAATATTACTTGGTATTGTTACATCCTCCTGGGAAAAAGGACAGCAAAATACTTGATGTATAGAGTGATAATGCACAGATTATTGCCTGTCAGTGCTATTGCAGTTTACTCTACTAGGGATGAAACCTTGATACTGTCCATGTGGATCTGGTCCTGGTCACATATTTTTCCAGACACAGCAACTAGGGATAACAACTGTAACCGTGCACTAGTGCTCTGTTGTTGTTACACATCAAACTGTCTGTAAACTGCATAGCTGAACTTCTGGTTGATCTCCCCTGGATCTGGATAATCAGCCACTGTCCAGGTGTCATTCCAGATGTGTCTGGCAATGTGCAGGACCCCCTTCTGCAAAATACAATACCAGTCTGAAGTTTGGACACACTTTCCCGAACTTTTGACTGGTACTGTATATGATTCCATGTGTGGCAGCATGGAAGCACAGGAGTTGTGATGTTGTAGTGTCCTTTACATATCTGTAGACATTTCTGGCTGATGCAGCAGGTAGGATGACCTGTTACCGAAGGTTCTGGTTGAGGAGAATCTGCTGATGTCATTTGTAACATATGAAACATCAGTCTTGGGTCACAGAGCTCAGACAGAGCTCCAGCAGGTGATGCGACTGTTCCAAGTCCAGTACTCGAATTCTGGTCTGTGCAGCAACAGATAACAAACACAATTAGATATTGTTATAGAACAGAACTTTATTGAATTTGTATTAGTGGTGCTGGTCAGAAAAAACAGAAATAATTTGCTACTATAGATACCTGCTCATCTGCACCTGCTCTCCCTTTCCCATGACCTCCTCTGCCTCACCTGAGCCCCCTCACCTGAGCCTGGCCTCTGTAATATGAGGCGAAATTAGAGCTAGCAATGCGCTTATCCTGGAAGCTCTAACATGCAAAACAACATAATATGTGTGATAGTAATAGAAAAAACTTCAGTGTAGCTACGTAGGTGCTACAGTTTTTTCATAGACATGCAACAGAAAATTCAAGATAACAGTTCAAAAGAAACGTTAGCTGTACTAGTAGTATAGCTAACTTAGCATTAGTGGTGTAGCTAACTTTGTTAGTGTTTCTAGCTTTGTCTGATATACAACCTTACGGCAGGGGGCTACTAGCTAGCCAGCGATAAGTTATTGCATTTAACTGTATTTCCAACAATAAATCACCCAGCTTGACAGCTTTGAGTACGAGCAAGTCATTACATTCATTATGGTAATTTTAGATGTTTTCTTACTTGTGAATGAGCCATTCCTTATTGGGATATCACAACGACAATCCCCGCTCCGCTCTCTCTCTCTCTCGTCCACTCGGGCAGTGCGCGTGTGTTTTAGGGGAGTGGCCTTGGAGGGACGCCTCCAGCTTTAATGTGAAACTGCTTCATTCAGTGTTTTTAACAGTGGAATCGCCAAGTCTGTTTGATTTCCTGAACCACTGACACTGAAGGAATCCAAACCAGAAGCTTATGGTAATGTTGGTGAAGACAAGAACTTGCATGATTCCACACGATTTCATGACGTCATCCAACACTGTCTCTTGTTATTGTTTTGAATGAGAGACCCTTAGAGGCAGAAGTTACAGACTGTGTGTTTAAAAAGGGGTCAAACTCTCTGCGTCAAAGATTTGGAACAGGGAATTATATACACGGGGCTGTCCCCCTGTCATTGACTTGATGCATCATTGGAGAAGACCCTTAGCTGACTCACATCTCAAGACATTTTCTTTCTTCACAGTAAACAGAACAATGCAGGGACAGTGTGACAGGCTGTAAACTAGCAGGGGAGCGGAGCTATATGACCAAGACACCAACTTTTACTTTTTCCGACTGTGATGAAATCTGATGTATTCACATGCCAGATGGACTAAGACATTGAAATGATCGTCCTGAGGTAAAACATGGAGCTGCAGCAGCTGATCTAGAAATAAAGACAACTTGAAAGGGGCGAAAGCAAAATGAGGAGATGAGCAGTAGAAATGGAAGCAGTTTAATTTGAAAGTGGCTTGCACCAGTGTTGGAGAGCTGGTCGACACCAAACAGTTCAAATAGAGCCACAAACCCAGCTAATCATCAGAAAAGTAGCCCGATATTTTAAACACATTCAGGAGTTTTTTTTTGGCCCAACATGTATGAAATTTGGTGTTTTATTAAAATAATACATTGCTTGGTTAGAAACACGCCTGCCCCCAGACATTAGTCAGACTGGATTTCATTTTGAGGTGCTTATATGTTTTTAACTCAAAGTGATCATGAAATTGAAAGTGTAAATTTCAACAGGAAATTAACAGTTTGTTCTTAGCATTATTACAGTATGCAAAGAATACATATGAAATATCCAGTCAGAGGTAGCATGGCTAAATAAAAACTTTGTTAATGTTACTCTCACGTTAGACTCAATATCTTACTTTAGAAAAGATGTTTATTCAGAAAGAATACATGAGAAATAAAAGGGATGAGTTGGCTCGGTGGCTGTACGGGACTAATGAAGATAACATGTTGTGCTGTAAACAGCTGGACTGAATGATTACAATAAACTCAATAAAACAAACGACACAGTTATCTCTCAGGTTGGAGGGGTATGAACTGTCTATTAAGAGTGTAGAAAAAAATCCAGCACCATGCTTTCTTTCCCTCAGCATGAAGGTTTACTGTCGACATGGCAACAGGTGCCGGTTTAGTAGCAAATGATCAACACCAATAACCGTCAAAGACCAGCCACTTATACTAGTTTACAACCGTTAATGTAGTGAACGGTACTTGTCGCCCAACTTTTGAAAAAAAAAAGAAAAGAAAAGAAAAAACAACTCAAAGATGACTGTGCTCTTAATTTGAAAAGAGGAAATTACTTCCCCGCGAACGCTCGCGGGATTTTCGGAAGTAGTCCAGCGAAATAGAAAAATGTTTTCACAAATAACAGTTTGAAAGTTGTAAATGTCAGGAAGCTATTCACAAGTGCTTTTCTCATATTTGTAAATACATTCAATGTATTCACCGATATGTTTTTTATTTGTGGAATTTGTTTGAGTTTTTGCAAATCGGTTTTATAATTGAGATCTGTTTTGTGAGTATTTTTTGTATGTCTGGAAGGTGATTTATTTTTTTAAAGATTACACATTTACAAACTGATCGATCTGTTGACACAAATAATAACGAGACTAATCTCATCCCACACATGATGGACAACATCAAAATGTACCAGAGTGACAGTGGAACTCGGGTGTAGGCATTTGAATCGACGCGCTTTTATTTTGAAGGCTAGACGCCCAAAGCGGAAATCTATTTCATAGTTATCTGGCCAACGCAACGCACTTCTTTCTGCGAAAAATCGAACGTTACAGTACTTCACAGTCCTGCTTCAGTGACTGAATCAAGTAGAGAGAGGTCACAACACACGTCTCATCCAGAGAAACACCAGCTGCAGTTTAACAGGTTAACTGGGTAAAAAAAACACCGACTGTAAACTCTACCCGCTCTCACAGCTCTCCTTCCTTCAGCCTGTTCAACTATTGTAAACGTAAATAGATGAAACTCACCTCCATGACGCAGAGTTCTCCTCCACCTGCAGCGATACTTTCCAGCTCCTCAGGACTCACTGAAGACCTTTCTGGTTTCACTTTCAACTTCAGGGTGTCCGGTGTCTTCAGTGTTCATCACGTGTCGTCTAGCGACCCCTTGTGGTAATCAAGGAAACAGCAGCCAACATGGAAAACACTGTAGGCTACATTCCTAACCCACGGTTCTGCACAGTGGTTGAAACTAGCTAATGTACTGAAGAATTTACTTTCCAGGACACTTTATATTTCTGTGTCGTGCTCTACTTCACTACATGAAGCTGACAGCTTCCTGTCTCTGGTTTTGAAAACATGAAGTTAAGGCAATTCAAAGTGCTTTACAGAGGCATGGAAATACATTAAAAATAGAACATTAAGATGATATTAAATTAGCATTTTAAAACGATTAAAAGAAATTTGAATAAATAAAAAGAAATATTCAAACAAATAAGATAGGGTTGGAAACTTAGGACACCCTTTTAAAAGGGGTGCTGTGGTGATAAAAAAAAAAACATTAACAACAAGCAAATGCACAAGGTTAAAAAAGATGACATGTATGTGATTCATTATGGCATGCCATTTCAATCATTATTAATTAAAAAAAACTCAGCTATGAAATAAATCCTGAAATAAATAGATTAGGTAATACATGTAGAAATATATAGATAAAAGTATAATATAAATATATATGAGTAAATAAATAAATATCTATAGAAATAAGTTAATACACCGAAATGTTTTTATTTATTTCAGGGGACTTTTATTTTGTAATTCCACATTTATTTATATCTGGAGACTTTATATTTTCTAATGCCACATTTACTTCCCAGCTCTTTCTATTTCCATTGTTATAGTCAAATCAAGGGTCTCTGAACAACAAGTGCGTCCCAGCCAGATTAATCGCTTTTTCCTTTTCAAGCTATCTTTTACCTTAATTCTGATGGCCAGAGAGAGAGGCAAAGATATGCAGCAAAGGGCCACAGGCTGGATTCGAACCTGAGCCACTGCGGTTATTGTACGCGCTCTACCGGGTTTGTGTATTTGGTTGTGTTTTGACTATTTACAGCACATGTCAAACCCATGAAGATGTTTTCTGAATGTGTTTGTGTTTTTTTATATTTGCAGTGCTTTGATCTCTCAGGGCCACCGTACAGATAGCAAAATGAAACTTCTGGCCCAACATAAGGCTGGGTCCTCGGACCGATTTGCCCACAGTTTGATGTCATTTGGACATTTGGACATAATTCATGCGTTTTTCACAGTACTGCCACAGAAGTATTTATGGGGTTTTTTTTTTTACATGAAAAACAAACTAACTGGCCTTTACTTCAGCGCCAGTCGTGGTCTGTTCTGAATAACGTGTCATCCGTAGGAAGCCTAACGACTCTGCACGGATCTAGTAAAGAAAATAATGCATCATTAACGGTGAAGGTGAAGTTTCCAACAGAGCGTGAAGCAGCTCTTATTGCAGTGTCAGTGTTTCTCCAGCAGAGGTCAGTGGAGCTCCACACACTGATCACAGAACAGTGACGCTGCTGGCCACCGTGTAACAGTCCTGACACACCAGCAGCTGGTTTTTAACCAAACTCAGTCTGTTTTATCACACAGTGTCTTTTTATTAGTCCGACTCTGAGTTGGCAGAGTGTAGCTTCAGAAGAGCCGACTGCCGGTCCTGGTCCTGGTCCTCTCTCCTCCTCCGCACTCTACCACAGGCGACTTCTCATCAGTGGTTTCAAGTGAAGCTGGTCCAGCCGATACAGACCAGACTGATCCCGGTCTCATCACAGTGTGTGCGGTCAGAGGATAGCAGGCTCTCACGGCAGAGGACTGGATCAGGAAATGAAGCTTCAGGACTGTTGTTCTCCTCTCTTGCTGTTTGTAGCCTGCAGGCCTGTTTACTGTTGACTATATGCTGCTGTGTGTCCTGTATGGAGAGCTTGGATTGACATGTGTGAGGTGACATTATTATATATTATAGCAGTCAGTGAAGAGCGGGAAAATCAACAACAATAATAAAAATAATAATAATAATAAAAGAAAATATACCCACATAAATGCAAATAGAACATCCCTGACATTTTTATTCTAGTTTATTGGTTTAATGTTTAATTATTATTATTGTTATTATTATTATTATCATTATTATTATTATTAGTAGTAGTAGTACTATTGTTGTTATTATTATATGTATATTACATATTATAATATAATGTTATATTACAATAGCCTACATAAGAATTTAAAGAGAAAAATAAATGGCAATTTGTTTATTTGCAGTTTGTTGTCAATAATAATAATAATTAATAATAATAATAATAATATAATTAACATTATACTGTTTAAATTTTAAAAATGCTTATTTAATTGAATTTTCCGCAGAGAAAAATGTAGGCTATGACCCGAATTTATGGTCCTTGTGCATCACCCTGTTTCGCGCCCTCAGTCTTTAGATAATATCCAGAGGAGAGCGCCTGAGCAGCACTACAGAGTGTCACGCTGGTGGGATTGACGAGGTTTAGACATCTGTCAAATTCAGCCAATAGAATATACATTAGTAATATTGGAAAAGGCGCAGTGTGAGCGGGGATTAAGTCCAGTTTCTAATCTCATAACAGGAGTCAGATGGACGCAGGACGACGCCTCCAAAGTGTCATGGATAGCAGGAAAAAATATCAGATTGTGACGCAGTTTCAGTTACAGGGAAACTGTTTGTTATTTGATCACATCTGAATTAAAACTTCTTGAATTTGGTGAAGTAGTGTAGTTAATATATGGGTGATACTGTGTCACAGCTTCCTGCCAAACATCATCATCCTCTGATTTCTGGTCATAGGAAAATCAGAACTCCTGTATGTGAATTTTCTCAAACCTGCCACTTACATGAACCCCTCTGAAAAATCAGTCATCAAGCTAGACAAGACTGTCCTCAGGCTACTGTCTACGTCATGAAAAACATTTCATGTTGGAGTTTATTTCTCCACACAGCAGCAGCAGAATCAGCTGTGCTACAAACGGCCCCTCAAATATCTCATAATGATATAATATAATATAATATGATATAATATTATATCATATTATATAATATAATATGATATAATATAATATATAACATCTTAAAATATATGGTTTATAGTTTTTGGGTAAAAATAAATAAGTGACAATTAAACAGAATTTGTCAGTGTTCACAGTCAGAGAATGTTTAAATTATAATTTTTTAATTTACACAAATATAGTTTTACTATTTAAAACAGACGTGAATTTAACTATTGCCACCGTGATTTGGAACAGTTTCTTTTCATGTCAATGCCAATAATTATTGTAATATTAATATTATCCATTTCGCCCACCAAGTACTCTAAAGCAGAGCTCAGCGTGTCAGAGCATCTCTGTCAGTTCTCTGAACACCACCAAATGATATTCTACAATAGTATACAATATTATATAGTATATTATATAATAATACATAGGCCTATTGTTAACAATTATTTTCATATTTACACAATATTTACAATTTGATATGCTATTTTCATCCTCCTCCTTTTACCTCAGGTGGTTGTATTGTCTCTCAGGTTGGGCTCCTGCTGAGTAGAACTTAGTTAAAACCTATTTAACTCATTACATCGCTGCTTATGTTGAAATACATTGCATTCAGAAAGTATTCAGACCCTCCACTTTCTTCACATGGTGTTGTGTTGAAACCTAATGTTAAAATTATTGAAATTCCTTTTTTTTTATTATTAATCTACACTCAATACCTCATAATGACAAAGAGAAAACATAATTTAAGAAATATTTAACAAATTTATCAAAAAGGAAAAACAGATATATCACATTGACATAAATATTCAGACACCTCACTTAGAACTAACTACTAACACATTTAGCAGCAATTACAGCACCGACTCTTCTTGGGCCTAACATGACAAATTCTATACATCTGGATTTGTGGGTTTCCTGTCGTTCTTCTCTGCAGATCCTCTCAGACTCTCACAGGTTGATAGGGACGTCGGTGGACAGACATGCTCAGCTCTCTCCAAATGTTGGATTGGATTGAAGTCAGGGCTCTGGGACTGGGCCACTCAAGGACATTCACAGAGTTGTCCCTGAGACACTCCTGTGTTGTGCTGAGGGTCATTGTCCTGTTGGAAGGGGTCTGAATACTCTCTGAATGCACTGCATATATGTCATTTACAATTTGCTGTGTGTTTTTTGTTTTCTTTTGTCTTGTAGTTTGACCATGTTGTAGTTGTCATTAGTGTATTGTCATTGGAGCGTCCTAAATTTTGATCAAGTCATTGTTTCCCTCAAGATAATCAAAGCTCAGATGATATTAATGTGTAACAGAGAATTCATAAACAACTTAAACTGGTGAATTAAGTGAATTAAATGTAATTATTATGCAATTGTTAAAAAAATGCATGACTTTTTTTTGGCCATGGCATAACAACCATAACACATTACAAAATGGCCACATATGGAAAATAATGGGTCTGCTAAAGGAGATGCCACAACATATATCACTGTTATTTGCTTAAATTGTGACAGAGCTCCACTCATATTAAAATGTATAACCTTAGTGACACTGCACATAATCCAGTTATTTTCAACAACATTTTATTATCCTATGATGTGTTTCTCTTACCGTAAAGGGACATACCTACCGCTAACCTTTCATTTTGTTTACCATGGCAGTGCCTGCAGATATAACAGCGTCTAATGGACCAAATATTTCTGGTGTTTTTGTCGTATAACAAGTCTTCAACTGTCAAAAATGCACAACTTTTATGCAGTGAAACTCAACTACAGCTCTCAGGACCCTCTGATGGCAGAGTAAGAACGAAGGACAATTCAGTGCGAAGCTTCAGTACAGCAGATCTTTCTGCTGTGGTCAGTATGGGATGCCACTGCCATACACGTATATACGTCAGAAGCACTTCCATATGACGGTGAGATCACGTAGCAATCCTTGAGTTGATGCCTACGACAGGAGTAAGGCAATACAGTTGCATGTTTTATGGAGCCAAAACTGAGGACGGAGAGGAACTGACTCAGAAGATGTCACCATGGCCGACCTTGACAAATATGAGTTTAACTGACATAACAGATGAAAAGTTATGATGTGTTCAGGTGCTTACTTTGCAAACCCAAGAGTAAGAGACTCTCAACGTCCAAGACATCTAACTAATTTAAGATCACTCATTAAGGTAATAAGGTAACACAGCTACCATGCTAATCAACAGCAACGTGTCAATAGCTAACTACTAACTAACCTCATAAAATATATAACCATAACTGTAACCGGAAACCTGGATTTTGAGTAATTATAAGTTATCAGACAGTGACAGTGGCATTGAAACCAACCAGTGACTGTGAAACCACACCCCTCTGAGGGAGACACCGGAAAACTACCAAATCCTGATCTTCACAGTGGGTCCCGTTTTTGGTCTCATATTGGATGAAGGGTTTAAAACATCGGACACTTGGATTTTAACTGAGCTGAGAAATAAGCTGAGCACTCTCTCAAGTAGCCGTATGCCAACCATGAACTGTGCAAACTATGTTCTACTCCAGAAAGAAAACAAAAAGATTGCTGACCTTCAAGAGGATATTTGACAACTTTTTGATGAACTTCAGAAGAAAGACTGTCTTTTGCCCAGTTTCATGGACATGGCCTCTGGGCAGTCAAAACAGATTATCTATGTCAGTGCAACCATCTAGGACACAGTTGTCCACAGCCACTCGTTCATGGCCATTCTCCTGCTTGACACCCAATCATAAGCCATCCTGGTCTGAGGTGGAGGTCCATGGTTGCAGGGGTTGCTCGTACAGGGCTGCCTCACTACCTAACCTAAGCCAATCAAACTGCTAACCCAGTTAATGCTCCTGCGGTTCCAATTCATCCTAATGCTGTTTCACTTTAGAAAATGGCCCCTGCTGACACTGTGGCTTCCCTTTCCCCTTCCCCCTATGGTGGCTAACAGTGTTCGTGTGGCTCCCCAGTCCACTGTGAAGCCAAGGAAACAACCTTCCTCCCATCTGGTGATCTCCTCCTCCTGCTGTAGGCTCCTGAAAGAGGAAGTGGTCAGATACTCTGGAGGTTTTCCCTCCACTGAGCTGGCAGAGAAATCCTCTCTTGGCTCTGATGTTGGTGCCTCAATGCAACACGTGTCTGGTGGGACACCTCATACTGTTTCCCTGGAGCCACAGCCCCGTTTCTCCTCCTCCGTTTGTTTGGCTGGACTGCTGGTCCAGAAGGGGAAAAGTTATTCCAAAACAAATGTAAATTGTGTAAAACCTACATTGTGAGATGTGCAGGATGACTGGGGCTGGATTCTGCTTGAATGCTCTTCACATAGCAGTGTGGAAATAGGACCAGAGAACCAACTTTCCACTACTACTTAAAAAAAGATAATTAAAATCCTTTTGGGCGTCTCTTGGCACCTGTACTGATTCTGCTTCTACCTCTCAGATAGGAGTTTTCTGTATTGTTTGGTCCCCGCATGTCTGAAACTGTTGCTCTTCTCTGTGCCTCAGGGTTCTATCTTTGGTCTTCTAGTATTATTTCTACATATGCTTCCCTTAAAACATATCATTACCAAATTTAAAGGTATCCCTTACCTTTGTTATGCTGGCGATATGCAGCTCTATGTCCTTTATGTCTGATGAGACTTATAGACTGTCTGTTTTGCACAATAATTGTCTGACTGCTATAAAGGACAGGATAGCTAAAAGGTTATGTTACCATGCCAAGAAGACACCCTGGTCCCCTCACACAAGGCAGTGTAGCACAGTATTTCAGAGGTGGTACCTCCAACATAACCCGAGAACAATGTGACAAGTTGATCCTTCATTATTCAAGGACTGTATCCCCTTCACACTGGGGGGAGATGAGAGTACAGGAATTTATTCAGAGACTTTACATTGGGAAGAAAGCCTGAGGATGATAATTTATCAATGAAAAACAGGATATCTAAAACTAGGTCCAAACATGATGTTGTGTCAAACCTGAAAACAGAAGTAAATCAGCTACAGATTTGATGCAGACAAATGGCAAGGACGCAACTGATGACAGTGATTGGACTGGATACCAGCGATGCTCACAAGTCATTAAGTCCAAGTCAAGTCTCAAGTCTTTGGTCACAAGATCAAGTCAAGTCTCAAGTCTTTGAGCTCAAGTCCAACTCAAGTCTGTTATGGTTACAATAAGCGTTCTGTCCCCTCCTGCTGCCATATGGTCTGCTTAGAACACTGCATCACCATATCCTATGAATTCAAAGCATGTACTACATCATCACTCGCTTATTTATAAAGTTATACATGATACCAAGGGAGAGAACAGGGATGGGAATAATAAATAATAAAATTGGCCCAGACTTTTGACTTGGACTGACCCACCAGAAACCGTCTGGAGACACTGTCACATATGGCCTGTGTCACACTTTACAAGAATCATGTAACAAACAGAGGAGAACAACACATCAAAAAGAACAACCAGCACATTAAACTGTAGTTCTTTTTGTCACTTTCCTCTGTATGAATTAGGAGCTATAGAGAATATGAGGTTAGAGTTCAGACTGGACAGCACAGCAGTAAATACAACACCAGACATCTCTTGATTTCAGCAGTTTTTCTCCTTCTCATGAAGCTCAGAGTGAGCTGCTCCACCGTCGCCATTTTGGCAGTGCCTGACTGTCCCCATCTCCCAGTTAATCCAAAAATGGGCAAGAGGTGGAGCATGGGTGGAGCCATTTTGTGGCAAGCATACGCTCGCCCACATGTCACTTAAAGAAGCCATGGCCTCAATTTTACAGAACTTTAAGCCTTAATAAAATTTAAACAGATGAGTTACATAAAAATTCACCCCCCGTACAGGTGTCATGAAGGAGGAAATTAGCTAAAGAGACCAAAACCATTTTTGTAACAGGCTGTAAACATGTTTATTTATGCTGTAAACTTTTGGAGCCAGACATTAGTGGTCATTAGAGGAACTGCAGTTTTTAGTACTTCAGTGTTGGCACTGGAGTTAGCTGCTTGGTTGACTCCCTGTGTATTAAATGCTGTCAGTCAGTTGTAGCAGGTTGTCTTAAGTTGCAGTCATGACACTGTTCCTTTAAATGTTTCTTTTGTGTGTGACTCCACCTAAACACATTCAGTGGTGTAGTCCATTGGTTATTTATATTTTCAGAAAGAGAATAATGTCCATAATTCGCATGTAATCCTTATATGTCTTCCTCATGTCCAACTCAAACACGCAGCTGTTTCATATTAACTGTCAGACAATACTGTGTGTAGCAATGTTCACCGTCATACTAGCAGTTATGTAACAACAGTGTTTTGTGAGTAGCAGCAGAAACAGGGTGACTAACAGGCTGTTGTTTGTTGCTGCAGACAGCAGCCATTATTCTGAAGTGTGGCTGTGCTCTTTCACTCAGAGCTGCTCATTAACTCATATTCATTGAGCACTAATTGATGTTGTATGGGTATTTGTTTGCAGTGTGAGCCACATGAGTGCTGTACATGTTTTTCAAACTTGGTGCCCCCTCACCAAACCACACGGTGCTGCTGGAAATCACAATTCAGACGGTGACACCTTTATGAGAGAGGCTGATTCCAGCACAGCTGTTCTGACGTGAAGCTCACCTCCTCTTGGACTGCAACACTGAGAGGCATGTATGTGTTCCTTGTAGAGAGATACAATCATCTAATTGGTTTGATCCTGATGTTGATGCTAAACTGATGTCACTGGTACAATTGAATGGTTTTAGACATTTACTAGATTTGAAGCTGAAATCACATTTAGTTCTTACTGTCAAAAATAATATTTAGAAATTATTGTTATTTGTTTTTATTATTAAAAGGATGAAAAAATATTTTTTGGGGGAAATTAATATAGATATTATATTAATTTCCCCAAAAAACATTTTTTCCCTTTGCTCTCAGCAGCTGTGTTTAAAACCAGTGTGATGTTAGCAGTGGTTGAGCAGTGAGCTGAGGATGTTTGATCATTTCTTCCCCTCTTGCTACTGTACATAGCTAACATTAGCATCATTTACTTACTAGTCCAGAGAAAACGTGAGCTGCACAGAGGACTTATTATAACATGTATATAACCTTGTATTATAAAGATAACAGTGGCTGAAGCTCTTCAAGCAACAATCACCACCACATCCGCCTGACAAGAACCCACATTCAACAGCAGGAAAAACTTACAAATGTCCCCTATAAGGGGATGACTTCTGAAATAAAGAAATGTTTTTTATTAACTTACTGTGGTAATTGTGTTGATGCTACATGTGTAATTTTACAGTAAATAAACAAATCTCTACTGACTCGTTTGTATGTTGTATCATGACAGAATCAGAAAAAATAAACAAAAGACAATAAATGTGTTTAAATGAAAATGCAAAACCATTATTAACACTAACAGGG
>NW_019174272.1:13036889-13092873 GCF_002260705.1 Seriola dumerili | reverse complement strand
ATTACCAAATTTAAAGGTATCCCTTACCTTTGTTATGCTGGCGATATGCAGCTCTATGTCCTTTATGTCTGATGAGACTTATAGACTGTCTGTTTTGCACAATAATTGTCTGACTGCTATAAAGGACAGGATAGCTAAAAGGTTATGTTACCATGCCAAGAAGACACCCTGGTCCCCTCACACAAGGCAGTGTAGCACAGTATTTCAGAGGTGGTACCTCCAACATAACCCGAGAACAATGTGACAAGTTGATCCTTCATTATTCAAGGACTGTATCTCCTTCACACTGGGGGGAGATGAGAGTACAGGAATTTATTCAGAGACTTTACATTGGGAAGAAAGCCTGAGGATGATAATTTATCAATGAAAAACAGGATATCTAAAACTAGGTCCAAACATGATGTTGTGTCAAACCTGAAAACAGAAGTAAATCAGCTACAGATTTGATGCAGACAAATGGCAAGGACGCAACTGATGACAGTGATTGGACTGGATACCAGCGATGCTCACAAGTCATTAAGTCCAAGTCAAGTCTCAAGTCTTTGGTCACAAGATCAAGTCAAGTCTCAAGTCTTTGAGCTCAAGTCCAACTCAAGTCTGTTATGGTTACAATAAGCGTTCTGTCCCCTCCTGCTGCCATATGGTCTGCTTAGAACACTGCATCACCATATCCTATGAATTCAAAGCATGTACTACATCATCACTCGCTTATTTATAAAGTTATACATGATACCAAGGGCGAGAACAGGGATGGGAATAATAAATAATAAAATTGGCCCAGACTTTTGACTTGGACTGACCCACCAGAAACCGTCTGGAGACACTGTCACATATGGCCTGTGTCACACTTTACAAGAATCATGTAACAAACAGAGGAGAACAACACATCAAAAAGAACAACCAGCACATTAAACTGTAGTTCTTTTTGTCACTTTCCTCTGTATGACTTAGGAGCTATAGAGAATATGAGGTTAGAGTTCAGACTGGACAGCACAGCAGTAAATACAACACCAGACATCTCTTGATTTCAGCAGTTTTTCTCCTTCTCATGAAGCTCAGAGTGAGCTGCTCCACCGTCGCCATTTTGGCAGTGCCTGACTGTCCCCATCTCCCAGTTAATCCAAAAATGGGCAAGAGGTGGAGCATGGGTGGAGCCATTTTGTGGCAAGCATACGCTCGCCCACATGTCACTTAAAGAAGCCATGGCCTCAATTTTACAGAACTTTAAGCCTTAATCAAATTTAAACAGATGAGTTAGATAAAAATTCACCCCCCGTACAGTTGTCATGAAGGAGGAAATTAGCTAAAGAGACCAAAACCATTTTTGTAACAGGCTGTAAACATGTTTATTTATGCTGTAAACTTTTGGAGCCAGACATTAGTGGTCATTAGAGGAACTGCAGTTTTTAGTACTTCAGTGTTGGCACTGGAGTTAGCTGCTTGGTTGACTCCCTGTGTATTAAATGCTGTCAGTCAGTTGTAGCAGGTTGTCTTAAGTTGCAGTCATGACACTGTTCCTTTAAATGTTTCTTTTGTGTGTGACTCCACCTAAACACATTCAGTGGTGTAGTCCATTGGTTATTTATATTTTCAGAAAGAGAATAATGTCCATAATTCGCATGTAATCCTTATATGTCTTCCTCATGTCCAACTCAAACACGCAGCTGTTTCATATTAACTGTCAGACAATACTGTGTGTAGCAATGTTCACCGTCATACTAGCAGTTATGTAACAACAGTGTTTTGTGAGTAGCAGCAGAAACAGGGTGACTAACAGGCTGTTGTTTGTTGCTGCAGACAGCAGCCATTATTCTGAAGTGTGGCTGTGCTCTTTCACTCAGAGCTGCTCATTAACTCATATTCATTGAGCACTAATTGATGTTGTATGGGTATTTGTTTGCAGTGTGAGCCACATGAGTGCTGTACATGTTTTTCAAACTTGGTGCCCCCTCACCAAACCACACGGTGCTGCTGGAAATCACAATTCAGACGGTGACACCTTTATGAGAGAGGCTGATTCCAGCACAGCTGTTCTGACGTGAAGCTCACCTCCTCTTGGACTGCAACACTGAGAGGCATGTATGTGTTCCTTGTAGAGAGATACAATCATCTAATTGGTTTGATCCTGATGTTGATGCTAAACTGATGTCACTGGTACAATTGAATGGTTTTAGACATTTACTAGATTTGAAGCTGAAATCACATTTAGTTCTTACTGTCAAAAATAATATTTAGAAATTATTGTTATTTGTTTTTATTATTAAAAGGATGAAAAAATATTTTTTGGGGGAAATTAATATAGATATTATATTAATTTCCCCAAAAAACATTTTTTCCCTTTGCTCTCAGCAGCTGTGTTTAAAACCAGTGTGATGTTAGCAGTGGTTGAGCAGTGAGCTGAGGATGTTTGATCATTTCTTCCCCTCTTGCTACTGTACATAGCTAACATTAGCATCATTTACTTACTAGTCCAGAGAAAACGTGAGCTGCACAGAGGACTTATTATAACATGTATATAACCTTGTATTATAAAGATAACAGTGGCTGAAGCTCTTCAAGCAACAATCACCACCACATCCGCCTGACAAGAACCCACATTCAACAGCAGGAAAAACTTACAAATGTCCCCTATAAGGGGATGACTTCTGAAATAAAGAAATGTTTTTTATTAACTTACTGTGGTAATTGTGTTGATGCTACATGTGTAATTTTACAGTAAATAAACAAATCTCTACTGACTCGTTTGTATGTTGTATCATGACAGAATCAGAAAAAATAAACAAAAGACAATAAATGTGTTTAAATGAAAATGCAAAACCATTATTAACACTAACAGGGATTAAAAATTGTGTAATCGAACTGCTGCAGACTGCAGGGATCAGGAGTTTATTTGCATGAATCCAACCAGCAGGTGACACTTCAAAAGTAACCCTGCTGCACTGCTTACAGCTGAATTTTGTCACACAGCACTCACCTGAGTTTGTAACACCTTTTTAAGGTTGTAAGGCATTGATTCATGGGTCTAGCAGTTAGTTTGGTAACATAGTGTAAGGATACAGGTATTTCTTGGAGGTAAACTCGACTTGAATTGAACTCACAAAATTACCAGTAGAAAATATTTGGTCATTCATTTTAGACTAGCGCTATGGAGAACCACACCAGTATCTAGACCATAATGAAAACAAAATATATAAATTTATCCCTTTTGTTTTTTTCCTCAAATTTGAACACAGCACGTGTGATTGACAGAGCAGTGTGTATGTTGTAGTGGACAAAAACATGCATTTTAATTTCAGTTGGACTTTAACTCTGGAGGCTAAAGAGAAGAAATAAATAAAATTCAAAATATTGTTTCCAAATGGTTTGGTTTGGATCACCTGTAAACCTTCTGACCTTTACAACACTATACAGAAATGTATATACAGACCAGGTTGGTCTGGTGTGACCGTGGTGTTTCCACCATTGCCTCTGACCGTAATCCATTGATTACATTTCCTACAAAAACCTGTTCAGTTAAATATGCATGTGGTTTCTAGAGGACAGGGTTGGTGAGGCCAAATATAACCACAAAAAAGTTTAATAATGCTAATGTTGGTACCAGAGGATCTATAGTAAAAAACTCCTGTCCATATAACATACAACAGTTTATTTATTTTTTAACCAAACCCCATTTAATGAAACATTCATATTAAAGAACCAACTGTAACAAAAGTAAACATGCCTTTCATTAGTGAGATTCTTGCAGGGCCAACACTTCACACAGCCCTTCATAATGTGAAGACTAGAATTATCACCTTGTGGTTGTTCGCCTCTGCCACTCACAGTCTCAGATTGCATTCCTGTTTATCCAGAATTATCCAGAATCTTGTTATAATTGCTGTGTGAAGTCTTGAATAAAGCCTAAAAAGTGTTTTGTGAGGTCACTGTGACCTTGACCTTTGACCCCTAAAGTCTCATGAGTTTGTCATTGAGCCCAGGTGAACATAGTAATGGTTAGAAATGAGGTGAAGAGAAAATGAATGAAATGAAATGAAAATGAAAATGAAAATGGTGATGTAGTATAAAGAAAGACAAAGTCCATGTCAGGAGGAGGTTGGGATGGATGGATGAATATGACACTTGAGAGCAGTGTTTGATTCCCATATGAAGGTAGCAGTTTATGTTGTTTCAATTATCCATGACTGTTTAACAAAGTTAACCATGTTGTTATTATTGTAATCATGACAACAAAGATGGTCTCATGTTGAAGAAGAACTTATTTTAATCCAAATCACCATTCTCTTAACCAAGTGGTTTTAGTGCCTAGACTGTTATTATAGTAACGGTCATGGCTTGGTTAAGTTGATGAAGGTAGCTGATGAAGGCTGGTGATGAAGGTAGCTACGCGGCTCTCGGTACATTCGTGTTTATCATTGTAACCATGACAACTAAGTTCCAGCAAGCCTGCTGCTGTAGGGGCGCTGTTTCAGGAGACTCCTATTGGTCGTATCAGAAGGTTGAAAACAACATTGAGGAGAAGAGCACACATGCACACCCAGGGAGGAGTGACTGTAGCAGCTTCCGCGTACTCTCCGTTGAGGTTAACCCTAACCCATGAGCCAACATGCTTATTTTACAAATAAGCATTTAAAGCTAATAGGCAGATAGCTACGAGCCTTTTCTTGTCGCCAAACCAACGGACTGACTTTGGGTCCTTATCCACCATCACTGAACCACGATTAAGTTGATGCATTTCTGCACCTTTTGGACAACGTCCTGTTGTGACTCCTCTATTATGGGAGGGTGACACCACAAAACTTGGTTTCAATTTGATATCAAGTAAAACCAGGGTCAGGATCACATGTATTAGTACAGATATCAATACTTTTTATTGCAGCTGATGTACTCTCATGTAAGGGAGAGAAATATCTCATGACTTATGAGGTCAATGGATGATTATATTTTATTTACCTCACCTTATAACTTTTATTTCTTTTTGCCGCTCTCTGTGAATGACTTAATCACATGCATGATTAAACACAAGACAGTATATAACGGCAAATAACAAATATTAATGTTATTATGTGAATTCTCTGAACTGATGAGATCACGTCACATGTGCTTATGTGATTGGACATGTGACTGATCTATTTTTTTTTTGGTATTGATCTTATTGATGATAGTATTGAAACTCAAAACAAGAAGTAGTAACAATAATTTTATTCCTCTCCCAGTCCATTTTCTTGAAATGTACAAAGTGTCCGGTTTAGGACACCAAAGGCCACTATTCACATCCAGTCTCCTACGAACCATGAGCCCTTCCTTTAACCTCAACCAGGTAGTTTGAATAATTGCCTAAACCTACCCGCATGTTGATCAATGAAGTGACAAAAACCAGGACTGTTTCGTAAGGCACTCAAAAATGATGTCATCCTGCTGAAAGGATGTCAGATCCATGGCAGGACCTGTTTCGTCTGTCTCGGCTTTTGGTTTGACCTCTTCAGACTTTCCAGGGAGTTGGCTGCTTATTATTTGCTGACATCTGACCTGTAGGAGAATTTTCAAATAGTCACATGAATATCTTCAGCTTCAACATCCAGTGACTTATTGTGGCTATCTGTTATTTATTCAGCAGGTAAATGAGGATGAATGGAACTTTAAAAATAAGACCAAGGTTTGCCTCTTTGATATTACTCTGCACACATAGTATATTATCTTCAATCTGAGTTTGATTTAGCTTTCAGAGCCTATGATCTAGTTTTGACACTAAACAGACTTCTCATCACTTACCCCAGGGTTTCCCCCAGCCTTAAGAGAACTCATCCTTCATGACCACCAAGCCTCTGCCTGAGGAAACTTAATGGCTTCACTTAAAGGTGGCAAAATGACAGTCTGACAGATGCCCTGTTTAGACTACCGGCTTGGTTGCACTGATACACACGCATATCCTGAACAGGCAGACGATACAGTTACTAATGGACCTCTGTCAGGTGACTGCTTTAGCAAAGACCAAGGAGATAGTTACCATGGAAACAGGCATAAATTAAACCCCTTAACAGGCAGGGAGGGGGGGGTCCATGTCCTTTATGCTCTTCTTGTTTCCCATCTAAAAGGTACAAAATTTATGATGGTCTAACAGAGGAAGTAACTTTTCAAGCAACATTTGACATTTTGTGCTTGGGTAGTGTATAAAGATGCCAAGATTGACAAATTGAGACAACAGCCAGTACAGACCTTGAGGAAGGCACTCTGCCATTTTTCATCTCAACAAACACTGAGAGCTCAAGAGCCCTTCAGAAACCGCAACAGATAAAATAGGAAGTTTTGAGAACAGTGTAAATAGCTCTCGTCGTCGGCTCCATGCTCCCTGGCAAAATGGCAAATAGTGTTTTAAGTGAGAGGACATTGTTTACATGAAAGCTGTCAACCGCTGGTGTTAATCATCTCTGTGCAGGCAGCAGGATGAGCATGTTTCATTGTGTGAATGAGGTTAAATTCATTATGATGATTGGGGAGACAAACCACTGTCTGACAGGATAGAACCAGGTAAAGGACATGTATATGTTCATACACAAAATGGGTGAAACCAAATGTATCAAGAAGTGCGAGAAAGGCTTTACTTAGATGATGCGACTCCTTATCCATGTGAAAATTGAAGTCACCTGTAATTAAAATCTCATCAGAACGATTAACAAGGCCTGAGATAAATTCTCCAAATTATTCTAAAAAATATAAACATTGATTAGATTGGGTGTGCATAGATTCTGTTCTTAAGTAAGAACAGAATCTATGCACACTCAAGAATACTCTTACGCACATTTGAGTGCTGACGGGTTTGAGCAAAATAAGTGGTTAGTGGTTATTTCTGTTCTACAGTTAAATAATATTATATTATTTAAATTACAATAATATTTTTGTCATTTATAATATTCTTTTTAAAAAAGCTTTCGTTATTTTACAAAGCATTGTGGTCTTTTAAAATAAATTAATGCTACATTAACACTTAACCGCTTGTTTGAGGTGCACTTCCTGAGGCAGTACCTAAGATTCAGAACTACTAAAGTTCCTTTTGCGTTTTGATCCTGGTGTACCGTCTTTAGATTTTTGTTTTGGCATTTTTTCAACTTTCCCTTACAGTATCTCTTTAGCCACGTTTCCACCACAGGAACTTTCCCCAGGAACCAGGAACCTTTTGAGGAACTATGCGTGTTTCCACCACAGGAGCCAGGGTCTAAATTTAGTTCCGGGGTAATTGATCTACCCCCAAAAAGGTACCTGGTCGGGGGGTAGTACTTTCCAAAGGTTCAGGAACTTTGGGGGGTGTGGTCTGCAGTGCTGAACATTTCTGACTGGTCGAGTACTCGCTGCATTTTATTTCACCCGCCATGTTTAAAAGTCCACAGTGAGCGAGTGAGCAAACACATTTTACGCCGTAGTGAAATTGATGAGATTTCATCAATCACTTTGTCTTTATCTATCTAGATAAAATCATGGTCTTTTCCTGCTCACCCTCTGAACACATCATCCATGTCATTCAAGTTCTCCAGAGGCTCCAGGAGAACAAGCTATTCGTAAAGGCAGAGAAGTGTGATTTCCATGTTCCCTCAGTCAGTTTTCTGGGCTACATAATTGAGAGTGGGAAGGTGAGGACCAATCCCCAGAAGATTGGAGGAAGCAGTGGAAGAATGGCCCAAACCAACCACTAGGAAACAGCTACATTGATTCCTGGGCTACTTTTACCACCGCTTTTTCATTAAAGTAGTGGCTCCCATGGCTCCGTTCACCAAACTCACGTCCTCCGCATTTCCATTCCGTTGGTCCCCAGAGGCTGAGCACGCCTTCCCCTTCCTCCACATGAAGAAACTGTATACTACAGCCCCAGTTTTAATCCAGCCAGACCTGTCCCGTCGGTTTATTGTGGAGGTGGATGCTTCAGACTCAGGGGTTGGGGCAGTCCTCTCTCAGTGCATAGCTCCTGATCAAAAACTCCATCCTCGTGTTTTTTTTCCCCATCACCTTTCTCCTGAACAAAACTATGACATGGGCAACTGTGAGCTTCTCGCAGTAAAACTGGCTCTGGAGGAATGGAGGCATTGGCTTGAGGGGGCTGAACAACCATTTATTGTAAGGACTGGCCAGCTATGGACACAGACACCCATGACTTTGTCTCCGCCTGTTCAATGTGTGCCCAGGGAAAGGCTTCCCATCGACTGTCTGCTGGAATTCTCAGACCCCTGCCAGTACCTAATCGCCCATATTACTCTAGAGTTTGTCACTGGTCTTCTTCCCTCACAAGGTAATTCAGTCATTCTAACTATTGTGGACTGTTTCTCCAAAGTGCTACACTTCCTGGCTCTCCCCACAGCCCGAAGGCCTGCCCACCTCCCAGTCAATCATGTTTTCCAGCTTCACAGGATCCGTATGGACATTGTCTCAGACCGTGGACCCCAGTTAATTTCCCAGGTTTGGAAAGCTTTTTGTCCTGCTCTTGGTGCTACTATGAGTTTATCTTCTGGTTTCCACCCTCCAACTAATGGGCAGGCGGAACGGGCCAACCAGGACCTGGAAGCTTCACTGCAATGTATTGCTGCCAGCAATCCTTCATCCTGGAGCAGTCAACTCACTTGTGTGGAATATGCTCACAATTTCCTCTCCAGTGCTGCTTGCTACTGGTATGTCCCCTTTGAGTGCTCTCCGGGCTATTGACCACCTCTGTTCCCTGCTCAGGAAGATGACATTGCTGTCCCTTCAGTCCAGGCTCATGTCTGTCGCTGCTGCATGATCTGGAGGGATGCCCATTCAGCTGACCGGAACCATTGCTTAGCTGATCATCATCAGACCCCAGCTCCCCACTATTGACCAGGTCAGAAAGTTTGGCTTTCCTCTAAACATGTTCCACTGAAAACTGACTCTAAGAAGCTCTCCCTGCTATTTGGGACCATTTGAGAGATGGTGAGCATCATCAACCCATCTGTTGTTAAACTGAAGCTGTCTAATTCTTTGAGAATCCACCCTTCATTCCCCAATGTTTCTCAGTTAAAACTTGTGCATGTCAGTCCACTGTGCCCTCCAACCGACCCCCCTCCTCTTGCCCGGATTGTTGACAACCACCCAGCTCCTGGATGTACGCCATCAGGGTCAGGGACTTCAGTACCTGGTTGATTGGGAGGGATATGGACCAGAGGAGAGGCCTTGGATTCCCCGTTCCATTATGGACTCCTCTTGTCCAGTATTTTCATCTGACCCATGCAGACAAGCCTGGCCGGTCACCCGGAGGCTCCCATTGAGAAGGGGGTAGTGTCATGGTCCTCGTCTGGGCTCCAGGAGTTTTCCCCCCTCTCCTTTTGTCTCCACTGTTTTTTGTTTTTTTTCTTGTTGCTTTTCCCCCATTCCATTGTATTTCCTGTGTTGTGTGTCTCTCTTATTTCAAGTATCAGTCTAACCTCACTCTCCTTGTGCCTCAGGATCTTCTTCTGTCTGCCTGCCTCGGATCCGGTTCCATCCTGCCCTTCCCTGACAGATCTAACAGAGTGACTCACCCCATGCCTGCCCCTCAGCCACCTCTTCAGCCCAGCAGCCTCCAGTCCTGAACCTCTGCACCACCATTGCTCACCTGCCAGACCCCCACAGCCAAATACTCTTAACAATATAATCAAATCAACCCACACCACTGAGTTGTGTTGTGCTTTTTGGGTGCTCAAGCATTTAGTTGGTTATAACAAATACTGTAAGGACTGTAATGTCTCAGTTCACTGCGCCTGCACTGTGCTTTGTTCCCTTTTGCCCTGGAGAAAAAGTCGACCCCCCTGATTGTCACTGTATAATACATACTCTGATTGTGACTATAGTAATGAAGGTCCTTTAAGCTTAACAAACTACTAATTTTAACCCAAATCTTGATCTTTCAAGAAGTTTTTTTTTTTTTGCCTAAACCAAACCTTTATCAGAGAATTGTCTAGTTGGTTCAGTTGGATTGGAGGGTATCTGAGGATATGGACAAACTACCTATGAGGTTGTTGAGGACTTTTTGGGTTTTAATACTCCTACTCTGAATTTAATATTTTATAAAGTGGGATACTAGTGTGCATGTAAACATATTGTTAGATTTCAAATCAAGGCTTTATATTGTAATGCCATATCTGTGAGGTCTTACAACTACAACATGTTAAAGTTCTAAGTGCAGACAGTGTGTGGGAGTTCATCACCTTTTCTTGTTTAATTAATAAGTTATCCAAGATTCTTGTGGATAACAGATGAAATGTTTATTTCACAGCTACAATGAAACCTGATAACATTTTTAGCTGCATTAGTGTAGAACGTCTGACAGCTAACAGTAGCCATTCACTGGCTCCTCAGCTTTGTTCGGCAGCTTTGACTTTTCCCTGCTCGTGAATAAGTGTGCCCTCAGTAACACTGAAGTCTGCTCCTGAGGAGAAGAAAGCAGCCTTGGCCGGCCACCCTCAGCCTTTCACATGGACATGTTGCTGTGATCCCTAACTGGAGGCAGCAGAGCAAGACACTGCATCTATTCAGCGGGGAGTCAGGCTTTTGATTTGGTTCATGGGGATCACTTCTAACTGCAGACAAGCATTAACACTGAGTGGGTCGTCATCTTTGACTTGATCAACCAATGATAGGGGAGCAGCGGCGCACCAGCTTTAAAATGAGCTGAAGTAAAAAGGGTCTCTGTGCCACCAGTGCCTGGCTGAATCAAAGTGTTGTCTTTTATTCCAAACCCATTAGCAACCTCCCGACACATGCTATAATAAAAATACACATTTATTTTGGTCAAAATGGGATGAAAACAGCACTTCAAAGCTCTTGGAGATTGAAGTAGCAATTTGGATGTTTCATTTTTTCCTCTTTCATTGCATTGGTTTGGTTTTGGTCATGAGGAGACCTATTCACAAAGCCCAGGATTGTCCATTCAGTAAGATGATTTTTTTAATGAAGAGATATCATTTCTTCTATTAATGTACAGACGTGTGTGTGTGTGTGTGTGTGTGTGTGTGTGTATGTGTGTGTGTGTATATGTGTGTCATTCAGCCAGATGCCAGTCAAAAGAAAGAGACTGAAAGTAGGCTAATGGGGATTATGCTGCTACACTCTCATTATAAACTCATTTCATTGGGGCTTAAAGATAAAAAAAAAACTTTTTTTTTTTTCTTTAAGGAGTAGTATAAGGTGTAACTAGTAGAAATTATTTTCCCATGCATAGAGTGAATACTGAAAGAATTTAGTGACATATGAGCAACAACAACATGAGCACAAATGACATCAATTCTCATGAAGGGAAAACTGCCTTTAGTAATTACCAAATAATCCCAAAGCTCATTGATTTATGGGCATCCCAGTTATGTATATTGTGCAGATACAGGTATTACATCCGATTTTAAAATGTAACTTTTTATAAATGATAGAATAATGACCTGAATAACAATTACTGGGGTCTGAACAGATACAGTAATGTATGCATGTCCACCATTATAGAGGACAATGTAATCAAGGAGCTTAATAATGAGGCTGTACTGTCTAGTTCGGAATTTCAGAGATAAGCCAGGAGAAAGAGATGTTAAATAATAAATGATCTGCCTTTTTGGTCCAAAGATATTATCCATCTACAGTGAAGAGACTCTGCTCATACAGTTGTCTAATGTGTTTTGAATCCAGCTGAAAACCTGGAGTCAGGTCTGCAGCTTCTGTCTCTCTAGTACTCAGCTGTTTTCATGTAATTTACCTGCCTGATTATCAGTTATCCCTTTATCATTACTACAATACTTGATGAAAGCAATGCATACTGTGCAGTTTCCATCCCTGATTAGAACATGATTGCAAATAACTGAAGGTGGAGGTTTTTTCCCTGAATGCAGCTATATGCATGTGTGCATGCCGTTGTAGCTGCATGTTTGCAGTCCCAAGCTCTGATGGTGCATACCTTTGAGTCCTGGTGTACAACAGCCATTTTAACAGCATCAGGGTGATGTTAGCATATGTAGCTTTAAGTCCCACTGGGTCTAATTCAACACTTGTTTGTGACACTGTGGCACCTGGAGACCAGCGGTCTGATGTCTGACATGCTGTTGCCCATGGCTGCTTTCCAGCTCAGCATCAGTCGGGAATCAGCAGCCATGTAAAACAGGCCCACGCGACCTGAAACTTTAATGCCGACACAAAGGCTACCAGGATTCTGCTCATCCCCCATTCTGATGTGCTGTGGGACTTCCTCCATGTCGGACACAGTCATCAGCATTACAGACCTGCGTGGTGCAAGTCATGGTTGTGGATCCCACCTTAGTCCTCATTAGAGGGACATGGTGATAAACACAAGGGACTAATTTTCAGATGTTGCAACAAGTAAGCCATATGACAGGAGGAGTATGTTCAATGTTACCCCCCGCCACACACACATACACACACCCTGCTCCTAGTTTCTGCCTGACTTCCTCAGCTACACCACCAACATTCTGTGAGCAGCATGCAGTTAATTATTGAGCACCTGAAGAGCAGCACAGCTCTTAGTCTGATGCTGTGTGGTTGTTTAAAATAGCTCGCCGCACACTGTGTGCGTAGCACACACGCTGTTTTACACAAATCACATACGATGCTGCCTTTTCACCATATGTCATTCTTTCCTTTGTCGGCCAGAGTAGAAGCAGCAGCCTCTATTCACTTTGCATCATCTTAATAACAGCAATTATCAACATCATAATTTGTTACTTTTGATTTTTGGAGTGAGAGGCAGTGTTGGAATTCAGATGAAATATCAGATTACAAATCCCTCTTCATCATTTTCACTCTGCATGCCAAGTAAGTGGGACATAATGAAAGATTACCATGTCAGGTGCCCAGAGTGAGCAGTGAAGTCATGTAATGATCTGCTGTTGAGCTGTGGACAAATGAAGCAACATTGTGATCAAGTTCAGTCCAGAGGTAAAAAAAAATACTTTGACACATCACAGGTCAAATTCACAGTTTTTACAAAGGTGACAAATGACACCACGGATAGTAGTCTGACTTTCTTTTTAATTGAAACAATTTTTCACTGTGATTCAATAGCTTGAAGTTTGACTATATTATGCACCTAAAAGTACAATTATTCAGTATTTCTTCTACAATCATTGCAGAAAACTCTCCAAAGATTCAGCCCATCACGTAACACTCAGGGCTCTATCTCACATCCAGTGAAAAATGTCACAAAGTGCAACACAAGTGTCTTTGCTAGTTTTAGACCAACACAGTTGTTTAATTTTCCAGTCCAGCGCCCATATTGTTTAAATAGCAAATGTAGTTGCATCCATCTGAGTGCCTGTGCCCATGGGCGTGTTTGGCCTTAAAATGAGATGTGGTCAAGTGAGGTGTTGTTGCATTGCTGCGGAACGTGATTGACCAACAAAAACCTGGTCTGAAGTCAGTGGTTTAGTATTTCACTGTTATTTTAAGAAAGAGTAATATGCTCCTACATAGGCGGGTGAACAACACACCCTGTTACGCACAAGCATAGTGTGCCACAATGTTTCTCATTCATCACCTAGACTATGTAGGGACTCACCACACTCAAGATCGAGGGGACCACACGTTCTTTGTTCCCCACAATTCCTCACTGTTCACACCTGGTGACGACCCTCCCCCAGGGACCTTACTGACTGGTCAGTGCATGACATGTGACCCCCCAGGGTGCCACCAAAGAAAACCAGCTCCCTTCCTTTGTCCTCTATCTTCTCTCCTTGGCTTACTCAGGAGCAGCAGCAGCAGCAGCTCCTCTCTCCTCTCTGAACCTATTCAAGGAGCAACAAGGCTCCCAGCCCAGGTCAGCCCTGCTACCTTAGACAGCAACTCCCTTGCCGGTCTGCCCATGGTAGACTGCAACACTCTTCTCCTCAACAGCAGAGTTAGCAAGGGACAGCCAACTCTGTGAGAAGAACAAAGAGGAAACCAGCAGCCTCCTCTGCAACACGGAGACCACACAGCCAGACAGGACTTCACTCCTCTAGGAAGCAACAGAATTTTCTTTTGTTCCAAGGACTGGGTAACGTTACCCGACTGGGCCTAACCTAACCTAGCACAGCACACCACAGCTGAGCAGTAGAACTCTTCACCTTTGTTAACGTACATGTACATGTTGGTTAATGGTTTTGTTTCTGTAATGTTTGCTTACGTTGTGGTTAGTCACACTGTTAATTTGGTACTTGTATGTTCAGACACGTATCTGTAGCATATCTCAATTCTAGGGCCTGCATCTAACCTTCTCCCTCTAACCTGGCACCTTTAGATTACATGAACTGATCTAACAAAGAAACTCACACCTTCCTTCCCCCATACATCAGGAGATCTCAGTGGCCATTTTGTGACTATTTTGAATCGGCAATATTGTCTTTGTCTGTGTACACACACACACACACACCTATCCATACTTTTAGATAGATTAGACATTGTATGTTTTATTTTGTTACATTGAGAATAAAAATATTAAAGTATAACTACTGGTGTGTTTAATATTGCACAAGTGTGAATAATGACAACCTCTATTCAGTAGAATTCCAATCCTTCAACTTTGACTTACTGTTGTCACGACATGACATGACAAAAAGCAAGGGAATGCAGGTTAGAGCAAACAATAATACATTTATTAACAACAAAATGGTATATCTAACACAAAAGATCGAAGGCAGGCCGTGAGGTGTAAATTTCAGCATGATCAGTGGTGTTGGTGCATGTGTGCATGAGTGGGATATCTAACTTATGAACTATTGTCTGCATGAACACAAAAGTAAAATATGCCAAGGAGCTGAGAGAGAGCCCCCAAAGACAGCCTGAAAAGGCGACCTCTTATAGGCAGAAGCACTGGGCCAAGGTGCTTCCAGGTAGGCGATCTGGATGTAGCTCTGCCCTCCAGATACCGACTGCACAAATGAGAAAAACATTTAAATTTGTATATCGTTTTTAATTGAATATCAAAATTTATGATAGCTAATAAATTGATAAACAACCAAGGCCCAACAACTAAATTTTTCCACTGTTTCATAATATAATGAAAGTTTCTTTATGCTCCTCATAATGTAACATAAAAGATGTCTAATGTTGTGATTTGTTTTGTTGCTTCACTGTAGATCTGTGTTCAGTGCACTGATTCACTCAGCCCTCCCTTCCCCCTCAGGACACACGGAGCTGCTGCCTGTGTCAGGACTGGACTCTGGTCAGCTGACCACAAGTATGCTCTGATTCTGTGTGAAATACTGCAACATTATAACAGCAGTCCACCAAGGTGCAGGCATGTATAGCTTATAAAGGGAATGGGAGATGGCACTCTGATTGGTTTAGTGCTTGTTACGCCCTAAACACTCCCACAATTAATTAAGAAACACAACCCTTTTGAACCATGTACCTGGAGCAGCGGCATGCACGCCCTAAATGCGCTTGTGCCATGCATTTTAGGCCATGTGCTTTGGACTGTCAGTTCGACATCATATTTGGTCAGTCTCATCTTAAGACAAAGATGAAAGTTAAATTTGAGTTTTCATAGAACAGCCTGCCTGTGGCCACGTGGTGAATTTTGAAACACAAAGTTATTCTAACTCTATTATATTTTGTCCAATCTGCCCCAAACTTGGTCACAACATACTTTACACGACACAGATGATGCTTCCTTTTGTTGAACAGTGTAGCTGTGGCAGCACAGCGAATTTCTGTGTCTCTTCGGGTGATAAAGTGACACAGGCACATAAAGTGTGCTTGTTTAAGGGGAGTCTGCCTCTATCTAGTGGACATAATTAAGAAGGCTTATAAAAATGCAGTACATCTTCTCTGTGGTTAAACAGTTTAAGTAGGAAATTTTAAACCTGGTTGCGACGATGTGCGGCTGCTTTTACAGGCCTATGCCCCTCGGGGTGTGCAATAGTGCAAGGGCCCGCTCAATGCTGCTTGCAGCTTTTAATTCAAGTAACATTTTTACATTATTTCACCCAAAACCAACTGGTCGGTTTCAAATCTAACTCTGCAATGTACAAATGTGCAGACAGAAAATAAATAAATCAAACAAAATTAAGCCACATCCATCTAATTCATTTTCATTCTTATGGAGAGTCCACACATGACCACAGTGCAAAAAAAAAGGTCATCTAGAAGAATTTGGCTGGACACTTTGTGCTTGAACAGTATCAGGAAGTCCATTTTATTCAGGCTCTCCGGGTTGGAGCCAATTCCAGCATGCGCCGATGTGAGGTACACCTGTCTGGTACAGGCGTACAAGTCCCAACCACATTCACTATCAAACTCACAAGCAGTTTACATGCAAAGTCTAAATACCAAGAGTCAAACCCAGGGTCGAGTTTGAATAGTGGTCTCATAGCAAGAAGAAAAATTAAGTTGTGTTTCTTTAAATATGTCTGTTGATTACCTGTCCAACACCTGTTACCTGTGTGTAGGTCACAGTGACAGTAGGTTAATAACGGGCCAGAAAATCTGGTCTCCTGAGAATTGTCTCTTCATCATGGTGGATGGGTTTGACTGGACATTCTAAGATTGATTCTATGTGGATCTGTATCTTAAGAACAGAGAAATCTCACTGTGAATAAGGAGCCCCCCCCCCCCCAAATGCAGTTAAAGAGCACACACACAGAATGAGCTGCTAGCCGCCATGTAAACTGGTAACACAGATATATCATGTCTCATCCCCGGTTGGTGCTCCTGCAAAAGCATCAGAACCTCCGTGTGAGACGCTTCAATTGGTGATTGTATGTTTTTAAAACTTATTTTGGGGCTGCAGCTCACTCTGTCATCCTGGGGTGCAGTGCGGCCGTGGTATTTCTGGTTTAAAAGGTTATGGTTAGAGTTCGGGTTAGGTTTAACAGAAACAGGTGACAGGTCTGTCTACAGTGTCTGTACTCTATAAGACTTCACAGCAGGAAAAGGGGCGAAAATGATCATGTTCACCCGGGTGTTGTGTTTACATCAATGCCGATCTGAGCCGGAGCCAATAAATACCTTTGTCTACTGCGGAGTCATTTGACCTGGATGTGAATGCCGATTGTACCCCTTTCCATTGCTGACAAAAGCCAGTTGTTAGTGGGTCTTAGCAGGTTTTTTGACCAGTGGAAGAGGGGATCAAAAGAAAGTCTTCAGGAGAATCGTTCTAATGTCAGCAGCAGCTCTGTAGTCATAAAAATGATGTCAGACTGGGTAACTGTGTCTCAGGGACAGTGATGAGCAGCACTGGGGCTCCACAGGGGACTGTTCTGGCTCCAGTCCTGTTCACTCTGTATACGGCCACATCCAGAAATACTTGTGGCGCGTATCAGGAACGGGCAGGAAGAGGACTACAGGGATCTCAGCGAATGGAGCGATAAGAACTGCCTCCTTTTCATTTTGTGAATTAATCAAAACTTACTGAGTTTGAATCATTGTTTTGTTTACTTCTAAGTAACATGGTTAGCATGTGTCCACGTCAGTGTGTCTAGTACATGATGTTCTGGGTGGAGATGGTTGTTAACAAGTTAAATCACCCAGTGAAATCACAACAGACCACACAACAGTGTGTTTCAACATTTTAGTTCAAAATAGACAAAATATGCAGCTAAAGCAAAATAAACAATTATAATATAATTGATCATTTAATTATTTTGTTACTCTCATGATCTTATAATATATTTACCTGTTCTGTTCATCATAAGAAACAGAAAATAAATAAATAAATTGTGCATATTGTGACTCAAGGACGGTTCTGTGTTCTACACAAAACAAAACTCAATAACTGTTCTTTAATAAACAAATAACACTATAATATTATGTAAAACAATCCATATTTTCAGAATACTGTGCTTGCTGAGACAAAAAAAAAAGTTAATTAGTGAAATTTAATGTATTTTTAATATGTTGCAACCAGCCTCAGGGTGGGGCAGCATCTGAATTCTTCCATTCAAATAAATACTGTGAATGATATGTTGTATGTAATCATCTTTGAATGGTATGGGTAATTAGCAGACTGATGTAAGTTAAAAGTTGGTCTAGAAGAAATAGTCTCTGAGTAACTGAGAGAAATGCAAAAACTGTTGCAACGTTCCCAGTCTCCTCTACACTATAACAAAGTATAAAAATAAAATTTTTATCATTCCAAAAACTTTTCATTTCCCATTCTTAGTCTGAAGATGATTCACCAGAGGTGATCAAGATCTGCTCTGATCATGTGGACCCTTCAGGTTTTAGACAGACTGACTCTGGTTATGAACACAGTGGATGAAAATCTTTACCACAGACTCAGATCAAGCTAAGCAAAAAAGATTCAGGTATCTTGTGTTTCTAGGGATGAAAAAATAAAAATAATTAAAAATAGATTTAGATAAATAATCGTTCACTAATGACAAAGGTATTATGCTTTATCTTTACAGTAGCATAGCTAACCAGTAAAGCTGGAATTATGCTTCTCCAAAGATACAAAGAGAAGGGTATTATGGGAAACTAGCGGCTGTATACACCTCCAGAACCTCAGTGATGTGTTGGTGGGCGGGTCCGATCATGCTCACCTATGTTCCGCCTGGAGGAGCTTAATTCCAGCTTCACCGTCTCTGCATCAACTATCCAATCAGTGTGGAGAAAAAAAAAAAAAGATAAATAAAAAAACGAGAGGAGAGAGGATTCCAGGCAGAAAGCTCATAGCCTGAAGACATGCCCTGCAGCTGTGCTCGCATCCAGAGGGAACAAATAAATGTGCACGCTCGTGTGTGTTTGCATGCGTTTCTCTGAGGGTTGTGTTTTCTGTCTCAAGTTTTAACTAGAAATGACACCTAGTCTTTTCTCATCAGTGTTTTCAGGAGCCGCTCGACTGAGATCTGAGCAGAAGCTTTAGACGACACGACAACACAATGATTCTGATATATTTATATATATATATATATATATATATATACACATCTATATATGTGTTTGTGTATATGTATATATATATATATATATATATATATATTTGTACAATATTTGGGTAATGAGAGCCAGCATCATCATGCATGCAGCCTCCAAGAGGAAGAGAATCTTTAATGTTGCATTTAGAGTAAATCAGGCAGGCAGAGAAACAGGCAGACGCTCCCCAGTGACCTGAACTGGGAGTCACGAGAGAATACCCATACGAGCTGCTCTCCACTAAATGCATTCTCATATTAATATTTTAAAACCACCCATAATGCTGCTGGAGAAAAAAAGAGGAGGGATCCAGGAGGAGGAGGAGGAGGAGGAGGAGGAGGAGGACACATACATCAATTTGACCAAGGTCCTCACTCTAGGAACATGAAATAGAGGTATATTCTGCCATTAGATGAAATAGTTCATAGCACAGGCTTCTCAGGAGCATATAAACCACCACTCAACCCTCACACACACACATACACACACATACACACACAATGCAAAGTCATGCATCATCTGCCACAGCTCAGTGAAGACTCGAGCCACACCTCGGTGTGAGCAGGAAAACGTGCTTTGTTTTCTTCTGATCAGGAAACGTGTCTCTCATGATCTCTGCAGACTGATACATTAAACATCTGCTGATAACAGCATCTGTCACGGGCTGTGGCTGTAGCCTTTCATATTTGTGTAGAATATTCCTCGTTACATGGTGGTTGTTAATTTACAGCAGAATTTCTCAAACAGAAGAAGAAAAACAAACACCTGCACATTCAGATCTGTGCAATAATAATATATATAATATAATATATAATCAATTACTAGACAAATATTGCTTGATGAGGATGATTAAATATCTTTATATTAAGAGATACCAGGAGAGTCCAGGACACAGTGTAACCACGTAATTAGACATAAAAATAATAAATAATAAATTCAATGCCTTTATTGTCATTGTACAGTGTACAACGAAATGAAGTGCCTGTAGTGGTACATACAGTAAACATAACTACAGACAGTGAACATAACTACAGATAAGTAGACACATTACAGTCTATATAAATAAATATAAAACAAACAATAATTAGTATAAAAACTGAGGTACAAAAACAGAATAAGTGCATTTACATTGCACCTAGGTAAATTTCTACTGATATCACTTGGGTTATGTACTTAATACTAAACCATAAAATCTCTCATCATGCTTTAGGTACTGAGTTGCAGATATGTTAAAGATGTCACCTGGTGGTCTCAGCCTCCTCCCAACGGCCTGGAGCATGACTGCTGTCAGGGGCACAACTGTATTTCTGCATGACACCAACACAAAACGAAACAGGTTCCATCTCCACACCTGTATCACATGACCATAACATCTTCCACCCCCCCCCCACCCCCCTCACACCTTCCACCTGCCTAATTCGAAAAGAGAGGGAAAAGTGAGAAAAAAAGTAAACATGAAACCTAACATCCAATTGGTGGATTGAAAGAAGGAAAAGGGAAAAAAATCTTCTGCTCTCTTGTTTATATATATATATGTGTGTGTGTATTTATATTTAGATATTTAGATATAGATATATATATCTATATACAGATATATTTTGCTCTATTTCTCTGTCCCTCTCAATAAGTCAGAATATAGATCTATGACAACAACAAAAAGCTGTCAGTTGTTTTGTCCCACTGCAGTACTCTCATGTTACGCTATGTCACTTTCTTTGTCTTCACCAAAAAAAAACAGTTTCTTTATAATGTTAAAAATAAAACAACATATACATATAAATGTTTCTTTATGTATGTCAAGTAGAAGTGTAATAAGTCTTTAGGAGACAGTAACTCACAGTGTGTCTCATGTCATATTTATTATCACACATGATAATGATCCTGCTCTTCAAACCGAGGACGACACTCTTTGTTTCCAGCTCTGTCACCTGCCTCTGAACGCTGGAATTAACTAATAACAAAAGCTGTAATAATAAAAGCCAGTTATTAATAATTGTAATAATGGTAATTACGGCGAGTGCTAATGCTAAAAGGAATGTGGGGCTGCCTGATAAGACAGAGTCCTCTCAGTGTGCCGGCCCTCCATCCATCATCTTGCTGAATAGTTACTTTTACACGTTTCATGTGAAATTCATTAGCATATCATTGACGGTGACCATAATTGCTTAATGAGTCGTTAATAACTAACACAGTAATTAGCATCGGTGGCATAATTATGTGTAGTGGGTGCAGCATTTTGTTTGGAATAATTAACACCATTCACAGGCTTTTCCACAAACAAGCAGAGCCCTGAGAGGCAGCGGAGGGCGTAACACAACCTGCTGCTGCTGCTGCTGCTGCTGCTGCTGCAAACACAAACTGCAACACCACCAAACACAATGCACAAGTAACGCCACAACAACACACCGACCCCCAGTTCAGAAAAATGAAGTCACGAGTAGAAACCCGGCACCGTCCAGTCCCACCAGATCCTGAGACCAGACTCTAAAGATTCATCAAAAATGTCACATCTTCTCCAACAAACCAGGCTCAGCTCAGTCTAACTTTATAGTTAGGTGCTGTTTTTTTTTTTTGTTTTTTTATAATTGTCATTCAAATTTTGGTCAGCCTTTAAATGACAGAAGGTAAACACGCCATATTTCTCTGTTAATTAAAATGATGTATTCTTATATGTTTACTTGTATTGTAGATGGATAGATAACGTGTTGTACTGCTCAGACTGTGCAGATGATTTCTTTTGCTTTAATACATTTAATAAATCATATTTGTTCATTTGCATAAACAGATTTGAGGAAAAAGCAACACATGAATAAAACATTTACATGTAACCTGCACAGGACATTAAAAACCACAGCAGAGGAAGAACAACATGTTATAGAAACAATGATGTGAATGAAAACGGAGCATAAACACACGCCCAGAGGAGACCGGTTTGTTTCAGCCCGTCTGTGGCTGTGCGCACTGGGAATGTGATATTTATTGACTGTCCACAAAAACATTTCTTGAAAAAAAAAAAAAAAAAAAAAAGAGAGAGAGAGAGAGAGAGAGAGAGAGAGCTTTAGTGAAGGAAGGCTGTGCAGTAAACAGATGAATACAAACACCAGGATGTTGGCTGAGCAGACAAAGACATTGGAAACATCCTATAAAATCCGCAGCACTTCAGCTCACTCTGTCTGCTATCTGCCTCCTCTCCTCTGGAACACAATTATGTGACCATTGGCAAACACTGGCGCCAAACACAAGCCATTTTTCCTCCTTGCCACCAGATGGTTCCATTGAGAATAGATGCATGGCCGCTGTTTGTCTTCTACTTAGAGCCGGGGTCGTAATGGAGTCGCTAATGATTATAAAACACCTGCTCTGGAATAAAACAAACAGAGACAGTGGCCAGGGCCGAGAGCTAAATACCTATGTGATCAGGTTGAAAAGGTGCTGTGCTTGTGCTCGGCTGGTACTTATCCAGGGACACAAGCCCTCAGCAGATGTCCCACCTATAGAGGTAAGAGGCTGCAACCTGGTCCACAAAAAGCAGGCACACACACACGTCCTCACAGTCACTCTCCATAATAGCTAATTGGCTGTTTGCTCAATGGAGAGAAAGGCTTGTTTCCACAAAGGGGTCATGTCTATGATGGTCTGTGGTCTCTTCAGATGCCAGGCTAGGATTTCATGTGGTTTGGAGGTTGCCCGTGCCCCAAGGCTGCCGTTAAATGGGGATGTTTGTACAGTGGTGTGACGGCTGTCGTGAGGACATGTGACCTGGAACAACAAGCACCAACAATAATTGCATATGCACTGATCTGTTTTATTGTTGTTGTTTTTTTTTTAAAGGTTAAATTCTATTCACATAAAATCAAAAGAGTTTATTCAGATTGTAACCAAAAAATGATTTCACACCTGCAATTAGTTAATTAATTTCTCATCAACTCTCATTTAGTGGTAAAAATAAAAGAAATCATATTGTTTAAAGGCACAGCCAATAATTCAGAAAGTGAACCTGCACCTGAAGCCTGTTGTCGGTCCCAGTTCATCACCAGAGCCCTGTTCCATCACGGCAGATAAAAATCATGTCTTATTTTGTTAAGTCTCACTAATATAAGTCAGAGTTCCGTTCCATTACTGTGGCTTATAGGATTCCCTACTCAGTAACCATGGTAACTTATACTGCTGAACTAGCCTGCTCCGTAGCATGCTAACTGCCACGCTGAACTTCTTCAATGAATTTCTAACGACTGGAAACAGAATCTCAAAAAACAGTTCCGTCAAGTGTCTTTTTGCGCTCGCATCACCTTTTTCATGTCTGTGTTCAGACACTAGGGTCAAAGGATACTTTGATACTTTATTCCTCAGCTAAAAAAACATTTTTTCTTGAAATGTATAACTGTATGTTGATGAATTACACAGGACAGATTGATATGGTTATTTATATAGAGGTTTTACATTGTGCATTGTCATATTAATAATGGAGGCTATCAATCATATTTATGAATTATAAAATAAATACCTATGTTAACCTTCAGCCCCAAATCTAAGAGACTATAATATAGGCTACAGTTGGCAATATACATTTAATTAAACATTAATTGCTTTTATTCTGATAGCTCCTAAGAGAGAGGACAAATTGCAGAAATAGCAATGGACCGGATTCAAACCTGCTTCACTGCATTCACGAAGAACTATAATGACATGAGCTCTGCCAGGTGAGCTATAGCAGCGCTATACCACAGACTTTACCTGAACCAGGTGAGGTGTGTTTTCTCACAGCACATAGAGCTCGTCAGTTACTGCTCATTGATAAACTTCTCCAGTCCACCTGTAGCTGTAACTGGTTGGTTTTACTTGACGTCACATTATTCACGTATTATACAGGTGAGGTGGTTTCCCTAATCAGCAGGTTTGCTCCTCTGCTGAGAAGAAGACAGCTCTTGTTTTCCTTTCTTTCTGTGACATCATCTTCTTTATGACAGTTGACTGTTCTGGGCTGCTTGTACAGTCCGTGCGCGCGCATAATGCAGCTTGTTCGAGCCTGGTTTGAGATAGGTTGACTAGGCACAGCTAAATTGTGTTAATGGAACGGCTTGAGCCTGAAGTGAAAGTTAGTTCTAAAACCAAGCGCATATTTCCTGAGCAACAACAAACAAACAAACAATAACACGAAGCTGAGAGTTTCACTGTGATGTCACAGCGTACAGACACACTAAATTCACAATAAGCAACTTTTTTTTTGGTATTAAAATTAATAACTGGTTGTATCTTTATTTATTCATTTATTTATTTAAACTCACTGTTGCTGTTATTTGCCTCTTGCAGTTTTTATTATATTATATGAGTATATAGTATTTCATAATGTCTTCTTTATTAATTTAAAATAAAAGTGTAAAATATAAATAAATAACCTTTATATGCAACATTAAAACCTAAATAAACAAAATATTATATACATTTAATTAATACATGAAAAAAAGATCAAACTCATTTGTGAAAAAGTCAAATAATGTCATAATGTAATATTGACTTTATTATAATAATTACCTCCGTACAACTGTGACAGCGTGGAGAAATAATATTCAGACCGTTAAATAATTAACAATTAAATTGGGGAAATTTCTCAGACACTTTCGGTGGCTGTATTTCTATAAACCATGATGATTGTATGTGTTCATATAAGTACATTATTATGTCACATATAATAATATTCTTCTTTCTCAGTCACTGTGATAGAAATATATGTGATATTTGAGTGGAAATAAACATGTAATGGGTGTTAATGTACAGATATTTATCTTTTGACTCCATGGGCAAAAAAATATTTATCAAAAACTTGATTCCTTTAAAAAGACAACATGCTCTGATCAGGATCCCTCATGTTATTGACCCCAGACTGGATCTACAAGTTCAGACCTTGGATGTGATGGATGATTTAAAATCTTCTCATGACATTTATTCCTCAGAGAAAGAGAAAAAGCCTTGTTACCCTCTGAGTATCTTTTGTGGCTGAAAACAAAGCCGGGCCAGTGTCTGTAACCATGAAACATACAGATTAACAGGCTGCAAATCTGCATGAGGGTGGGGGTGGGGTGGTGCCAGAGTTTCCCCTCCCCTTCGGTCTTCAACATCTCAATCACATCTCCCGGGCCCCGCCCCTTTGTATTAGCCTCCAGAAAGTGATGGACATCCTTTCACTGGCTGCCTGACCTCTAGTAATCCTGTTTCACAGACCAGCTCCCCGCTGAAGCCAACACAATGGCGGGCGCTCAGCCTCCTCCCAGTCGATACTCCGACAGACTTGATCGAGCAAATTAGTATCCTTTGGTAAGGGCACGACCAAAGACCTTTTCAGCACCCTACCAGAATCAATAAAGACCAGTGAACAGCATGGCTCTTTCTTTTTTGTCCTTTTACTTCCCTCCCTGGCCACTGTGTGTGACTTTATCCCGGGTTCACGCTCCTACGTGTGTTTCCAACAACTCTGCTCTGCTGCTGCTGCAGATCAAAGGTTAAAATGGCTGACAGTCAGTGTGTAATCAGGATTTCACCCCTGCTCCATGTGAAAGGGTCGTTACATGATGTGTAACAGAGGCTGGAGACTCGCGGAAAAACAACAACAACAACAACAACAACAACAACAACAAAAAGAGAAACTTAAAACTGGACATGTATACTGTGTATGCTCATTTCTATTTTCAGTTTCTTTTATCAACAATCTCATGAGAAGATGAACTGAACTGTGTATCACAACCTGATTCATCTTATAGACACACACACTGTTACACTGAGTGACACGTTCTTTCATCACCATGAAGACACACTGTTTTTCATGACTCTCTCTCACGCTTTCTTGTTGCTTTTCAGTCACACACACACACACACACACACACACACACTGTCCTGCTGCCACAAACACTCACTACAGCACCAACTGTGGATCAATCACATAACAAACAAATAATAACAATAAAAATGATGATGATGATGATGATGATGATGACAACAACAACAACAACAACAACAACAATAATAATAATATAGTGTACTGTATACATTTAGAGTGCAGCATTTATAATATTTATTTCATAAAAGATGGGGAAGGTATCTGCGTTGCTGAATTATGATTTTTATGATGATGATGATGATGATGATGATGATGATGATGATGATGATGATGATGATAAATTATTATAATTATTATTAGTGAACTCAAAGACTGCAATAAAGAATAAAAATAAATAAAATATTTTTCAAACACTGATGTTCTGTTGTTCTGTGGAAACAACATCAGTCAGTCAGTCTTCTTCTTCTTCTTCTTCTTCTTCTTCTTCTTCTTCTTCTTCTTCTTCTTCTTCTTCTTTCACTTATTTACTGCAATGCATGAGATGAATGAACAGGAACAACTAGGAGGGCACTCCACCAAGGTCTGTGTCAAACAACATGCACCAGACTTCAGAGTAAAAACATCAACTGTGATGGGCTCTTCCCTGGACCAGGTCCTGTCCCTCCACCAAGTTCTGTGTAAACCGGTTCAGGACGTTTGCTGTGATCCCGCTTACAAATAAACAAACATAGGTAAAAACAAAAGCAGCAACAAAAGCAGCAATATTATTAATATATAAGAGAGTCTCTAGTAAATCTCGATTCAGCCAACAGTGAAAGTTTACTTTTTTAAACCTTAAAATGTAAATGTGTATTTCCAGGTTTCTGAGGCCTGTTTTTAATCAGCTGAAACAATCAACACCAAACAACCAAACATTATTCATGATCATAAAAAAAACCAATGAGACCTGAGAGTGTATGAGCATTTCTAACATCTGTCATCATCAAAGACAAGCAGAGATGTTAGTGTGAAGCTATATTAATCACAGTCACGGAAAAAGGTTCTTACAGACAAAGCTACAATAAATAAAGGATAAAATCCTGTTTCACTTTTCCACGTGGCCGAACAAAGACAACAGACTAGTGCCACCTATTTAAATGTGACTGTATGAAGTCAGAAACACACAGACGCATCACAGTGCTGCCTCTCCTCTCCTCTCCTCTCCTCTCCTCTCCTCTCCTCTCCTCTCTTTTCTCCTCTGTGTGGGCTAATCCATTTTCACTCAACTTCCTATGGACAGATCTAACCCTGTGTAAATTAGCTGCGCCTGGTGTAAATTATTATTGTGGTTTTTTAATAAATTCTGCTTATCGCCACCATTTTCCTTGACAGAGACGTATCCATCTGTCGTTTTAAGTAACATTAATTACATCGAGCCCATGTAACCAACACAACCTTTCCAGCATCACCACCAAGCTGTAATTGTGCTTTTTTTTTTTTAAGTGTAGTGCATGCATAATTTTAGTTGGCGTGATGCACAGCACTCTATCTGTGATGCTACAAAAATCTCAGTATTAATTAACATCTGAACCAACATGCATTGGTTTTCATGTGCGTGTTTGATGTGTAAGGTTGGATGCATATTGCAAGATGGTGATTTTGATAGAAAACAGGTGTCTGATGATGAAGCTTTTCATCATGGTGTCAGGACAAGAGGGACAGGTGTCATAATGTCAACCAGTGACACACCCCTATAAACCATGAATGACAAATACACTGTGTGACGCTCTGCTGTTGATCCGGAGCCAGAGTTCAAGTCATCGGACTCTGTTCACCACTAAATGTGTAACATAACTGCTCACCTCCCACACAGAGATGTAATGTATGACATATGTCCCTATATCAAGAGCGATGTTGTCATATATGTTGACTATATTTATGTTAACTATATTATCATCACATATATACATCCTCTGGATACATGAAGATGTAAGTTTATAGAATATATGAAATACCCACAGTAAAATTTGTATATGTACATTTATTAAAAATATCTGTGATGAATTTTTATATGGTGTAACATGTTTTGACCATATTTGTTCATTATATACGTATATTAAATTTATATATGCAAGTTTATTGAAACAACATACATATAAAAATTCTACATGTTTATATACTGTATGTATGTCTTATTAATTTCTCATTCATTTAAAAAATGTCTATCTTCCCATTTTGGGAAAGTGGTGTCAGACTTTAGGAACCTACTGTATATAATATCAACATATACTGACAGTCTTTGAGATGGATATATATATATATATTTATATATATATATATTTTTTTACATAACATTCTATAATATAAGCATACATACACACATACACATACAGATTTTTATGGGCTAGACATATATGTCAATATATGAAATTATTCCAATAGGTTTCATATATAATTTTTACATATATGTTTTTATTTTCTATGCACATACATATCATGGAGCTGCTTCCTGATTTTTGTTTAAACACCTAATTCAATATGCTCTAATGATCTACAGAGACATGAAACATGTTTAATTAATCTCAAACACCAGTGAGTTAAAAAGGTGAACATTAACAGTAATATAAGAAACTAAAAGCCCTCACTGTCTCCTGGATGAACTCTGAATGTTGAGGCTGGATTTAAAACACTTCCTGATTGACAATAATGAAAAACCGATCCTGACTTTTAATACGAGCTGAACCCTGCACAGTCCTGGGGTGAAACTGATGAGCTGAAATGAGTTCTCAGACCTAATGATGGTTTTCACGGGGTCCAATTACACATACCTTGGGTTCCTTGACACATTTATGACACTAAGATCCTCCCCCCCTGCTGCCCGGCTCTTTTGTCCCCTCAGGAATGTCCCTCAATTGTCAATACTCAATAATCACCAGCAGGACCCTGCGGAGGGTTGTCTGTTCAGGCAGATGTTAGGACACTCCACAGCAGGTCACTAACTGGCTCTGTCAGTCTGCTGAGCACCGCGTTCAGCCCTGCAGCTCGGCCAGGCCTCACCGTCATGATAGAGACTGTGATAGGACCCCGGGAGGCAGGGGTTCCCTGTTTCAATCCCTTTTTTTATCTCCTTGCTTTTATTGTTTTAGGTTGTGTTCTGACTAAAATCTCTCTAAACAGTCTCCTCTGACCAGTGCTGGGCACTGAGCTATCGATCCTGACATGCAGACTATCTGTTGATGCTAAAATTCACAGATGTCTAAAACGCCACAAATTCAGACTGTTGTCAGATGCTACAATTTACAGATGTTATTTGACCGTCCAGCTTTTGTCCAGATGAGCTTCAGACATGACTCTGCTCTCAGATGAATAGGATTAATGAGCAGCTGCAGTAGTGGAGTGAGACACTTTAACTCTTAAAGAGATGCTATAATTGAACATCAATAAAAGCTTTACCATCCAGTAACATGTTGGATGATTCTGCAAACCCTGTGTTACATTCAGAGACAATGTTTTTTTTTATTGTTCCAATCTTTGAGTTGGAACCACAGCCTGTTTAAGGTGAAAATGAACTGTTGGACAGTGACATGACGTGACAGCCTGACGTGCTGCACATCCTTCCTTCTCCCTGAGCTCTGATGTAGATACTGGGCCGCTGATCCTCATTCGGGATGATACAGGTTTAGGTCATCCACCAGAGCCGTGTGTCTGTTCCTCAGGAGTTCTGCCCCCTGACTGAAATGTTTTTTCTTGATAATCCTGATCACCTGTTTTTCTCTGGTCTTTACATGTGGATATAAATCCAACAGCTTTTATTTCCAATGCATCTGCACTCAGTTTCTAATCTGGTAAGAATTCAAAAAGGTTCTTAACAAAAAAAAAAAAAAAAAGAAGCAAAATCATGGTTTGAAATGAAAAGGCTGAAATACGGCTGCTACCTCATTAAAATGAAAATCGCTATCTCTTGTTTTGACTGTTATACAGTGTGACCTTTAACCAGACGGGGGGTTATAAAGGGTATTCTGTGTGTACGTTGTTGCACTTGGCTGACTCCTGAGCGTACGGTGGTGAATGCCACTGGGTCAGGTATTTGTGAGGACAAGCAGCAGGACATTGACAGTGTTTAGTGGCTGTGCTTTGTCACAACAGATAACTGACACTTTTCCCTCCGAGCGGCCCGGCCTCTGTGAACCTGCCTGCTCTGATAAAGAATCAATAGCGTTGCTGCTTCTCACAGGAGGCCACTATAGAGCCAGCGGCGTCTGTTTGTAGACAGGTAGCGACCTGTCAGCAGCCATGACAGTATCAGACTTCAGTAAACAAGCTGCCATTACTGTCCATCCATCCATCCATCCATCCATCTGTCCATCCATCCATTCAATTTCATTTTATTTGAATAACACAGATTATCTCACAGCACTTTACAGAGTGTTTTAGAATGTTTTAGACAGAAAGCAACAGTTCCACCATGAGCAAACACAGGAAGGAACCTCCTGCAGAACCAGCCTCAGGGTGGTGGCTGGGGGTCTTCCTCGACCAGGGTCTACACAGAGTTGGATGTGTCAGGAAAATCTCTCGAGGAAACCATCCAGGCAGCGTGCTAATCAGATACCCAAAATGCCATAATGACTCATTTCAACCTATGTTTCTATTGGTTTCTTACAGCACTGTTGGATTAGACAACATGTACCTAATAAACTGCCCACTGAGTGCATATGCTTATTCACATCTCCAGCAGACATTATTAATAAGTCCTTGGATAGAGAGTAACAATGGACCAGCATTACCTTGGACCCACCGTGCTATGTAGATGAATGTTATTCCCTGGTGCAGCACAGTTAAGGTCCTCTGCTGCTCTGCATTTGTTCGTATTTGCCTCATGAATAAAGATGAAAAGCTGAGGAGAGCCTGGGGACCTTCTATATGTGTTGGTGGCAAAGGTCAAGCACCTATTGTTTACTGGGAGCACTGTTAATCACAAACTGGGCTGACTGAGCAGCCACTGTGAGGCTATGGACCCAAACCAGTGCAATCAGGGATTAAGGTACTAAACTTAGTGTAGCACCAGACGCCAACATGTGAGCTTGTTGTATTCAAAAGGCCAAAATTTCCCTCCAGCTTCCAGTTGATATTTTTTTACAAGATGACCTGTGGAGCAGTGGTAAGGACAGGAGCCCTGTCCCCAGTCATACCACCAGATAAAATCAATTCCCTGTCATGTCCATAAGCAGCAGCTCCAGAAATAAAAAAAAAAAAAGCATAAAGAGGCGGAAGAAAGCCCCTCAGGAGTTTTATCTGAGCCATTCTCCGGACTTGTCTTCTCCCTCAGGAGGGTCAAGAGTGGTGAGCAGCCAGTTTCCTCTCTGAAAGAGGGCAGTCAAACAAACTCAGCCAACAGAGAGCTCTCCAGGGAGCTTAGAGGGACACTCTTAAGAGGTCGTGGATTTATTGTCACACCCTGAATAATCACTGTTGCAACAATACAGTGAGTTTGAGAGAAGTGCTGCTTGGTTTTTTTACTCTGTTTCTCTCAGCAGCTTGAGCACATGTTGTTGACAGAAAAAGGATCTAGAAATCAGAATCTTCCTATTCTTACATCCAAAAATGTTGGCTGCGGTGACACTGGGATTAAGTTCCACGCTGCACTGGGTCTGTATTTATTCAAAATCCTGTAAAAAGGGAGTCTGAAAAATCAGGTGGTGACCTTGGGTCCATTTTCTGCAGGGCAGTGTGCAGTGCCAGTGAATGGCCGGACACAGCGGGGCTTGCAGGCACCTGGCTGGATGGCCCGGGCGCTCAACAATGCTGTCTGGGGGGTAATTACCACAAGTTATTCTTTAAAAAGACCAGATGGGGATGAGGTCCCACCCCACCCCATCATTTACAACAGAACCCCATTCAATGACATACGTAATCCACCCACCGGTTAGCTCTTTCAGAGTCTGCAGTTTGCTTGTTCCTTTATGCTAATTAGGCCTCACCCCACACCTCCCTCACAAATGGAGAGAGGCAGAGAGAGAGGGAAAGTGAGAAAGACATAAGTGCCTCAAGGGACTCAAAAAGCATTATTCATTTTCAAATCGTTTCCGCCACAGCAAGTACAGTAACACTGGTACCTCCCCTACTCTCTGCTGCTTGGCTCTTTGAGGAAGAGTCGCTGAGAGGAACCTGAGCGACAGCAGGAGGAAAATAAAGGGGTGAGGGCGAGAGACCTGGGGGGAGACAGAGAGAGAGAAGCCTTTATAGACAAGGTCAAGTCAGGGTTCAGGGTTCATGGTGGCACCAGCTGAGGTGGGGGGGGGGGGGTGGGAGGGCTGTTATTTTGTGTGCACATATCTGTTTTGTTTCCAGCTGGACCGCTGGGGGTAGGGGGGTGGGAGGCTGGGTGGGGGGGGGCCTGGGTGGGCTGGTTAACTAGACATTTCCCTGTCTGTCCCCCTGTCCTCAGGGTGAAACACATTCACTGCTGGTTCGGTTTTTGGAGACAGTGAGAACGGGTTGTTTGTGCATTTGTTTTTTCCTCATAAGAACAGGAGTAATGTCTCTGTGAAGTGAGGGTGGGACAAAGCCATTTGTAAGGCTTTTGCATGGAACTGACAAACATCCTGCTGACAGGAGTATCTGATCAGAAAACTGAACTGTTAGACTCTCATTAAGATGCAGTGTCTCTGCCTCACTGAGTCTGGAGGTTTTTCGAGGACCCCAGACCCACATGCTCAGTTTTGGTGGAAAAGCTAAATAAGCACAAACATTTCTATTTGACCCTGCCGGAGTACAGTGACGTTTGCTGTATGTGTTCACATGTATTCAGGGTTCCCAGGGGATCATTCGTAAAGATTTTGGTGCGACATCAGTTAAAAAAATCACTTTGATTAACATGACCCATGACAAACATTGTCAAGATTTAATATATGATAATCATGGGAAAAAATGTATTTATGAAGCACATTTAAAGAGAGCTGACCACAGTGCTGTGCCATAAAAAAATAAACAAAAAGAAATAAGCCTGACATGGTGACAGCCAGGAGGAAACAAAAGCAATAGACAGTCGAAAAAGACAGGGAACAGTTTGAAATAAAAACACAGAGGCTAAAAGTGAAAGCTAAAACCTTAAGGAAACTCAACAGCCTGAGGAAACGTGGGTTTTGAATTTAACCTTAAAAATCTCCACACACTTAATTAAAAGAGGTAAACCGTCCCAGAGTTTCGGGGCGGCTGCAGCGAATGCCTGATGTTTGAAAAGACGTACAACCCAAAACCCAGAACCCAAAACAGACCACGTTCTCCAGGCCTCCGGGGGGAGCTTCCACCCGAGAGACCAGACCAGGTACTGCCAGAATGAAAACTTACAAAAGGAGAATAAAATAAAATAAAATAAAATAAAATAAAATAAACCCTCAAAAACAAACAAACAAACACAGCACACAGTCCCAGATAAATTAAGAGCACACTAGTGTTTCTTTAAAAAGGGCAAAAACATGTTACAGTACCTTTAGAGAGGAAAAAGGGAAACAGAATACACAGCATGTTGCAGCAAGGGTCCCAGATCTTATCAAACACACCTCCTCTATCATCACTGTAAAATCTCAGTCTCTCCAGGGGGTAGTGTGTTTGCCATTCCTTCCAACCACAAATCATATGTGGGTACAGAGTCCAGCTTCCACATTCATAGAATTAACTTTTTTTGCAGTCACCATTCTAAAGAAGACAGGCATTTTTCATATTTACTGGCAGAGGATAAACAGCTAGTTGCTCCTAGAATCTCTATCAGCGGATCAGGTTCCCGATGTTTCCCAACATCCTCCGGAAAAACAGTGGAAAATGCTTTTGCAATAGGTGTTAAGTTATATGATGTCATATGTCAGGCGAATGCTTCCTGACTTGATGCAGGGATGTTGTGAACAGTTTGTAATATACAGGTCATCTACATTACTTATACTGCTTTGTTTCCAAGTGCAAAAAACATGATCATTTAGACCAGGTATAAAGGAATGATTCTAACAGATCGGGGTATCCACATATATTTTTGGAGCTTTAATATATCATTTTTTCTGCTTCTGGATTTTGTCAGTGTATATGTATTGGCAGCAGCGTGGTGCACAGGTCTTTCCTCCTGCATGTACATGAAACATGTAAACCACATGTGGGGGTTGAGGAGCTGGTGAGGAGACATGTAGCGACCTATAAAATGAAATGATGCTGCAGCAGTTGACAGGGCTGAGCATCCTGTGTACATCCAGCAGCTGTTTCCAGCTTTATTTGTATTCTGATGATGAATATTTTATTGTTTTCCAAGTGGCGTTCTAAAATCAAGCCATAAATGAATATCCATAGTCAGTGTTGCTCTTGACTAGCATTGTGTTGTCTGCCAAGTCACTGAGTGCCTCCAAAAAAGACTTTTATATGAAAATCAGGGAGCTTGGGATGAAAGGCAGAAACGCAACAGTATCCTGCAAATTTTGTCCTTTGTCTGAGAGGGATTACTCCATTAGGGAAATTTATGGAAATGCAGCCGATTTTACTTTGTTGAACTTTCATTTATGTGGCAATATCGTTTTAAAAGTGGAACAAAAGTATGTGATTTATTTGGAATTAAGATAAGCAGAGGTAGTTATGCATTCGGACGGGTAATTTTGTGTTCATACAAAGTAGAAAACCTTTTGGCAGCAACTTCCTGTCGTCAGATAACAAGGGTCACCCTCAAATTATCTCCCACCTCAGCAGCTACGACTGTGCGGATGAAAATGTGTGATCTGATGACATCGACATCCTGAAAGACAACACTACATTTACTGAGCCCCTGTGATACTTTCACTCACTTAGAAGTGGCTTCAATCTGATTTCAATCAGACCTTTGACCAATAAGTGAGACGGACAATTCTGTTAATGACGAAGTGGATTTTTATAAAGCCGAAAACTACAGCTGATACTGAGGAGAGCCTGCAGGACATAAACACGAGGCTCTGAGTCCAGCAGGGAATGAAGCTGAATAGCGATGACATACGTGTGCAAAGGGAAGTCACGTTCAAGAAGTTCATTTACTGTGGATCTACTTTAACAGGAGGTTATGATGTTGTAAAATAAACCCATTGAAATGGTGCATGTGTCGCGCTTCCTTGCATCCATCTGAAATAAAAAAAAAAAACAGCAAGAAGATAAATGATTAAATGTCATATGTATAAAATAAATGTCAGAGATGGAGGAGCTAGAGGCCAGTGTGTGGTTTAAATCCTCTGTTATGATTCATATTTCGTGAACATGGTCTTCCCACATAAAAAGTGAGGCTCATCTACTCCACCTTTTCTGATTGAGAAATCTGGATCAGGCCTTGTGCCCCGCCCACCACCTGCTTGCTCCAGGTGAAAGAGCCACATGTTCGAACCTCAGTCAGACCAGCACCAGGCCCGGTTCTAGAATGCTTTGATTGGAGGGAGGGGGGGCATTAAGAGATGTTGACTGTTTCACTTCCTGCCAGACTTCTAGACTCATTACTGGGGTCCTCTCTGAGTGTTCTTTAGGACTGTAAGCTATAACAGGCACTGTTTTAGGTCATCTAAAACTAAAGCCACAGAATTCAGTAATACAAAAGCCAATTATAAGCATAAGCATAAGCTTACACACACACACACACACACACACACACACACACACACACACACACACACACACATATTGTATCTAATTATATAGTCTTACATGGACTGGTATATTAAAAATAAGATATGTGCTTTAATCCAGTACATTCTTCTACTGGGGGTGCAGTGCTTGTACATTAGCTTTTTACTTCTGGTGATTGAATTTAGGCTTCTAACATCATAAAGTGATGTTCATTAGTGAAGATGATCCTGCTGATATCAAAACCTCTCAGTATCATAAAGTGTTGTTTTCACACAGTTTACTTTCTGTAACAATCCAAAAGACGATGGAAAAGTCCCATTGTAGAGAGAACCAGGGTGATGCTATCTAACAAAAATACATCACCCCTGCGGCACTCTATGGGCACAGAGAGGTCAGAGGTCAGTGCAGGTCACTGTTGGCCTCAGTCCATCCTCACCAGGACGGATGTTCTTTTATTATTTTATACTCATATTGGTGAGATGTTTGTTGGGGTGGTGGGGGTGGAGTGGGGTGGATGTGGGTGGCTGTGGGGTTGGGGGTTGGGGGGTGGGGGTTCTTAACAGCAGCATTAAAAATTCAAGAAGCTGTCAAGTTCGCATTTTCCTTTTCAGCGTGTCCACCTTCTCTCACTGAGTCTTCTGGGTTTGATTTTCACACAAAAGAAGTCGTCAGTGTGACGCTGCTCGGCTGCCGACTCGCTCTCATGAATATAACTCAGCCGAGACTTTTTCAGAGCCGCACACGTCAGCTCTCCCACAAACACAAAGAGAACTCTCATGTTAAAATGTATAAAATCAGTAAACTGGAAACTGAATTAAACTGTGGAGTCAGTCTGGGGTTTGGATCTGATGTGGCATCTTTATGACACTTATCAACAACATGCAGACACGTATCCTGTACTGTTACTGAACTAAGACCACAGAAGAAGAGCAGGACAGATGTGGTTTCCAGCTGTGTCGTCCTCTCTGTGTTTCCTGTACAAACACTGAGAACATACAGAAGACATAAAACAACATTTGTGCTCTGCTGAATATTGTATTTACAGCCCCCCCCCAACCCCCCACCCCACCCCGTCCAGCCTGCCCAGCAGGGTGTTTACCTTGCCACCTACTTTATCAGTAAATAAATAATGGCGACATAAAGTGCTGTGTGGAACAGGAGCAGAGATTGGATAACAGTCGGAGAGGCGTGGCGGACTCTGAAATATTAATGATCCTGATTAGCTTCTGCAGCGGTGACACAGGCTTCTTAAAACGCTTCACCACACAGACAAGCTGCAGCGAATCAGGACACAGAGAAGAGGGAGAGAAACGTCAGTAAAGCCGAACTGGAATTTGCATGTTCTCCACTGGTTTTTTTTTTTTGTTTTGTGTTTTTTCTAATTCAACTTCTTTCTTGAGACAGAAATATTTCAATTAGTTACTGGCAGATATTAATTTCCACCTCCCCGGTGATTTCCAGCCACTGCTCACCTGTGGTGCATTGTAATATTACCTTGCTTTAACCCATCACGGTTAACACAGTGTCGGTAAAAGCTGCTTTATTTATTGTGCTAACGCCTGATAACTGCGCATCAGTTGTCAAACCAAAGCTACAAGTTTTAATTCTCTGCAGATTCATTTTTTATACATCAATAATAAGATGAATGGCAGTCTGCTGGGTTGACCTACAGGCACACAAAAAATCTAAAAGGGCAGGAAGCAGCGGAGTCTCCTCAACCTCCTCAGTATGAATATCACTTCAGCTGAGGGTGTTAACGTGGAGGAGGTCCCTACATTTCTCTATGTGTCACAAGTAGTTTTATCCTCAGTAGACCTTTTTTTAAGGGGCCTCTCTGGGGCCTCCAGATGCCTCCTGAAAGGAGAAACACAATGTAGACAAACCCCCTGACAGAACAGGGCCCCTCTGAATTATCACCCCACTCCTCCTGGCTAATTAAAATTTTGCTTGTAACTTATGTCAGCCATTTGAAGGCTGACAATTCCCTAACCTCCCCCTCATTTTAATTTGTGGCACGTGCGCATAAATTGTTAGTGGAGGGAGTGGCAGCGATGCCCGGCACAAATTGAATCGTGTTTTTAGCCACTCTAAATGCTCGGCCTCTCCCTAGGTGGGGCTGGCTGTTTAGAGGGTCTCCACTCCGCCGAGGACGACTTGATTGATAAATGCCAGGGAGGATTTGTCAAAGCAACTAGACTGTCCCCAGTAGGATGTCAATATGGCTCATTTAGACTCCCACCAGGCTCAGGCTGCCTGTAGAGAGGAGATGCTACAGAAACCAGTGGGGAACAGAGGGCTGAGCCGGGCAGACGCTGCTGCTGCTCTGTGTCCAGGCTGGTGAGCTACAAGGAGGGAAATGGCTAACTCCTGTATGAAGGGATAAACCAGCAGGGAACAGTTTGCTCCGTGTGTGTGTGTGTGTGTGTGTGTGACTGAGAGAGAGAGAAGAAAAATGGGGAGAAAGCCAGCTAAAAGTGTGGGCGCGTGTGTGTTTGTGTGTGTGTGTGTGTGTGCTATGTGTGTGTGTGTGTGTGTGTGCGCTATGTGTGTGTGCGCTATGTGTATGTGTGTGTGTGTGTGTGACTGAAAAGCAGCAAGAAAGCGTGTTTGTGTGTGTGAGGCCGAGCGCTCCAGAGGAGGAGTGAGGGTGATCTAGGGTTCAGCGTGTGATTGGCTCGGCTCAGCTGGAGGAGCTTTTAGTCCATTTCCCAGCAGCCTCTTCGACAGATGCACTGCCCTGAGCCATAATCTGTCTCGCTTCAAATGACAAATGGCACAGTGTAGAATATTGCATTATATATTAAGTACCAGCAGTCAGTAAGTTATAGGATGCTACTGCTGCCTGCAGCACTTGTCGCTCACTAAGCAGGCTCTGTTTTACAACAGTCAATTAGATCCAGACCATAACCTGATACTAAATCCTGTCCTGCTTAGATCCCTCATATGTCTTTGTAAAATAAACATGTCTGTTTAAACGTTTGTCTGCTCACAAAAATATCCTTATATGTTCAGATTCACCTGGTTCAATAATCTGTGGCCTGTAATTTAAATCTCATCTCTCCTCCTGCAGGGAAACGTTGAATCACTGTGTGTCATTCTCTTTATAGTATTGACTAAAAACACATTTAAAGACAGTTGAGAGCCAAGAAAACTAACGTATAATCTGTGTGTAGTTTTAAGTAAAATAAAATAATAAAAAGATCTCATAAACAACACCAACATCAGCTTTAATGGATATAAACCTGTATCTCACATAATAACAACAGAGTAGTGTCATTTAAAGTCAGGCCCATTCATTTTCCACTGCTTTCAACCACATCTAATGGTCTTCATCAGCAAACTAAGCTGCCTCACAGACCAAACACCATCTGTGACACACACAAGTCTGACCACCTGTTATCATGTGACTCAGGTTCCATATTTAGATCATACAGTATGATGACAATTAAGCTCCACCTCCGAGCACTGATGAAAACAGTGAGGTATAGTTGACAGCTCCAAGAGCTATGAATGAATGAATGAATGTACTTCATTTATACAGCACCTGTCATGCAGCTTCACACCAAAAACACACACACACACACGGAGGGTTGGTGCTCGGGAAAATTTTAAACTTACTATTCATAAAATATAATTAACTCAGTTAATGCTATTTATAAGACAGCACCAGGAGAGGTTGAGGAGACACACAGCTGTTAGTCATAAGCTTTGTCCACTGAGCCTGATATTTAAGTGTTCAATAATTTCATTTGACTGTCACAGACAAATTTTCAATGTGTGGATAAGCTCATGGGTTTTGCTGTTGTTGCGGCACACCCGTCATCTCAGTGGTGACGGTGTAAGCCAGTGATTGTCCAAGCTATTATAGGTCTTATTTTTTTTCATCCTGACGTTCAAAATCAAATATGCTCAGGGAGGTGCTGGGACTGTAATTCAGCCTGGGACTTTGAGGTGGAGAGGCCTTTTATGCTCGCAGCCTTTGGGCGTGAGAATAAATGTTTTCTGCAGTCATTTTAACTCTTAATGTTTTTGTGGTATGAAGAGAATCAGCTTATGCTGAAGACCTTCAAGCCACTTTAGGAAGTGTTGCTGTTACCTGCCTGTTCAGTTTGTACACACACGCCACCACTGCACATATGTTTAACTTGAATGAAAACAAAGGGTCAGATATACATAAAATGCTGCCTTGAACTTGAATCGACCCGAGCATTTCCACTGCATTATTAAAAGTACTATATATATAAGTAAATATATACTTATATATATAGTATATAAGTATATATATAAGTATATATAAATCCGTCAGGCTCTATATATATATATACATATGTATATATATATAAATATATATTTACATATATATATTTATCAAACATTTGTGCATTTCTTATGTTGATATAAACACACACACATCATTCTGCATCCTGCTTCATCAGCTTCATCAGTGGCCACAGAGACCTTTCCACCATGATGGAAAAGGTCCGTCAGTTTGGCACATTTAGCTGCATCATGTTCCAACATTTTTCTTTTATTTAATTCTTATTTTTTTGGCGCCAACGGTTTCTTTTTCACTTGCCTTATGTCTTTTCGCCATTGTTTTCTGCCAAAAATGCTCTGAGCGGTCTCTCTTACTACACAAACTTGATGGAAAGTAAACTTTGCTCAGCGCCGTTGAGCCAATCAGATTTCAACAAAAAGGAGGATAAGTCCAGACTGGGACGGGGAGAACATTTTAATGTTAATACAGGCAATCTCACAGCTGCTGTCATGTTATTATTTATTTATTTGGATGGTCTGAAAGCTGGTTAGCATGCTATCCTCAGTAGAAGAAAAGAAATGATAGAAATAGACGTAAAACAAGAGTTAACACTGGTGTGTGTTTCCCCCTCTGGAGACAGCAGTTGGTCAATAAAGGAATGAAGTTTGATGCTGAACTCACAACGATTCTTCTAGACTGGTAAGTAAACAGCTGCTAATGCTAATGTTAGCTATGTAGAGATAGCGAAACTTACAAATAGCTCTTTTAAGATAAAACATTCAATAAATCCTGGACATAAAAGACCTTGATACTCACTGTGAAGCTTGTGAGGAACATGGTTTAAAAAGAAAGGAGCTGGGACATCAGAGCAAACAAAGATGAGCTGCAGCCAGAAACATGAACTGCTGTCTGTCAGCTGCTGAACTTTTATCTCACACCTGTGCATTTCATCTGACCCTGCATCCTTGCGACCTCACCACGGTGAGATGGCCTGCATCATGGCTCCCTTCCAAACAATTAGGTACAGTTTTTGTCACCTTGGCCTGAAAGGGCACTGCAGGATTTGCGGTAGACAGACAAGCAGTGGCTCTCTCACTGAGGGTCCCAGTAGGTGGATAAAGTGGTCAGAGATGCCTAGAAAACATCTGACCTACATTAAGGTCTCCTCTGGTCACGTGCATTACAGCACTCTCAGTAGACCTATGAAAACCTCCAGAGACCCATAGAAAGCTTCACAGCTTCTGTTCCTACAGCCGAAAATCCACCAGGAAAAATGTGAACCTGCTCGTACAAAGGGTGGTGAAATATTTATGTAGGGTTTAATGTAAACCTGTAAAATTAACAACGATTGATTGGATAATAATATGTATATATTTCCTTTCTTTACTGTGATTGTCCACTATAGTGTTGCAGTGCAGTTTTAATCTGCGTCATCTTGACAGGGCTCTGCTTCTTCATTCGCACCTTGAACAGTCTAAACCCCAGCGCTTCAGTCGCTTTATTTATATTTGCTTCACATAAACAAGTGGAGAACCCACTGTGATGTCACCCATTGGTTTGTGAACAAGCGTTTTGAAGCCAGGAGTTTGAATTTTGGCCATTGCCATGTTGGTTTTTTGAAACCAGCAGAAACCATATTTGATTGAGAGGGTGTAGCTGAGGAGGAGTGAGGCGTGGATCTGACCGCAGAACTGAGGACACTATGCACGCCCACCTACACCGGCTGCCTGACCGGTTAGCATTCATAATTTGGGGTAAACTTGGTGTTAAAATAATCTTAGTAGTTAATTGCATACATGTTCACATTTGGTAAATATCACATATATGAGGAGGAAACCTTGTAATGTTATGGTAGCTGACATTACTGTCTGTAAGCAATGTCGTTAAGTTATGGTTACTAAACCATAAATTTATTAGTTAACTGTGTGTCTTAATGTGCTGTTCAAGGGCCAGGAGAGAAGCTGACGTGTGTGTAGTAAAGTGTATGTTAATATTAAGTTAAGTTCAGTGTTAGTCGGTTAGTTTTCAGCTCTAGTTCATTTCATTATTGATGACAGGAGTCAGAACATCTGTTGGAATGATTCTGTCTCTGTGTCAGAATAAAGAACATCACTGAGAGCTGAGAACCATCATGACATGTGCACCTGCACAATGACACCAAACTGAGTATAAGTTTCTATGATATTGTTATTCAATTTAAAACAGTTAAGCAGACTGTTTATTAAAACTAAGACAAAGGAATAATGTATTTTCAGTAATCTGTGGTCATCTAATCAGAGTTCTGTTTCATTTGTCTTTTTCTCTGTACTCTACAATATGACACATTTCTCTCTATTACAATGTTTTTTCCATCCAGCCAAGGTCTGGATCTCTGGGGACATCTACCACCTCCCACCTCCCACAGCAGTGAAGGAGAAAAAAATATATAACATAGGCCTAGTCATTTTTAGACATTTTAATGTTGAAAAGTTACATATTATAACTTTAGTATAAATAAAAAAGATGGATCACGTTAATGTGTATCATCATGTATAAATTCATCAGAATCTATAAATATGTTAAATATCTTTCATTTCAGAGAAACTTTTAGCAGATGAATGTCAGAACAGACTGGAGCTTGTCAAGCTGTCCTTGACTTAGCTTGTACTATTCTGAGATCATTTATAGTGTTGCAGCATTATATGCATGCGCAGACATATGTGGAAACTAAACTTGCACATTAAGTGCTGAGAGGCAGCAGTAGCAACTAAACAAGCAAATTAAACTGATTTAAAATCTCTGTGTGAGATCTGATGTAAGTTTGAGAAGTTTGAGACAGAATATTGTTCTGAGAGTAGATAAATGAGAGAGAGTAGAGAGTGAATAAACATATTTTGAAGGAGACCTGGTTGAAAATGTAGAACTCAAACTTCAAAGTCAATAAGAAGAAACCTGACTGAGTCTGGAATAGTGGCGCTTGCTGCACAGGTTAAACCAGACAGGCTGTGTTGTTTGATGCGCATATTGGTGCATCCAATCAGTGAAAATCTGTTGACTGGCAGCATGTCAACAGCAATGACAGCCTCCAGCTCAAAGAGCTGAACCACTTCCAGAAATTAACATTGCGTGATTAGATACGTAGTTTGACTTTTCTTTTATTATAAGGTGAGAATCTTCATTTGAAAAACCCTGCACGTATCTGAGAAGTTTACTTGTGGAAGGTGAGGAGCACACTTGGCGGGTCCAGAGAGTCTAAGAACTTGACTCACACTCCTGAGGGTAGAACAGAGAATGTGTCCTCACTTCATGCTGCACAGGTGCACTGAAACCAAAATGGAAGACCCACCACTAAAGCTTTAAAGCAATTACAACAAGACTAGGTGAAAACCCTAGAACATGTCTGGACCGCCTATGAACAAATCCTGATTTTATAACCACGTTGTCTGACAAAATCACCAAAAAAACATAAATTAAAGACAAAGACTGAGCTGTGATTTATGCTGGATTTACTGTAAAATGATCACTCAGAGAGAAAGTTAGAAGAGACAGAGTTTCTTATTTTTGTCTCTCACACAGATCACAGCCTCTAACTGGATCCACAATAGTTTAGTCTTTATTTACTTCAACTCCAGAATGTAACAGACTTTTATCACAGGCAGGTCTTTATGTCTAACTCCCTCTGTTTGATATGTAGAATCGATCATCGTGGTATTTGCGTACGAAGCCTCATTTTCAGTTGCTCCTGTCTGTCACTTGGGTCACACTCCTGTCAGTCACTTCCTGTAATTGTTTAATTTTAAAGCCCTCTAGTGTTTCAGTGGACAGAAACCCTTTATTTCTTAACAGGGCTTTTATTGTTGTGCTGCAGTAAGAGTATTGTCTCATCTCAGTCGCTGGTGTTTCTGTTGTTTACGTGCTATTCAGATCTGCGAGTTTCTTTAGCAGTTACTGTACATACCAGATTTATACCCAGTCTATTTGAAAAAAAGTCTCTACATCTAGTGACAATGTGCTAAGTTGGCACATTTCAGGCTGTAAACAGCCCCTTAATAGAACCTGTTTGCCCCGGCAACTCCAACTCAGTGACGAGGCACTCAGCTGACCAGTGGTGGAAATATGATCAGTCAGTCAGTCAGTCAGTCAGGGACGTTCCAGGTTATAGGGCTGGCATTGCTGTTGCAGTCCAGCCAAAAAGTCAGTCCCCTTCTAATCCCTTGTGTTTTCTAACCAAATGCTCAGCATCAGTTTTATTTGGGAGGGTTTTGAGAAATAAGACAGTATCTCGTTCCACGTGTCGTCTATAGTTGTTTAATATAAAGTCTGGAAAAAATAAATATTTTGACTGATTTGAATCTCACTATAATACAACACAATGTTTTGGAAGTAACTTAATCTCAGATTTTTGGGGAGGGGGGGTTTTCTGACAGTGGTTGTCAGACAAAAGAGACAGACTGAGAAGTGGACTGAAAGGACAGGAAGTGAAGCCTCCAGCTCCACCCAGTCTAATTCTGTTTGCTGTCAGACTGCGCTGCACTGCAATTATCAGAGTTGAATGGTGCCTGTACACCATAATTGCTTTGTTTTTAAATTATTTCATGAGGCTCTAGTAATTTACTTCATTCTATTAAAGTATGCCAATTAGACATTATAATTACAGTTTTCAATGTATCATTTTTCGCTGTCATTGGAAAGATGTAATACTGCTATTAGGAGAGAGCACTGGGACAGTTTAATATGGCCCATGCAGATTCACTGCTGTCTTGTTTGGAATTAATACAGATATGAAAAAAGCCACATGTTTAGTTTTACCTTGAATTTCACATGTGACCAAATAAAAAATATGAACATTACTATATCATTTAAAAACCATCATTACATACAGCACTACATTTATGGACCGCACTGCAATCAGACACAGATCCTGAGTGTTGAGTGTACAATGTACAGCACTTTGACTCCAGAGACCAGGTTCACATCAGAGACCAGGTTTACATCCAAACACCAGGTTCACATCCAGAGTCCTGTCTGTGGTTTAGTCAACAGCAGCTCTTTGATTCGGGTTAGTGAAAGATGGTGGTTTAGGTTAAATGTCCGAAGTCATTGTGAACTTTTTCTGTACTAAACCAGATCAAGATCTTTAACCTGAACCAGGATCTGTGAGACTCTGACAAGAGCCATAAACAGTTTAATAAAGCTGGAGTCACTACTGGTGGAGATTGTTCTGCAACATCAGATATACAGTACATGTGGAAAATAAATGAAATAGTTTGTCATTGAGAATTTTATTGATATATTTTTATGACTTGATGAGATCATTTCTTTCTTATGCACATAGAAAACATAATTCAGCAAAAAGAATTATGTTTCCTTCAAAATGAATTTGTTGTTGCAAATTAGTTATATATAAATAAATGTCATTTAATAAGGAGACTGAGTTGGTGTGCAACCCCTTTGGGAGAAATCAGGTTACCCAGGAAATCAGAAAAAACTTTAACTGTACATGCAATGCAGTAACAAGTCTGTATGTACATGTACAGTAGCATTGCCATATATGGTGGGCCATACAAGACCCTAAGGCACAGTATTGTTAGGGACCAAGCAATGAAATAATAAGGAAACAAGTTGTTGAAAAATGTGTGAAGTATAACAACAAGGCCTATAAAAGATATGTTAATATAAGATCAATAGATAACTCAATATAACAACTAAACAATGTGTTGACTGAACAAAGTGACCCATCACAATGAGACATGAGGGAACATACTGTATGTAGTGGCTTGGCCAAACCAAATAACACACAAAGGGGGAAACAAGATGGACACCAACTATAACTAGATACTGAGCAAAACTGACTGACCCTAAAATCCCCGAATGACACATCAGCACCCAGCTTCTAACCCTTTTGTGTTCAACAGAGAGAAGCAGTTGAATTTTAGCTAGTTAATTCTTGGTAGGCCAGTTCCCTATAACAACATCAACATATCTACCAAGTTTTACGATGATTGGACAAAGCTCTGTCCATTGCCTGCTTAAATTCCTCTCTCAACTGTTCACGCTGGTTTCTGATCTCAGCAGCTTGTGTTTCTGCCTTCTCGTCAATTTTTGAGAGTAGCTCCATTGTCAATTTCCTTATACAGAATCACACCTTGGCCTTCAGTAACATTAGCTTCTGAGTTGCTGTCTAGCTCACCATGCTAGCTGCTGGCGTGTTAACTTCCTGTGTCTGGGGAGACATGATTTATTTAGTTCAAAATAAATGTTGCAACACTGTATCTAATATTGTTTTACCTTACTCACACAAGAACACTGTTTTAACAAGATGAAGGATTTTAGTCATCGGACGAAACAAGCTGAGTAAATGTTAGACAGCTCAGCTCCCAGCCGCTGGAGACGTCCTGTCCTGTGTCACTGAAGAGCGTCGGTGAATGACCGATTTTTTTTTAACTTTTTTGGGGTATTTTTGGTTTTTATTCGGATCACTACAGTGAGAGAAACAGGAATGATATGGGGAGAGAGAGTGAGAAGGGTGACATGCGGGCCATGGATTGGACTGGAATCCAGGACTTTGTGGATAGGACTAAGTCTTTGTGGTATGCGGTCTATCAGGTGAGCCGCCGGGCCGCCCCAAATTACTGATTTTAAATGTGAAACTACTTTATTCAGTGTTTTTAACAGTTAGAATCTGTTTGATTTCCTGAACCACTGACACTGAAGGAATCCAAACCAGGAGAAGCTTACGGTTTTGGTGGTGAAGACAACAACTCCCATGATCCCGCGGTATTTCATGATGTCACACAATGCTGTCTTTTGTCATTGTTTTGATTTACAGAGGCAGAAGTTGCATACTGTGCGTTTAAAGCACTAAACTGGAATATACATCCAACTCTGATTCACAAAGACATACATATAGATAAGAACAAAGTCTTAAAGTCTTTTTAAGAACAGAAGATGAATGAGGGCCATTGTTCCTGTGTTTATCTCTGCACTTTTGTGAAAAATAATCAAAGTCCCCGGGGTGAATTGAAGCTAATGTGCTCTGAGTTGTGTCTATGAATCAGACCTGACAGGAGTACTTCACTGTTCTGATTTATTTTCTGAGACAACCTTTCTTTTTTCTCTTACCAGCCTCACCAGCGTTTTGTGAGGTGTGAGGATCAGATCAGAGGGGGGACATGAAACTTTGACACCAAACTTCCAAATATGACCTCACTCATCCTTTCAGCTGCTCATTTACACCCCACGACTTCCTGGGAGGCGCCTGCTCTGTTATTGTAAGAGATGCATTAGGGGAAATTCTGGATTAATGAACATATAAATATTTGGATCATTTCTGGAGTGAGGTGGCAGCTGGAATAAACATTATCCTCATGTTAAAACCTTTTAGTGGATGATGAGATCTGACTGCTGGGTATGGGAATGCAAACTTTAATGGATGGCAGGTAGAGCTCTATCTCACTCTGTGCGTAACACTTACATATTGAACTGTGTGGCTATGAAGGGAAACACAGGCCTGTTCAGAGGTGTAGGGGGTGAACCTTTATTTCAGGTGGGAAGTAACAGAGTACATTTACTGAAATGGATCTGTTGGGTTTAGCTTTGTTTTACTGATTCAGAGGATGAAGAAAAGGTTTTAAAGATGTCAGTGGAGGGGAAGCGCTAACACCTGAAAATCCTCCATCACTTTTGGTTTTTAACCGGAAGCCAGTCCACGCAAAGCTTTAGAGACAAATGAACTGGTAACCACTGAGGAAAGACCAGTACAGAGGAAACGTGGACATTGGAAACCAGTGAGGAGAGATCAGTACAGAGATGTGGTCACATTAAAGTTCCCCTCCAGACAAGTTTTAAACTCTGAAGAAATCTGGATCAGGCCTTTGCCACGCCCACCACCTGCCTGCTGCAGGTGGACAGGTGAAAGAGCAGAGAGTATCAAGATGGTTAGAGGAGGAAACATCAGAGAGACTCAGTCAGACCCAGACTCAGATGACGAGTCTGTTGAGACCAGAATCAGAGACTAAAAGACGGATCAGAACGGTTAGCGCAGTTAGCATCTTTTATTTGTTTGTGTTGTTTGTTAGCGTGTAACTGGCAGTGGCTGACACAGTGTTAGTGGTTGTGCTAATATAAACTCTCTCTCTCTGTTCTGACAAGGTTTCAGGTTTATTAACCCCCGCCCCCCTCATCCCCACAAGTCGACAGGATTGGTTCCTTAGGTTTGTGACGTATGAAACCCTGGCTGTTTGAATCTGTTTTTATGAGACTGTCATTGTTTCACTGCAGTTCAAGGTGGAAACACTCAGTCATGGTGTTGATGATTATTTCACTCATCATATGTCTGTATTGTGTAAAAACATCATATGAATGTTAATAAGGTTAAACACTTTAATCATGTGCTCAAACATCAGCAGATAACTCTAAAAACACGGAGCAATTACTGAGCTAAACTCACCGTGAGCTCAGAGAAGCAATAAGAATTTAAAAGGCCTTTACACCTCTGTTGATCCTCTTCTTTTCTTTAAGTTCAGGTTCCTCTGGACTCCAGAGTCCTCTCCTGCAGCACGAGTGGAGTGGACTGGACTGACTGAGGAGCCACCTTCACCTTTAGACTCTCTAACAGGGGGGGTTTCTTATTTTCTACAATACCTCCACATTTTGTAAGAGCAGCACCAGCTCAATCAGTGAATAGGATGGCATGGTTGGAATCCCACCTATGTGTCTGTTGTGAAGTGGTACGGGCTAGCTGACACCAGGAGATTTAACACAGGTACAGATTGAATTACCTGCTGTGGAGACACCTATTTGCTTTGTAATCAAAGACTTATTGAAAAGGGTTTTACTGAGCAGAAGTGTGGCCAGTTTCAAACCTTCACCAGCTGAAAAAATACTCACCGGAAGTTTAAAGAACAACATGTGCTATCATACAGGTTCACAGTCAGTTATAACCTCATTGTGTAGACTTTTATTTATGTTAATAGGCTTATGTGACAGAATCAATTATACAGCAGTAATATGTGTGACAGTGTAAAATATAAAGCAGTAATATGTAGTGTTATAATTACTGTTATGATTGCGTTAATACGTATAGCCTCATTTGTTAGCCCTCCGTAGTCAATGTGTGGAATGTTTAAGTTTCTGTATCCCTATCCCCACTAATAAATAAACTACGTTCTTGAGTTCAATTGCTATCTTAAATTTATTGTGTTGTACACAAATATATTGTGTCATTTAATTTGTGTAGGGGCTAAATTACATGATCACAATTGATTGGAGGATTTTATGATTGACCTCTTTTGTCAGAATAAACAGAGCGTCCAACAATGTCCTGGTCTTGGCCTCTTCATCCAAAAACAACGCACACAACACTAGACACTAACAGGTTACACTTAGTATTAAAAAAGCACAGTAAAACTGTCGATTTGATGAAAAAGATAACGGTCAGTGATGCTGAGTTTAACTTTCACAAGGGTTAAACCTGCGACTGTCTTTTTTAATTTTTACAATCGGCAAACAATAGTTCTTATGTAAGATGAATCAGATTTTCTCCTGTTAATTCTGCATCGATCCTTCTTCTTTATGAGCACTGAGGATAGCCTGGTATTTAAACAATGTTTGTGAAATCACATGCTGTGATTGGCTGCTTGTCCACTCAGATTGACTCTGCTGGCTCGCTGCCTTCACGTAAAATTTTGTGCTACTATAAATTCACTCTTTGTGGATCCTGCTCTGGCGCAGTTTGATGTTGGACCCTCACTCTCATAAGGGTTCTCCATGATTTACATGAGACCATGCTTTCCTTCAGTGTATGTATACAGCACAACACACAGATCACATCCTCTTTTGAACTGTACCATGATGTTATATCAGGATGACTGACCCGTACCACAGAAAGAGGTATGGGGCTATTTTTCCACCTCTTGTCGTATGATTAGTTAAAAACAGACGTAGTTATAATTTAGTTGGAGGTTGTTGGCTTCGCTAATGAGACAGTGTGGCACACATTCTAAACATGTACTCAAGGGTCATCCACAGGAAGAACGATAAGTAGAAATATGTTGTTTAAAAAAATGTTTTAACTCAAGTGGACAGTAAGTAAAGGTTGAAGGATTGGAGTTCTACTGAGTAGAGGTTGGCAATATTCACACTTATGCAACATTAAAAACACCAGTAGTTATACTTAAATACATGTATTTACAATGTAACAAAATAAAGCAAACAATGTCTAATCTAAGTATATAAAGGTGTAGGTGTGTGTGGGTGTGTGTGTTGGTGTGTGTCCATGGATATGGCCGATTCAAAATGGTCGCTGTGACCACATGGCCTAAACATGAAAGACTAAAATAAGATGGCGGTAAACAAAGAAACTATTCAGAATGAGCCGCTGAGACCAAATGGTGTGTGGGGGAGGGAAGGTGTGAGGTCATTAGTTTGTTAGTTGTCTAGTTCATGTAATCTAAAGGTCCCAGGTTAGAAGGAGAAGGTTAGCTGCACGCAGGTTCTAGAACTGATTTTGTGTCGTAGCCGCTGAAGTAAACTCGTCCAGTCACATCACTGCTGTTGAAGAACAGAGTGAGAGAATGAGTAGAGTGTGTCTGCTGTAAAGCAGGGCCACAAGAGTGCTGTTGTCTCAGGTAGCAAGGCTGACCTGGGCTGGGAGCCTTGTTGCTCCTTGAAGAGGTCCAGAGAGAAGAGAGGAGCTTGCTGCTCCTAAGCAAGCCAAGGAGAGAAGAGAGAGAACAAAAGAAACTGCTGGTTTGTTCACACCTTGCGGGGTCACACAAAGACCAACACTCAGTGGTCATTAAGGTCCCAGGGGGAGGGTCATCGCCAGGTGAGAACAGTGAAGAATTGTGGGGAAATGAGTTCTTTTGTCTGTGGAAAAAAAACAAGATGTGGTCTCCACCAACTTGAATGTAGTGAGTCCCAACATTGGGTACCTATAGGAAATGATTCCTTGTAGCAGCCAATAATGTAATAAATACCGTTAATGTAATAACAGTCAATAACATAACAATTTTTGGGTTCTTGATGTAATCGAATTCGATAATGTATTAACTGGCCAATAATGTAATAAAATTTCTGAACTAATAACATAATAACCTTTTTCCCATAATGTAATAAGGTATTACATTATTGGCTGGGTAAAAAAACAACTTAAAAATGTAATAACTGGAGCCGATAATGTAATAATATACTTATATCACTACTGTTGCTTCTTTAGCTGCTTCAATCTGCTCAAAAAATGAAAACAAAGAACACACACACACACACATTCACATGAAAGGAACCTTTACAAATATAAAAAAAGACCTCAAGAGAATCAAAATGAAATTATCTGCTGACCAAAAAACACCAAAAAAAGGCCATTATTTTGTACTGCCCAAAGACAACCTGGCTGAGAAGAATCCAGGCTTTCATCCATTGTGTGTTATGACTAAACAACTGCTTTATACATGTGCTGAGACCACTGCTGCATCCAGCAGTTTTGTATGGCTTCATAACACCGAGGGAGCAGTCATTGTCTTTGTCCAGTTCCAAACTCAAAGCAAATGCATCTCTTATGTATAGGTTGGGATGATATGGTGTGGATAGTTCACGGAATAAGAGTGAGACTCTATTAAATGTACCCAGCATTGACATAGATTGAGCGATAACTACATTATTTTTGATAAGATTTCTGATGGTAGGTATTGAGCGTCAGGCCGTCTAACAGTAGATGGCGGAAGGAACCTTAAAGTTGTTTGCGATCTGCTTGTAAACTCAGAGAAGAAGAGCCCTTCTAGGCTTTTTCAACGTTCTATGATGCTAGTTTAATTTACCGAAGCTAACATTAATGCTACAATTATCATTATGTTAGCCTTGCTCGAAAAGGGCAAAAAGGTAACGTTCCTTCACTTGCTGCTTAATTTCTGCCTTTGGTTGTGACAAGGCTAAACAACAACAATCATTGTGTAAGAAAACCGAAATCACACTTAAAAACAGCAGAAATTGAAAAGATGACATCTCGTGATGGACTGAACAAGAAAATTCAAGAAATGCACAGGGCTGAATATGACACAACTTTATTCCGCACGGCCGACAAATTTGGTTAGCATGGGCGTCCATTCACAGATATGGCAACTGTGAGGGTGCAGGAGTTAAATGGTGTGAACGTGGGCCGAGGTTTCCACTCAAACAAGACGTGTGCAGATATTATCGAAAACGGATGAAAATTCTATGTGTTGACAGACACATTTAAAATAGAGAGAAGAGGAAATATCCAATACTTTTGGGTTTCCTCCTCTCTCGTTGGAAGTGAAGATTTGCTGATGTGTTTCATTATTCTAAAGTACATTTTGTGACAAGTGATGCTGAATTAATTTACCATTCAATGTTATACTCATTGAATTCATCACCACATTCACAGCTAACTTAATTTTCTACCTCTTTCTCTCTGTCTCCTCCAGCCTCTGCCTGGCGAAAGCAAGGAGAGATGCTGAGGAAACAGCAGTCAAAGTACCTGGCAATACTGTTGCCTTTTCTAACATACTGTTGCCTTTTCTGTAAGTATGAAAACCTCCTATCTTTATGATTAACAGTGCTAGTCCTCCCAAATTTCCAGAGCCTGCTAAATGTATGCTCCCATCAAATATTCAATCAGATAGTACAACCTGATTGTCTACCATAATCTGACACGGCAGTATATCTCTAGACTGAATTCATTGCCATCTGCATAGCTGACAACTCTTTTATTTTCTCTCTGGCTAACTCCGTCTTCTATACTGGGTCCGTCTCTTTTGTGTTTGTCTATAGGGATCATGGAGTACCGGCACTTTTTTTCTTTGCCACTTCAAGCACTGTTTGTGGTGGTGTTGTGTGGAGGTGTGTTGCTGTGTGTTATTGTGGTGTTGTTGTGTTGTTGTGGTGTGAAACTTATTGTTGGTTCAGCTCTAACTCGCAGCAGACTGGAGTGTGTCACTGTGCATGAGGCTCAGACAGATAATCAGAGTAGAGAAAGGCTTTAAGAGGCTGTGACACCAGAGAACACACACACACACACACACACACACACACACACACACACACACACACACACACACACACACACACACACACACACCTGAGAGCATCCAACCTGCTCAAACACACTCTCTGTATCCATCCATCCTGCCCTTTTACTGGCTGAGTAAATATCTTCTAATCTGATGAGCAAAACAGATTTGAGTCCATTTTCTGTGGTGGCACTGCCCACCGGACTGAGAGGTGAGCATCTCTTCCCTCTGCCTCCTCAGTTTAGCTGCTGTGTGTGATTATCAGACTTGCCAGGCTTATGACTGTTTGGTCTTTACAGTGATGAAATATTGATTCACAGAGATCTGCCCAATATAGGCAACGTCTAGCCACGTAAACACAGCAATGAGCTGTGACAGACCGAGGTCAGCGTTCACACTGTGATGCATTATTGAATGTCCCTTTCTGATCTAGGGGAGAGAGGCTGTTTGGGTACATTGTGAAAATGTAAACACAGAAACTCCTTTCTGTCTCTGTTTAACTTCTTTATTTTACTGCTTTAGATTGACTCAATGTGGATTTCAATACATTTTGATGCACTAAACTAATCAAGTAACTAACCTGTTGCGTCAGGTCACTCTGCATCTTCAGTACTAGCTACATCAGCCTGCTGCTTGTTTGCAGCTGTGTAACGATTATTTTATTGTTTTATTATTTTTATTATTTGTATTAATCATTTTTTAAATATTAAGCTTTTTATGATATTTTTTGCCATTCAAATGAATTGAGACGATGTTAAAATCCTTGAAAACGACTTTCAGTTTTTGATTCATTACAATTTTAATTTTATGCTTTTTTTGGGCAATTTTTGAGTTTATAATGGATGTGTATCGCGCTTAATGAGCAGAGGCTGGAGTGGATGACATCACAGATAGAGTGGGAGAAGCTCTAGAACTCCTCCGAAAAAATTCTGTGTAACTCGTCCTCCTGGCCACATATTTCAGTCTTCACACATCATTGCTTCCTAGGTAGTAGACACATTTGTGCTGTTTCATAGAATGTGTCTACTTAAGCACAGAGACTTACAGAACTCGAATAGTGAGCCTCAAAGTGATGGGAGTACCCTCCACCTCTCCCATTGCCTGCAATACAAATTCAGGAGCTGATTTCCCGAGAAAAGAAGAACTGACTCTTTTTTGTAACTCGCTCCTGTGTCCACATTTTTGGCTCTAGAAATACTAAAGTCACATATTCTATACACGAAGGTCTTGTGGAGCTCATGGTCCGCTCATGGTTCTGATAGGAGTTATGTCAACAAACACAGCCACAAACAGACACACATACTACTAACACAGTATCTGTGCAGAAATGGACAAAGCTGATTCTTATTGGCTTCTTTTCGAAGGCTCCAACAGGTGGATCCTTCATGGTCTAACCAATCCCAAGATTCATTGTGCACCAGTAAAGAAAGGAAACAACACAGACAGAGAGCCTGAGGAATACACTTTTTTTTGGCAGCGCCAATGGTATGAAATGGTTACAGTCTCCACCCAGTACAAAGTCATGTCAGTGTAATAGGCTAATCATTTTTTTTTAGCAATTGTTAAGTAATGTTTTATTTAAGTTTTAAAGTTTAATCCATGGCTTCACGTATAAGTAAGTCAATCCAAAAATAACTCTGGTCCATCTAAACATCTGGTTATTGGTCGGCAAACGATGTCGGCAGTTGCCAGATCTCACGAGAGTATGGCACTGAGACAGAGGCAGGTCTCCTATAAAGTTCATTTTCTCCAGATCTGTTTGTCTGAAAAATGTCATTTTGATGTCAGAATGTTCTGTGGCTTGTGAAAACTAGGTCCAATATTTATTTCGGTGGCTATGGAGCGAAAGAATCAGTGATAATGTGCGATCTCGTTCACTTCGCCCATTGAAATGAACAGACTCAGACCTGCTGCTGGTCTCCCAAAGGGGCGGGGAGGTGGAGAAACCCATGTGATACAGATACAGGAAATAAACGGAAATGAAGCGTCTCGGTCTCTGAAAAAAGTTACATGTTGTCAAGGTTGCTAGGCGACAGGAGCTGCGTTTTGCGACACAATGGTAAGGGCGGGCACAGCTGGTGAAGCACAGTGAAAATCCTCATCATAATGTCTCATTGGGTACGGCCTTTGCAGTCTACGATGGCGACGAAGGGCCACACCTTCGTAGACCACGTCCCTTGAAGGCTCTGGTTGGTCACATGGGTAGAGTCGGAAGCAGGTGACAGATGGAGTAAGGTGAGGAAGATAACGGTGAGTGAGCAGAATGAAGTTGTGTGACACAGCTGGACTAAAAAAGGAAGTTTAGTGTCTTCAGGACTGGAGGTCTGCAACAGGAACACATGATAGAGTAACATTTTCAATCCCAAGTCGGGGACCTGGAGGGGCGGGATAAATGGGCTAGGTAAGTGTGGGGTGCTTTGAGATGCATCAGCTTATCAGTTTATGGCTATCAGAAATAATGAATAATTACATTAAAGTGATAGTTGGGGTTATTTGACGATGGGTTGTGTGAGGTGCTCATCTATAGTCACTAGGATTCAGATCAGACGCCTCCCAGTTTAGAGACGCAGCAGGAGCACCGGCACAGAAGCTGTGTGAGGAGCTGGTGTGGGCGGGGTCTGCAGACATATGTCTTTTAGTCACCTTAAAAAGTGTCCATAAGAAAACAAACAATATCAGTTGAAGCGCTCCTCCCCCTCCTCTCCAGCAGCTCCCCACACAGAACCAAGTTCAGTTCATGTTTGGGTTGAGTCCCTGTGAGATCACACACACTGGACTCCTCTCACGCTCAGGAACAAAGTCTATTTCTGGAAACCAGCGCGCCGCCTCGGCCACTCAATCATCCATAATGTTAGCTTCAGTGTGACTGCCACAGCAGTGAAGTCAAGAGCTCACCAAGACTTTAACAATAGCCGCTCTCTGACACATGGAAGAATTATCTTTATTATATATTATTTTCTCAACCCCGTCTTGACAGTGGAGCAGAGAAATAATATTTGTCACCGTGTGTTTTCTGCAGTGAAGAGTGTAGCAGTGAGAACAGCACTGAGACCTGATAACTGGTTTAGATGTCTGTACAGTCTGAAGGTAAATGACCTGAGAAATGCTACTGTGGCTGATGAAGTCAATTTCCTCATACTTTAGATTTAAGTGCAGCATGTGACTCACATGAACGCAGCATTTAGATCAGACCTCTCTGGTTTGGTTCGTACAAACTGAACAGCTAAATAAGTCATTTGTAGTCATCAAGGACCAGCCTCAACAACATCAGGCGTGTACAGCAAAAACTTTTGTTTATTTACAACTAATTTCAACTTAACAAAATACATTTTTGTCAAAATACAATAATAGGCAAACTAGAGAAAATAATTTCTAAACAAGATTACTGTAATTTAAACTGAGGTCAACTGAATAAATAGCAAACTA
>NW_019174272.1:12675115-13036864 GCF_002260705.1 Seriola dumerili | reverse complement strand
ATCTTCTGCACTACTAAATTAATAAGTTAATTATCTTTTTAATTCATGTAACTTTTATTATCTGCCTTAACTACTGTGTAGGTCAATCTGGTGAAATATAATACTAAACTAGGAATTATTGGAAGCAGACCCTTCGTTGTGGTAACCGACAAGGGAAGATGACGCAACAGTTCACTAGCAGGTAGCGGTTCAGTGGTCTGAAAGATTGGTAAACAGATTCTCTGGCTCCTGACAGATTGGGATTGTGATCGGAAGTTGACGGTGGCTATCGTTCAAATCCGCGTACTATAGGGGGCGCCTGATGGTCAGCACGAAGAACGGTAAAGCATAGCAGGTTCAACTACAGATCACAAAATACAGTTTTGTAATTACCCTGGATTTTGCTCTCGGTTGTTCTGGTCTGCTAGGTTAATAATCTGACACAACGGCACAAGACTCATCATAGTGATAAGTATTTAAGCTCCCAAATCAATACTTCTCTGCTTTTCCCTCCCAAAACAGTATTCATAATAATCAAGCCAGAATAGTATTATTATGCAAAGAAAATACAAATTTTATAACTACTTCGGAACAGCAGAGTCAAACGACAACCCAAGATACTAATCATGAACTATTAACAAACAAACAAGTCACGACTTGTTTCACTGGAGATTCTTGACTGTACTTACTTTTTGATAAGATTAACACTTTCTACTTAGTTGAATGTCTCTTAATTAAGTTTCTGCCTTGAGAGGCAGACTTGAGGGACTAGGAAAGAAAGCTCTGAATTGACTTGACTGAAACAACTACTAGCGTGACGCGGCAAGAGGTAACGTCAATCAGGAAGCAAAACCATAGACAAAGCTTAGGCCCCCAAAGGGAAAAGGGCCCCCGATGCCCCAGTCATATTGGCACATTTTGCAATGACATATAATCCGTCCTTAACCACCGACCAGGTTCCCCAAAACTCTCCTAAGTGAGGCAGTCCCTGGGATGATGGGTGCGTAGCAAGTGTCTAATCCTTGCTGCATGTTGAAGGCGTTTAAGGGAACGCTGTGATTTGTAGATGTCAATATTCTTTCATGGTTTGTGGGCGGGTTTTTGACGGGCTTTCGACGAGCTCTTTCACTCCACATAGCGTGTTCAACTCAGGATCCTTGTGTGTTAGTGTGTAAAGTCTGTCCCCCGACAAAATTAGGAACAGGACGACTATAAAATTTACAAATTTTAGAAAGGTTCCAAACCATCTTTCCCACCATCTATGCTAAATTCAAGTTTCTAACTCTCAGAATCAATGCATGCATACATTTTTAAAAGCAGTTACTTCAACTTAAATCAGTTCATTGCAGAATGGCGTTGTCAGGACTTAGAAGTATACAAAAGAAGAGAATATTATTTCATTCATCTGAAGTCCTCGACTGTTTCAGTCTACATAACCACAAGTGTATTAGCTTTTGTTTTGCATGTCAGATCCTGATGCCTTTCTTTCAACAAGTTCACACTTTCCGTACAATCTTATTTTACTCGACTGTGGAACATCCTCGCGCGTGGCGATAATTAATTCCTATTTGTAAATTTTGTTTCTTGTGGAAGCAGTTTGTTGCTGCACATAAGCATGAAATAACTCTACACAAATAAATAATAATAAAAATATTATTATTAATTCATTTATTGTATATTGTGGTCAAAGAAATGGTAGTGTGTGTTGTTGTGACAGTATCGGTTGTTTTCTGTCGGGTCAATAAACCACTTTCTTTGGGACATGTTTTTGATTTGTTGGATTAAATAAGTTTCAAAAGAACAAAACACATGCAAAAGCTCCACAGTTATACGTCGTGTTCCACCTGTTTCTGATGATGTGACCTTGTGGCTCTGTGTACAACTTTAACACGTTTTCTCTCCAACTAAAGCCGCATCAACAGGACAGACATATATACTGATTGTGAGGAATTGAAAAATAAAAACTGTTGTCGCCATAGATAAATGCTTATAATAAGTCCTGTCGGGGTGTAACTGGACGTCCTGGTTATTATTCCACTGTGTTGTTGTTTTCACATAGACCTGTGAGTGGTGTGAATCCCTCCGTCACTCGTTCAGTAATAACTCATCAAGCTGAATGAAGCGACTATATGTTTTGTGAACGCTAAACATAATTAAATATGCATTTTATTAAAACTCACAGTTTCTTCTCAAGTCAATCCTGAGGGTTTAATATGTTTGAAATATATGACCTTTGTTGAGTTTGCTCAACAGTTTTGGATCTGAATAATAACTGGCAACAGGAAGAAGATATAAAGCCAGAGTTTGTGAATGAGAAAGACAGTGACAGAGTGAACTTAGTGTGGGACATCAGCTGGATCGCTGTTGTTTCAGGCTCGGCTCCATATATGTGATGAAATGTTGCTGCAGTCATGGGCCCGGGGCTTACGGCTTGCCCACGAGAACAAAGGAAGACGGGCTGCCCACCTCCATGGTTATAACACCCTGAAACACATCATCGCCTTGATGTGTGCCTTCAATCGAAACAAAAAACTTTTGTTTATTTACAACTAATTTCAACTTAACAACATTTTTTCAAAATACAATAATAGGCAAACTATTGAACCAACTCTGTAACAAAAGATGACACATTACAAGCAGCGTCAGTGGTCTGAAGTGGTAAACACTTCCTGTCTCCTAAGTGTTATCGTGTAAGATGTTATCGTNCACATTACAAGCAGCGTCAGTGGTCTGAAGTGGTAAACACTTCCTGTCTCCTAAGTGGGTGTGATCGCGATTGCTCGTTCATGTCAAAAACGTAACAACAGTTCAATACATCACTAAATACAGTTTGAATTTACGCCTGATTTTGCTGCTCGTTGTTGTCTGCTAGGTTAATATCTGATCAACACGGCACAAGATCATATCAATGATAAGTATTAGTCAAATACTCTCTGCTTTCCCTCCAAAACAGTTCAATAATAATAGCAGAAATAGTATTATTATGCAAAGAAATACAAATTTTATTTCAACACACAAAGACCCACAGATACTAATCAAGAAACTATTAACAAACAAACAAAGTCGCCTGTTTCACTGATGTCTTTGACCTGTACTTTACTTTTTGAAATAAAATTTCTACTTAGTTAAGTCTCTTAATTAAGTTTCTGTTGAGGGTCAGACTTAGACAGAAAAAAGCTGAATTGACTTTGACTGAACAACTACAGCTGTGGGAGCGGCAGAGGTAAGCGTCATCAGGAGAGGCAAACCATAGACAAATGCTTAGGCCCCCCAAAGGGAAAAGGGGCCCCCGATGGCCCCTCATATTGGCACATTTTGCAATGACAACTATAATCCGCCTTAACCCTCCCAGGACCCCCAAAACTCCCCCTAAGTGAGGCCCCTGATGATGTGTGCTGTAGCAAGTGTCTATCCATTGCCTGCATGTGAAGCGTTTAGGGGACGTCTGTGAATTGTAATGTCTGCCAATATTCTTCATGTTTGGGGCGGGTTCTTTGACGGGCTTCGACGAGCTTCTCACTCCACATGCGTGGTCTCAAACTCAGGATCCTTGTGTGTAGTGTGTAAAGCTGTCCGAAAAATTACACAGGAGACTATAAAACTTTACAAATCTTTAGAAAGGTTCCAAAACCATCTTTCTCACCATCTTGCTAAATTCAAGTTTCTAACTCAGAACAATGCATGCATTACATTTTTTAAAAGCAGTTTACTTCACTTAAATCAGTTCATTCAGAATGCTGTTGTCAGGATCTTAAATAATACAAAAAAGAGAATATATTTCCATTCATCTGAAGTCCTCTGACGTGTTTCAGTCTTACATAACCACAGTGATTAGCTTTTGTTTGCTGTCAGATCTTGACTGCCTTTCTTTCACAAGTTCCACATTTCCTACAAATCTTATTTCACTGAACTGTGGAACATCCTCCCTGCTGATAATTATTCTATTGTAATTTTGTTTTGTGAAGCAGTTTGTGCTGCACATAAGCATGAAATATACTCTACAAATGAAATAATAATAATAATTATTATTATTATTCATTACTTGTATATTGTGGTCAAAGAATGTGTCAGATTGTGTTGTTGTGTACAGTATGCGGTTGTTTCTGTCGGGTCAGATAAACACTTTTTGGGACATTCTTTGATTTGTTGGATAATAAGTTCAAAAGACAAAAACAACAATGCAAAAGCTCCACATTATCACTCGGTGTTCACCTGTTGTCTGTGATGATGTGACCGTGGCTCTTGTGTACAACTTTAACGTTTCTCTCCAACTAAACCGCATCAACAGGACACATATACACTGATTGTGAGGATGAAAAATAAAAATGTTGTCGCCATGATAACTGCTTATAAAGTCCTGTCGGTGTGTAACTGGACGTCCTGGATATTATTCCACTGTGTTGTTGTTTCACATAGGACTGTGATGTGGTGTGAATCCCCGCTCCGTCACTGTTCAGTAATAACTCATCAGTATCATGAAGCGGCCTTAGTTTGTGAAGCTACATAATTTAAATTTGCATTATTAAACTCAACAGTTTCTTCTCAGTCAATCCTGAGGGTTTAATATGTCTGAAAATATGACCTTGTGTGAGTTTGCTCAACAGTTTGGATCTGAATAATAACTGGCAACAGGAAGAAGATAAAAGTCAGAGTTTGTGAAAGAAGACATGACAGTGAACTTAGGTGGGACACAGCTGATCTGTTGTTCAGGCTCTGCTCCATATATGTGATGAAATTTGCCTGCAGTCATGGCCCGGGGCTACGGCTGCCCCAGAGACAAAGGAAGACGGGCTGCCACCATCATGTTTAACCACCCCTGACACATCATCGCCCTTATTGTGACTCTCAATCTGAACACACCGACACACACACACACACACACACACACACAGAGTAGCAGCAGTTCAGGGCAGCAGCGCTGGAGCACCATCTGTCAGCCTGGTGTCAAGTGGCCCTTGTCTCCAGTGATTATGAGAGCTCCTGCTGCCTCAGGTGGTCCACGGGCCAGCTCCCCATCTAGAGGGGCCAGGCCAGGCCATATGGTCTGTGGGGCAGGAGGGGGGCACCCAGGGGAGGCAGCTCCCCTCCTCTGCCACTGGACAGGACAGACAGCAGCCACAGCGCATGACTGTCTGCTGAAATGTCCCAGCCAGGCCTGAAGTGACAGCGAAGGACTTGACAGACATCATTCAGAGTTTCTGAGAGGAGCCAGGAGAGCAGGTGGGGTGGGGTGCGGGGGTCACCCAGGTCAAGGCTGGCCTGTTATTGCTTTATATTCTAAACATATGACAGAGCAGTGGAGACATAGGATCACACTCAGGGTGCTCAGGAAATCCAAAACTGGCGGCACTGCTACTGTCCTTTATGACAGAGACGCATGTCATGTCAAACATTACTGACTAAACGGTAAAGAGAAAGGTAAATGTTTTTTGCCACATCATTTTCAAGGACACAGAGCAGCAGGACCACAACTCTCATGACATGTTTGAAAGACCAGAGCAGTGTTTGTGTTTTAATGACAAAGCAGTTTTACTTTATACTACTGCAAGCAGTGTGGATGTTTTTCATTTCTGTGAAGCATTAAATAAACTTTTCTAAGAGAGTTTGCAACATGTAAGTTACAGACAGAGCATTCAGAAAGTCTTCAGACCCCTTTTTCCCTTTTTGTAAAAGAGGTCACATCCTTCATGACAAAACAGAATTTTGCAAATGTATTAAAAACCAAAATATCACATTGACATAAGTATTCAGACACTTTACTGTGACTGTAAATTTAGCTCAGGTTCCTCCATCTCTCTGGATCATCTCTGAGATGTTTCTACACCTTGATTGGAGTCCAGCTGTGGTAAACTCAGCTGATTGGACATGATAAAGACACACCTGTCTATATAAGATCTCACAGCTGACAATGCAGATCAGAGCAGAAACCATGAGGAGGAAGGAACTGCTGCTGCATCATTCTGACATGAAGAAGTCTGGAACAACCAGGACTCTTCTAGAGCTGGACCCAGACTAACTGAGACATCAGGGGAGAAGAGAGGAGACCAAGAACCTGATGGTCACTCTGAGCTCCAGAGATCCTGTGTGGAGATTTATATTAATGAAAGTGAAATAATCCTCAGTTTTCACAAGCAGATGTTTCTGCTCTCTTAGTGAGGGCCTGGCCAGAACAGCATTTATGACAAAAATATTCTGGGCCAATTCATTGAGCTCACTGATTCACTTCACAGCATTTCACTTTTAGTGAATTTAGACACACAACTTTGTGCTGTTGATGAAACCGGACTGTGCAGTAATGTGATTAAACACAATAAATACTTATGAATAAGCAACACATCAACGTTAACTGACATAACTATACAAAAAGATTTATGGAGAAATTGCGGTGGGATTAGTGGCTTCATTATTTGAAAAGCCAGCAACTAACATTTAAAATAGAGCTGCATCTAACTCTCTGTCGGTCTGTCTGTCTGTCTGAAAAAAAATTGCCTAATGTTTCCTGTGTAACACTGTACTGAAACATATTTTCAGTGAAAACTGTTGGAATGTGTGTAAATCCATGGCCTGTATTTAGTGTGGGAACAGTCTGTAGGAGGACTTTGACAGAAATGTTAGTCAGATGTTTGATAAACACCACAGACATGAAAGAAGTCATCTAATTAACTGATCTGAATCAGCTGTTTATGTCCACCTGCACCGCCTGCCGTCGTAGGATATTCACTTTGCGTCAGCAGCGGTTCCCACCCTTACCATTGCATCACAAAGCGCAGCTCCTTTTGCCTAGCAACCTTGACAACACGTAACTTTTAAAAGTGTAATCCTCAGGCCCTCTGTTGGTGTTTTATGCTGCCATATTATTTTCACTACTGGCGCGCAATGAATTTTGGGATAAGTTTGACCACGAAGGATCCACCCATTGGATCTTTTGTTGCCCAGGAAAAGAAGGACGCATTTCTGGGCTTTTGAAGCATTTGAAGGAGTCTTTGAAATGGGACGGTCTAGTCGCACCACTGTGATGCAGTCGGTCTTTAAATGCAGCCTCCCAAGGATGCGGCCCCTGAACTGGGACACTCCTATAGGTTCAGCTGAGAGACACTTCTTGAACTCTGGCTTGCTAAAGACTAAAACTATCAGCTAAAGCTTAGTGTTTTCTGACAGAGGACACTGCTGAACGCAGTGATACAAAGTAAATGTTTGTGGTGTCAAAAATGTGGCATGTGCAGCGATTTTAAAAATGTCCTGCTTCCTGTTTTCCTGAGGGTTTGACTTTAGTCACAGTTGACATGGAAAGAAAAAGGTAGCAGCTGCCAAACACTAATTAGATATAATCCACCAATCAGAATATATGAAATGTGAAGTCAGTTAGAATGAAACAGCAAAAACTGCCGAATGTTTCGCAACTAAAACTGTCCCAAAACATATTTCAAGTGAAAACAGTGAAAATGTGTATCTTAATTTGTACAGCAGTCTATGGGAGACTGGGATTGTAATCGCATCACTCAGGGGCTCATAGTTCAAATTTTGTAAGTCTCTGTGCTTCGGTAGTCACATTGTCTGAAAGAACACAAATTTGTCTATGTTCTGAAAAAAAAAGAATGAGAAAAGAGTGAAATTTGTGGTGGTGAGGAAGAGTTAAACAGAAAATGTTTAGACCAGTTGAAGAGCTTCTCCTCACTCTAGCTGTGATGTCGCGCACTCACTAGCTCTGAACATTCTGCGCCATACACTTCCATTATAAAAGAAAAAATGATCAGAAAAAAACATGAAACTTAAACTGTGATGAATCAAAAACTGTACAAGATATCAAAAAGCTAAATATAGGTTAAATAGCTGAAGGTCTTGTTCTCCATGCATTTAAGTAGGAAAAAATTCAGATAAATCATTGAACATTTCAGTGAGAAAAGTAATTCTACCCATCTCCTGATGGAGCCGCACGTTTTGACATTTGTGTGAAGTTTCTATGACGAACGGTGCAGGACTAGATATCTGTGTCTGCCATTAGTCTGCATGTGAGGCGTTTAAGGTATGTCTGTAAATTGTTGGCAGATTGGTAAATTGCTGTTTAAGGGACATCTTCGATGGACTTCGATGGGCTTTGATGGGCCTCGTTGCCTGGGGCCCCCCCCCCAGAGTCTTGGATCACGACTGTGCCTTGCTTTCCACCTCTGGAGACAGCTGTTGATGAGTAAGCCATAGAGCTCCACTGTTTCCAGAAACTATTAAAAACACATCAATAAGCCACACACATGTTCCTTCATCACCATGAACACACACACTGTAGGTTATTCCGACTCAATCACACACACACACACACACACTGTCCTGCTGGAATTATTCGCTGTTCACCGTCACCACACCTTAGTTAACATGCACAGATATTGTTTATAAATGTTCATATTGAATATTAATTAACATTGTCACTGATATTAATTTTGGGTTCTGCAGATTCATCGTCAACACTTGATATGACATGACCTCAAGTGTGCAGCTTGGAAAGGTTCATGCTCAGGTTAAATGATAGTATGATTTCCTGTTTTGTGGACAGATGCACCAGATCATCATCAGTCACTGTGTGTTTTCATTTAGATTCTATTTCTTACAGCTGAAGAAATGATTTGTGTTGTAACAGACAAAGCTGTATCTTGTTACAGGATGATTCTCTGTTTTAATGCTCTTTTCATTCACCTGTGCTTCATGGATTTATTCTAATATTTGATATTTATTTTTCTTCTGATTAATTGATTTATTTTTCTTTTTAGAAATTTTGTCTTAATTTATTTTTTCTTTATTTTAGTTTTGACTCAAGTTTCTTTTACAGTGTAAAGCCTTAACATGTGTAAAAGGCTCAGCATATGTAAAATGTGTTATTGACTGATTGGCCTCTCACAAATTACCACCAATAAAACCCACAAATATACATACATATATACACAAGTTACCGTAGCTACCCGTTATTTAGTTTATATAAATTTCAGGAATATGACGATGTTATTTGAAATGCTGTCAGAGAGCCGGGTGGAAATGTTTCTGTCATGGTTTCTTCTATCAGCGTTTGAACTTGTGACAACAGTGTTGTTGATGAGGAAAATGAGGTTTCACGGGGTGACAAATTACACAGCCTGTCAGTGCGGCGGCTTTCAGACGCATCGTCTGTGATTTTCCTCTTCAGCACTCGTGCTCTACTTTCATAAGCACAGTCTTTCACTACATGCCAAACTGTAATCAGAACAGGCTCTCCAAAAGAAGTCAGTGGACTGCTGGGCTGCTGGGCTGACAACACACACACACACACACACACACACACACATACACACACACACACACACACACACACAAAGAGAGAGCTACAGTATGGAGGGAAAGAAGACAGGGATGTAAATATTATTTGTCCCATATCATGAAATGACCATAGCTCACCGTATGAGTGGGTGTCAATAGGATAATAATAGTATTGACAATAGGTTTAATTTGTTCAGTGCTATTCACTCAGTCTGTTACATAAACTAGACCAAAAGTATGTGGACACCCCGACATTTCACCCATGATTCATTCATTCATTCATCCATTCATGCATTCATCCATGTGTATTAATGTTATGCTGGTTTCAGTGTCTCCACCAGATGTTGAACCTGCTGCTGGATTAGTGGGTCCAGGTCTGGCTTGCAGTCTGTGATCCAGGGTGGAGATCAGGGGGCTGGTTTCACAAAGACAGACTTTGACTGTGTCTAAGATATAACAAAGAGTCAGACTTCAGAGAGACGTCTGAATTCATCCGTTGCACAAAGCAGTTCAGTTCTTGACTATCTTAAGCCTGTGGACTGTGGTATGATTAATTTAGGGTTAATTAAGACTTTTTTCAATAAAAAAAAAAAATGGCTGACCAAAGAGCCATATCCAACCTCTGAGCTCCATTTACCCTCAGCAGAAAATGTTTGTTTTTTGGAGGAATTCATCAGTTACAGATTCAGCAAAGAGTGAAACAATAAAAAGAAAGAAAAATGGCTGCAGTCTCTGAAAACTCTTCTCTTTGCTCTCTCCATGACAATGTTAGCAAACCACAAATCATGAGCCATGTTTTCCTGTTGGTTGTTGTTGAGTGCTACTGGTTACCGGAGGTGTCACTGAATGTTACCATGGTAACATTGGTGTAAGGACTGAGTTAGCCTGGGGGTAAAGTGTCTAATGTTTTTGTCTTAAAATTAGTCAGTCTTTATTTGTGTGAAACAGTCTGACTCAGACTCATCTATGAGCCAAATGAATGCTGTACCAACACTACAGACCAGTCTGAAATCTCTCTGTGAAACCGGCCCCGTGGCTCTGTGCAGCCCCCCCACCCACACCAAACTGAGAAAACCAATAAAAGAAAAGTCCAAAACAAAATGAAAGTAAAGTAAAATAGAATAAAAATAAACAGGAAGGTGACAAGTTTTTAGTGCTGAAAAGTCCTTAATAACAACTAAAATACCTCTGATAATAATAATAATAATAATAACGTTAAACACAGCAATGGTAAATACATAATACAATAACGGTGAAAGCAAAAAGAATTGTGTGAAAAAGTGCAGTAAAAAACTGTAAAACAGAAAATAATTTAAAAGAAGATACTGACTGTGCGTGACAGCGGTTACAGTGCTTTTCTACTCCCCTGCTCTACTGTATTCTACTGGGCTCCATTCCCTCCATTGCTGCTTTACTTGTGCCCATTACATCCATCCATGTACTCTACACTCAACACTGTTCCACTGCTGAGTTGTATTTTACTGCTAAAGTGACTCTTTCTTTTTGATTCTGTTTCCACATGTGAAATCTGGTATTTCAGTATCAGAGCAATAATAAATCAGCAACTGCTCTGATAATAATTATAGATGCATCACATCGGTTAAAGTCTGACCTCACAGGTTTAATGTTCTCAGTCCACTATTTTATGAAAACCTTTCCAAAATATATATACATACAGTATTTCAAACATTATTTCTATCCATTCATTCAAAGTGGGTGAGCCAGAAGTGTTCGTATCAGTTTGGGTAAAACTCGTGTAGCTGCTTACATTTAGGCATTGACTTTAGGAAGATGAACTGTGATTCTGACATCTGCCAAACCCTGTATGATGGGTGCTATTTCTTCCCTCAGTGTTTGTGCAGATTATGATCTGATCAGGAGAATATCACAGTTACAGGACACAAAGTCCAGTCTCCTACATGAAAGTGTTGGATGCTGATCCACCACCCTGACCTCCAGGGGCACACGACTTCCTGCACTAACAATGAATGTTTGCCCCAGGTGAAAAATGTGTCCCCCATAATATTCCTGTAATTTTCAATAATACTGAGCTGCATTATTTACCTGACAACAAGGAAAAACCTCAACCCAGCTCAGTTTAGGTGTTTGAACAAATAAAAAATTCTGTACAGTGTCCACTATAAATATTCTAGGTTGTTGTGTCTTTTCCTTCTGGTCTGCTTTAAGTCTTGGACCTGTCAGTACACTTGTAGTCTTGGGGCCTTAATCTGGTCCTTCGGTCCAGGGTGAGACCATGAGACCACGACGCTCACTGAGGCCTCAGCGGTCTGTCACTCAAACTTCACCAATGACCAGTTCACACGCATCTGTGATATCTGAGGCTCTAAGGAGTTTTATACTTTTTTATACTGCTCTATACTGTTATGTTTCATACTTATACTTTATATGTTATATCATTTTATATTTACTGAGTGACTCCAAAGGAAAACAGGTTACACATGTAAAATGTGTAATGATCATAATAATCATGTGCAGATTAATTCCAGAAATATACAACAAATAAAAATGTATAAAAATATTTTACTTGTGCTAACAGTGGTCCTGTGAGCATTTCTCAATTATTCTGTATTTATCAGATTCCCCTTCAGTTTCATCTATCTATCTATCTATCTATCTATCTATCTATCTATCTATCTATCTATCTATCTATCTATCTAGGAAAATACTTGAAGATAGATAGATAGATAGATAGATAGATAGATAGATGCTTTATTTATGCCCCAGGGGAAACTCAGTTGTCCAGCAGCTCATTATAGTAATAATAATAGCTAATATTTATGTTTTTTTCTTATTAATAGACAAGTGCTTTAAGGTGATTTTACCTTGCCATGTTTCGACTGCTGTCTTCCTGCAGAAAAACAGCATAAATAAGTGCAGTGGAGACAAGATGAACCTTTCTGGAATAATAATATCTAATAATAAACAATAGTCCAATAATGATAGTGTAATAAATTCATGCTTACATGTTGGCCTATTTTATGACGCATTCTCCAACACACCTGTGTGAACGGCAGTGATCTGATTGGCCTCAGGTTTCCTCATCACCGCAGACTTTGAGTTGATGTGTGTTTTATTCTTTTCTTTCCCTCTGCTGCAGCCCGTGTCTCTGTGCGTCTCTGTGTTTAAAGCGTTAGTAGGGTACTAACACAAGAGGGCGTGTTGGTGTGTGTCACCGCGGCCCCTGCGGGTCCCGGCCTGTCACCGCTCTGATTTAAGGCTCACACCATCAGCTGCTGGAGAGACCGCGCATGTCCGTGTTTCACTGATGGTTTTCGTTGGGTTGAAGGTTTAACACTTCTTCCTGCTGGTTTGATCGTCCTTTCTCTACAGACCAGGTTTGGTTCTCAGAGTGTCACAGAGCTCACAACGAGGCATGGGCTTCCTCAAAGTTCCCATACAAGCAGCTCAGGATCCTTTACCTGCACCACAGAGGCTGCTGCAGGGGTTTTTATATGATGTTTAACTGTGGACTGTGAAATCCACCAGATCCGCCTCCTTCAAGGCCACGTCCAACAGCGAGGCCTCCCGTGTGTCCCCTTCAAATTAAAAGTTAAAATAGACATGTGTATGTGTATGTGTGTGTGTGTTCCTTTCATTTATGAAGTTGCACAATAATCCCACTGTGCACCAACAGCTCAGTGAAAATTAAGAAAAAATAAATTAACACAGCAGAAAACAAATGATAGAAAACAAATGATACACAGCATTAAGTGTGCCAGTGTGTGTGTGTGTGTGTGTGTGTGTGTGTGTGTGTGTGTGTGTGTGTGTGTGTGCGTGTGTGTGGTTAGTGCTGGTCAGGGTCTGCAGAGCCAATCAGCTGCTCATGCAGATGACGTGCTGATGTCCTACGTCAGCCCCGCCGCTTGTCAGGATCAGAGCTCCACACACACGCCGGCAACAAACACATACACACACTCCCTCTCCGAGCCGGACAGCACAGCCCCCTGGCCCCGGCAGCCCGGCAGCGGAGGACACATCCAGGCGCCGCAGCCCGCTGTGACAGTGGACCTAACGTCGGCTTACTTTGTGGACATGGGAGACATGGGGGATCCGCCGAAAAGTAAGAGACTTGCTCGGTGCAGGGCAGCGATGGTGGAAGTGAATTCATCACAAGTTGAGCTGAGTTTGTTTCGTTGAGATGCCGCAGAAAGAACATGTTTTCTTCGGCCTGTTAGAGTTTTATTAAAAACTGAATGTATTTTGGTAATTTGAAAAATTCTTGATAATAATAATAATAATAATAAAATAATAATAATAATTGTTTTAAGGTGATCTGATGGTCCACTTTATTCAGCGTACAGTTGAGAACACTGTGTAATGTGTCCCGCTTTGCACCTCCAGAGAAGCGGCTGGTGTCTCTGTGCGTGGGCTGCGGGAACCAGATCCACGACCAGTACATCCTGCGGGTCTCCCCGGACTTGGAGTGGCACGCTGCCTGTCTGAAATGCGCCGAGTGCAGCCAGTATCTGGACGAGTCCTGCACATGCTTCGTCCGGGACGGAAAGACTTACTGTAAACGGGACTACATCAGGTAGGACGTGCCGGGACAGGACGGGACGGGACGGGACAAACCCCACATCCACCTTCACATAGGCTACACGACAGGAGTACGAGCTGCACGGAGACTGGGATCATAATAATTATTATTATTTTATATGTTTTACAATGTCAGAGTGAGATTATCGGGATCGGTTTCAGCCGCGTGGAGCTGGTTTTCAGTGGGTTCACATGGTTTTGAATATTAATCATCTTTACTACAACAACTTGTTGTAAAGCGCGTCCTCACAACTAATGACACAGTTTCATTGTTTACATCAGATACATTTAAAAACACACGAGGCCACACGGGCCGAGTCTGTGTGACTGAGTCCGGATCAGACTGAAGCAGAACCCGCTCTGTGACTGAGGGGCCTGCGAACACCCTGACTATTTTATTATAAAGGCCTGAAAATCATCCACTGATTGTTGTTATTAACAATTATTAGATTATAACCGGATCAGCAGTTTGATGAAAACTCAAATTACACTAAAGACCGAAAATGAAAGTATCTTCCAGAAGAAACCTTCATTAGAATTATATCATAAATATAACGAACTGTTACTGCTAATGTAACACTACCATTACTATTATTGTTATTATTATTATTATTATTATTATCATTATTGTTGTTGTTGTTGTTGTTGTTATTATTACTATTATTTTTATTTTTATTTTTATTATTATCAGGCAAGGTATAGCTTTACAAATTATTAGAAGTAATGTTTAGAAATGTTTTGATATCTTATTGCCAAGGCCAACATTTTATCACTATTATTATTATTATTGTTAAAATAATAATAATAATAACAACAATAATAATAATAATAATAACAATTATTATTATTATTATTATTATTATTATTATTATTATTATTATTATTATTATTATTTATTATCATTATTATCGTGAAGACAAATGATCGATGTTGTTATTCGGTATATTTTATAACGAGATTTTAGTGGCTGATCTTCCTGCAGTGAAACTGATCGGACCGTGTGTGTGTGTGTGTGTGTGTGTGTATGTGTATATGTGTGTGTGTGTGTGTGTGTGTGTGTGTGTGTGTGTGCGTGCAGGTTATACGGGATTAAATGCGCCAAATGCAACATCGGCTTCAGTAAGAACGACTTCGTGATGCGGGCCCGCTCCAAGGTCTACCACATCGAGTGTTTCCGCTGCGTGGCCTGCAGCCGGCAGCTCATCCCGGGCGACGAGTTCGCTCTACGGGAGGACGGGCTCTTCTGCCGGGCGGACCACGACGTAGTGGAGCGGGCCAGCCTGGGCCCCGGAGACCCGCTCAGTCCGCTGCACCCCGCCAGACCGCTGCAGATGGCAGGTAAAGTCCCGGGGAGTGGGAGACGAGGATCGTTACTGCCGCAGACACAGAGTCCGGCTCTGACTTTTTCTTTCTCGGGAGTTCTGAAGCTTTTTTCCCGCTGTTGGATTTTGGTCAGGCCTTATAAATGAAAGGATTATCCGAGATGACTCCATCAGACCGAGATGTTTCATGTTCAGATTAACTGCAGCTCTTGTGTTTCACTTTTCCACTGAGTTTTATCTGAGCGGAGTCTGCAGACTCGGACTGAGTCTGACCCGGGTCGATCTGTGCTGTAATGTTAATTTCCTCTGGTCCCGCAGCTTCATGTGTGACTGGTTGGGGTTCTTCTGTGGGACCGGTTCTGGTGTCTGCTCCTGCGTCTTGATTCTGTTCTGCATACCTCAGTCCGCTCAGACCAGGCTCGGAGATTAGATACAGTGGGCGCTGCTGTCAGAAATACACCCGGTTATCACTGGTGGAGGACGAGCGCGACACATGGCTGAGGGTCCGAGAGACTACAGATGTCTGGAGGGGGCTGGAGGTTTTCTGTGGTAGAGAACTGCTGCAAGACCAGATGGTCCTGGTGGTTTTCAGAGCAGGTTTTGACCTTGGGTCAGATGAGTCAATCAGAGCGGCGATGTTTTAAACTAAAATGCAGTGAAGCCTGCAGCTCCTGCACCATGAGATGTGGTCGCATTCAGAGGAAGTTTAGTTCGGGAGCATTTACACCTGAGCAGGAGGAAGATTTTTTTATTGTGATTAACCATTACGGTCTGGTGTTTATTTAGTGTCACTGAGCCAGGAAGACCAGTCAAAGTGTGTGTGAAACAGTTGTGTATCGTGTGTTGCAGCATCATGTGGTTACAGACCTCTATGAAACTCACAGGCCTGTCTTATCCCTCATCTTTTCCCGGGCTGCTGAAGCCGCTCTGCAGACAGATAAATTGATTCCCCCCCCCCTCCCTGGGTTCTTCTCCCGTCCTTTGTCAACAGCAGAACCAATCTCGGCCCGGCAACCTGCGCTGCGGCCTCACGTCCACAAACAGCCGGAGAAGACCACCCGGGTCCGGACGGTGTTAAACGAGAAGCAGCTGCACACGCTGCGGACTTGCTACAACGCGAACCCGAGGCCCGACGCCCTCATGAAGGAGCAGCTGGTGGAGATGACCGGCCTCAGCCCGCGAGTGATCCGGGTCTGGTTCCAGAACAAGCGGTGTAAGGACAAGAAGAGGAGCCTGCTGATGAAGCAGCTCCAGCAGCAGCAGCCAAACGACAAGACGGTAAGAGGACGAACCCGGGTACAACCCGTCACACCGTTCACACTGGACTTCTACTGAGACACACGGATACAGCTCACTAAGTCCTGAAGGTCTGACCTGAAGGCAGCTCTGGCTGCTTCATTATTAGAGTCAGTGTAACTCTGTTTTATTCATAAAGGCCAGAATCACACATTGTCTCTGAGTCAAAGGCCGCGGGGGTGTCAGAGCCCCCCCACCCCCCACCCCCAATAACCTCATGGATGATAAAGGTCTGGAGCTATTTTAAGGGTTCAGAGTCTTAGACCAAACCTGCATGAGCAAAGTCCAACAAGATATCACACACACACACACACACACACACACACACACACACACGTTTGTTTGTTTGTTTGCTTATTTATTGATTATTCCTCTGATTACTGCTGGATTCATTTCAGATGAACACCCCTTCCTTCTCCAACACATACACACACACACACACACACACACATGTGTGTGTGTGTGTGTGTAAGCAGCCACAGTGACAGATACCGGGTTGTGACCACGTCGCCTCCCTTTGCAGAACATCCAGGGAATGACGGGCACCCCGATGGTGGCGGCCAGTCCGGAGCGGCACGACGGCGGCATCCAGGCCAACCCGGTGGAGGTGCAGAGCTACCAGCCGCCCTGGAAGGTCCTCAGCGACTTCGCCCTGCAGAGCGACATCGACCAGCCGGCCTTCCAGCAACTGGTTAGTCCTATTTCTTCACTCAATGAAATCATGATTTCAAATGTATTGACATATTTACAATTTTTTTATATTTAATTTCTGTTGAGAACATGTGCCGCGCAGAGGTTCCCCCAGTTCTATCTATGTGGGAAATAGATATAAAATATCGGTCAACAAATATTTAAGTGTGTGCGCTCTTCAAGGGTTTACTGCTGTGGGACACTATAATTAGTTATCTAAACTAAATTAGATAACTAATATTTAAAAAATAATTTAGCTGAGTTTTTTTCTCCACGGCTGGATACTCATTCAACTTCCGAATATTTCAGTGGAAATTAAGATGCTCATCATCACATATTAAATCATTTTCCCAACATGGTCGAAAAAACAAAAGAAACATTATTTTGTACTTCTAGGGAGAATTAAAAAATGAACAGTTCATTTTAATGAAAGCAGGGTTTATTTCTGTTGGAGTGACGCATCACAGACAACTCTCCTGAAATCTCCTAAACTCCAGCACAGACGCGCCGAGGCTTCAGTAAAGTGAATAAATGAATGATCAACATTTATGACAGACACGCACTTCACGCGATGTTTGGTTGCGGGGAAGGTCAGCTGTTCAGATATTGTCAGTATTTTATTGAGGCTGGTTGAAGGTTTCAGCTCAGGGTTCAGATCTCAGCTGTGGACCAATACATTGATTATATTTAATCAATTACCACGGCTGACGTCATGATCAGGTTTATTTTTCATTTATTTTTTTATCACGTCCAATCAAAATGTTTTTATTTTCATGTGAAGGACATTTACATCAACAATGCAGAAACATATTTGCTGATTGGCTGCTGTTTTTTTTTTTAACCGTCCACAGCCACTGGACTACTGTACTTACTAGCCTAAATATCACGCACAGACTGATGGGTAATCCAACAGAGGACAGCACCTCTGCTTTTCTTGTAGTAAATTAATTACTGTTCCGTTGCGACGCAGGACAAATTAACCTAAATTTAATAATCACCGTCGGTAAAACGCGGGTGTTCACTGTGATGGTTATTAAACAGAGAGTGGATTTTGAAGGTGGATCCAGCGGGGCCCGCTCTGGAACCAGCCTTATACCCGTGTAAATGAACTAAGCCATGACCCTCCAGCTGTGAGAGCGGTGTATCCAGATGTGTCTGACCGCTGCCTCCATGTGTCCCCGCAGGTCAGCTTCTCGGAGGGAGGACCGGGCTCGAACTCGACGGGCAGCGAGGTAGCGTCCATGTCGTCCCAGCTTCCAGACACGCCGAACAGCATGGTGTCCAGTCCCATCGAGGCCTGAGCAGGACGCGCAATGGACGGACTGAACTGAACACACAGCACCCCCCCCCCTCCGCCCCACATACATCCCCATCCCCCCCTCCCGCCCGACTGCACCAAGCAACCCCCCTGGTTGTATTTTGACACTGTGAAGACAATCATGGGATTTTACCATAGCCACCCATTCTAACGCCCCGGGTGGACGTTAGAGTGTCCACTGTCCATCCATGCGTCATCATGGCCGGTGCTGCCTGGTTAACAGTTGCCAAAACGAGAAGACATGACCGTTACTCCACCGATCAACGGGACCTCTGAGTAGGAGCCAGATCCGGACTCTAACTCCATCTAAACGCTGTGCGCTACTCTGAATAGAAAACAATGACTGGTGATTTTTTTAAAAATTCATAAACGCACTTCATCATATAATAGAGCGTTTGGAGGGAACAGCACTGCTTCTTCATTTAATTACACGATTTCCTACATGACCCAAGTACTAAAGCATTTGCAACAAGGTATACCTCTATTTTGCCACAAGCTTCGTGGGACATTTGTGTGAGTTAGTGTCTGTCCGAAAATTTTTTTTTCTTTCCCAAAGATGTGTAAATTAATAATAAGTTAAAAAAAAAAAATACCGTTTAGCTCTGGAAGAAAAATGTTTCGTTTGTTCCCGTGCAACAAAAAAAATTATTTATTATTTATTGTCGACAAATTTGCCACCTTTTGTGTAACTTTCTTAACTGAAGTAAAAAGAGACAAAAAAGACTGCAGTTTGGTCTGTGGGTTTTTCTGTTTTCATGTTTTTGAATCATTCACAGAATAAGAACAGTTCGATTATCTATAAGGTGAATATTGAGACGGGAGGCCGGTGTCAGCTGTGTTAAATTGGCGAGGTGGATGTTGGTGCTGATGCTGCCTCTGTTCACCTGCGGGCTCAACAAGAGTTCTGCTCAAGTCTGACAGAAACAAAGTGATGGAGGAATTTCATTATTTTAAACGGATGAAGCCTTTTTTTTTTTTAGAACCAAACGTCAGTGGAACCGCGTCAGTCTTTATTTTCACACCGCGGAGATCTTGGTTGAAAGCTGCTATTTTTTATTCTCCATCCATTTATATAATAATAATACGCTAATAATAATAAAAATAATAATAATTTTATTTATTTATAATTAATTTAGGAGACTCCATGTCTAACTTCACTATTTATTTATTTATTTTAGCCATTTTCTTTTTTGACTTTGTGTGTGTGTGTTTTGTTTTTTTTTTAAAGCTGACTGTTGTGTGATGATCTGTGTATGTTATCTATATGAGCAGTATGTAATGTTTCAATATGTGTGTGTGTGTGTGTGTGTGTGTGTGTGTGTGACAGGTTTGTGATGTGTATAATCCTGATCCTGAACCTCAAACATGTGTAGCCTGGTTTCCTCCAGACACTGAATGCTCCTCTGCACAGGTCTGAGGTCATGCAGTGAAATTTGGGGAGAAGGTGAAGTTTTACAGAGATCGATGTGAGCTGACGATCAGTGTTGCTGCTCAATTCATCCCTCAGTGCTTCCTCCTACATCCTGTCCTGTGGGCTCGTTGTCCTCACAGCTACAGTTAACCAGTAGTCTTAGAATTTATTATATTATTATTTGAAACAATCCATCAAATTGTGTCCCTCAGCAGCCTTCGTGAGGGGCCTGTTAAAATCTAGCACATGAAGTACAGCGACCATTCTCCATTGTAACTAGTGAGAAACAGCTCTTTTGCAATAAATACAACACACAACACAACCTGACCACAGACGTCACAGCTGATCAAAACCCAAACAGCCATCGATCATAAGACAGAGCTCTGAGGATATCAGGAATTTATTCAAACTTCCTTCAGCTCCAGACACTGAGCTTTAAAAACAGAGCACAAGGAAATAAAGTGTTGTCATTTGAATTTATCTGAAGCTCATTTAATGAAATATATATATAAAAAAATATGATTAAAAACATCTGAATCATTTTAACTCATTAAATGTACAGTCTTTATTTATTTTGGGATAGATGGATTCCCTGTGTCAGGGCTTTAGATAAAATTAGTGCCGTGCTGCTGCCATCTGGGACTTTAAGAGAAGGATGGGTCAGTGAGGTCATACGAGCAATCACAAGCAAAGAGACAGCGAAGCATATTCTGCAAAGTCAAACACGAGGACGCCTCGGTCTCTGCAGTGATGCTGCAGGAATCACTGAAGACACGTTTGAAACAACCGAGGCTTCCTCACACTGCTGCTCTGCTCCTGCTCCATCTTCTTCACATATCACAGTGTCACTGGGATCAGCTGCATGTCTCTTATAACGTAAATCTAATTATGACTGGAACTCAGTCTGCAAATTTCCCCTGGTCTCCCCAGTGTCCAGAGAGACGTCAGTGTTTTGTTTTGTTTTTTTGTGGCTTTTATCCTGACATCACGAAGCCATGAAACTGGTTTCTGTACTGACGTCCGCACATTGAGAAAAATCACATCATAAATATGAATGAAATAATGAGGATACAGTAAATGTATTTTAGAACTGGAACTTTAATGTACAACACATTGATAAATGATACAGGCTTTCTCTGTAGTTGTCAAGTGAACACAGGCTGCAACTAAAACACATGTAAATATGTCAGTTAACTTATATCATATGAGGAATAATCATGATGAGAAAACCACAGGGTTTGTAGAGGATTTGCTTCCACCAGTGAATAAATGAAATATGTTGATGTGTGACCATGAAGGGAGTGACACCACCTACTGCACCACCTGTAACCTCTGTGTGATCTGCAGCTCATGACTGATGTTATCAGTGAACCTTCAGTCTCTCTCAGGATGTTTTTTTTAAAAATTTTTTACATTGTTTCTTTTTCTCCGTGTTAAATTTCAGAGCCTAAAACTGTTTACCCGGAGGTGATGGTACGTTACAGGTGTGTGCCAGTCCTCGCCAGTGAGTACCAGACTCAGTCACTGCTGTTGATCGTCTTTGATTGGTTATTAAAGATTCTTACTGTATCACCAGCTGCTGTCCAGTGAATCAGACTCACTGCATAATGAAATCGGTTGAGCAGGTGACAGAGGATGTGAGAGGACGCAGGAACAGACAGGAAGGCTCAGGACTAGTTAAAGGGTGAGCGAGGACAGAGGGCGTTGTCTTTCTACGAGGGCACTGCTGCTGGCATTTTCACTACACTGAGGAAAATGCCACGTCTGTCTGTCTGTCTGTCTGTCTGTCTGTCTGTCTGTCTGTCTGTCTGTCTGTGCAGAGAGCTGCAGCGTGGGGAGTGTCACTGGCGATCCAGCAGTGCACTGTAATTTTAGTGTCAAGATTCACTGCATTTCACACCTTGTGCTGCAGGTCAGCAGCTGACTGCACGGTGCACCTGAGCTCCCACACACAACACATTTTATATGCACTCTCTCTGTCTCTTTTAGTTTCACTCTAAATGTAGAAAATGATTTCCAAATGTGTTATTCTCAGCAGCAGCTTCCATGTTGTGGCTCTCGTCTTTGAGCTCATTGACTCCACATATTAAAAGGCTGGCTGTTTGGTTAAGTTTGGTTGAGGTGTAGTCACAGGAAGTACTTGGTTAGGGTTCAGGAAGTGTCACGGTTTGGGAACGAAGGTTAAGAAAAACTAATGTCGACCATGGGTGGGAGACAGTGAAACACACTGCTGTTCACTGTGCGTCTGTTTAACTCACACTCACACAGAGCAGAGTAAATACAGAGGATTCACCTGGAGGGGAGGTGTGGTTGTGTTAGACTCCGACATGGCAGCTAGTGGTTGTCGTAACTACACTAATAATGTGTTTAAAAATAAAAAAGCACGGGGGGATCAAGACTGTCCTGCTGTAAAAAAACGAGCCAACAGGTCATCTGTGCGGCAGGTTATTATGACCCATAGTTAGGTTTTGTTGCTAGGCGACATCTAGAGGTCGTAGTCATCATGACAGGAGCAAAGGGAGAAGTGTGGTGACGTAGTGTAAAGAGACAAAGTCCTCGTCAGGAGGAGGTTGTGGTGGATGGATGAATATGACACAGGAGAGCGGTGTTCCATTCCCATGTGGAAGTTGCAATTTATGTTGTTTCTTTTATCCATGAGCGTTCGACAAAGGTAACCATGTTGTTATTATTGTAACCATGACAACAAAGATTGTCTAGTATTAAGGAAGTTCTTATTTCAACGCAAACCATGATATGTTCCTAAACCTAACCAAGCCATGACTGTTCCATAAGATTAGCTCCATGTTTATCATCGCGACCATGGCGACGAAGATCCAGTACACTTGCGGCGACACTGTTATAGGTCGTATCAAAGGGGTTGGGACAAAGGACCTCTGTGGTCATTCAGGTTGGAAGACTTGTTGCTTATGTTTTACATTATGTTGCTGTTTATTTATTTATATTTACCTACTAACTCCATGTCATTATGTCTGTTATAAATGGTTTATAATTAGGTTATTAATGCGGTTGTTAACACTATAAATAGGTTCAGGATCAGATCAGAGTCACCGTGGTTCACCATCATTATCAACATACATTGAAAGAGTGAGGCGGAGGCCGTGTTAGCTGAGTGTGCTGAGCCTCCACAGAGAGACTACAGGAGCCGCAGAGACAGACTCTGAGCCTGCAGTGGTGCCTCTCCTCTGTTGTGTGGATGGGGATCGGGGCAGGGGAGGCTAAGAACCAGGACAAAGAGTCCTGATAACATACCCTACAGGTTTGTCTGGCTCTGGGACTGTATTCAGAGCTGATGGAGAGATGGAACAAAAGCAGCACTGTACCTTGGGCAGGCCGAGGGAAACAATTGCAGGCCTCTGGATGAGACCACATTGAACTGGGATGGGAACTAACTCCCCCAGAAATCTGGCGCCTGACTCCCAGAAGCCCACCACCAGGTTAGCAGGAAGGCTGAGACAGTATCCACACATTTACATTCACTCATTTGGCAGATGCTTTTATCCAGAGTGAGGGACGAGACCTTGAAGTAAGCACAAAGTATTAAATCTGTTGAGTAAAGTTGGCTGACAGCACACCTCCCCTGGCTGCTGTTTACCTCCGCGTGCCAGTAACAGCATCTGATTGATCATGTTCACGCAGGAACCACAAGGTGAACCACATTTCAAGACTTCTCTAATTGTTTCCTCACAGGAGCTACAGGAAGTGCGCAGTCAGCCCACTCACATGTTATATTAACATGTAAATACAGACCGTGGACACATCTGGCTGTTAGCAGGTCTCTCACTGCAGCAGCAGCAGCAGCAGCAGCAGCAGCAGCAGCAGCAGCAGAGTGACCACAGCTTCATTACACCACCTGTCTGTTCTGTAAATGTGGAACAATACAACAATGTGTTGACATAAAAAATGTACTTTTGAATGTACTTTCGATACTGTGACTCTAGTAATGGAGCTGTGAATTTGGTCCACCTCTGATTTTTCAAAATAAAACAGGTCCAGCGCAGTTTCTGAAAGTCTCTGTTGTAGGGGATGAAAACTCTTGAGTAGTGTGGGCACCAGGAGTAAACATAGCAGATGAAGTGAGTTTTAAAACTAAAATGTAGTCGTGTGGACGGAGACTAAATCCTTTCAGAAACCTCCAGACTCTGACACGGACATCATCAGTGATATTAGCCTACACACAACACCAGGGCGTGATACAAACTATAGGTACGGAAGAGGATTACAGACTTCTTTTTTTTTTTTAGAACTTTGAGTTCAATTTCACTCTTGTTGATGACAATCATTTCATGCAAAGGGGCCGGTCTCTGGGCCCCACTGACCTCTTGAGCCCCTGGCACATCCTTGTCTTCAGGTTCTGATGTCTGGTGCTGATGAAACTCTGGAGAGACTCCGCAGATATCAAGAGCTGCTGCTGAAAGCCCCCACTTTAGTTCAGTGTGGCTGAAGGCTCCAATGGGGTTCATTCGTGGTCCAACCTATAGCAAGATTCATTGTTTGCCGGTAATGAAAATAATAAGGCAGCAAACAACACCGACAGAGAGCCTGAGGATTACAGCTAACAACAACTCCTCCAACCTGAATAACCACACAAGTCGTTTTTTTTTTCAACCCCCCCTATCCCTTTGGGCAGGAATTCTGTACCTCAGTTGTCATGGTTACTATAATATCGGTAATGGCTTGGTTAGGTTTAGGCACTCAAACTTCTTGGTTAAGTTCAGGAAAACCTGTGAGTTGAGTACTTCCACAACATTACACAGTCTTTGTTGTCATGGTTACAATATAAACAGCTAGTTTCACATGGGAAATTTACACCAATCTCTGTGTCGTATTCCTGTATTTTGTTGACCCATCCATCCACCACAACCTCCTCCTGACGAGGACTTTTTCACTTTTTATTCTACGTCACAGCACTTTTCCCTTTGCCCCTGTTATAATTACTATGACCACTAGATGTCGCCTAGCAACGAAACGTAACTATGGGTCATAATAACCTGCTGCACAGACGACCTATGGGCATGTTTTTTACAGGAAGACAGTCACACTTTTATTATCATTTATTGAGTTTCAGCTCAGTTCAACAGCTAATGATACAACTGTTAAAACCAAGGGCCTTAAAACCTCAAGTTTTTGGGAAAACATGTTACTTGTTGTCAAAGTTGCTAGGCAACAGGAGCCATGCTTTGTGATGCAACAGTAAGGGTAGGAACAGCTGGTGACATAAAGCGAACATCCTCCGTAGACCAGACCATCTCATTTCAGTTTGGCCTTCATGGCCCAGGAAGGGCCACACCTTCCTCGGGCCCCTGAATTGGGACACAGCTGTAGTTGTGCCAAGCCTCTGTGACCTCTGCTCCGTCTACTGTGATAGTTTAGTGTTATTTACAGACATGACCTCATGAAGTATTGGAGTATTTAATCATATTTGTGTGTGAATACCTAAAGTTTTGTCAAATGCAGGTATTTGTTAACAAACACATTGTCTCATGTTTCTCTCAGAGAGAAAGTAAGTCAGCACATTTCCCTAAATGTTCTTCAGACAGTGGGATCACGAGCTACTGAACATTTGGCTCGTCTAAATGTTCAACAGCTAATTGGCTCATCTAAATGATGTTAATTCATCACATTACTGTGCTAATTAGAGTGTCACATACACTTCTGTTGACCAAAACAAAAATAAGATTAAACTGCTTTTTCTAAGTTAACTTTTATAAGCTGATAACAAGCAGATACTTCACAATAAAGTGCAGATACTTCACAATAAAGTGCATTTTTATTAACATGCCATGTTTTCAGATTGTGCAGCTAGTTAAATGAAGCTGTGTGAGCATAACGGTCTGTATGAGACTAACAGATCCATGTGTTCAGAACCTCCTCTGTGATGTTTAGGCTGCTGATAACACAGCAGCTCAGTCATATTCACCATGTTCCTCTGCTGGGTATTAGATACACAGATAACATCTGAGAAACCATGGCAACACAAATCCACTGTAGTCGGCTGAGATCCAAAAACCATCTGACCAAGCAGCTGAGCTCGAGTAAGACCTAATAAGTCTGACAGAGTCCCACTGTGAAAACACACAGAGGTCAAACAGAAGACTGGCAGAGTGGTCTTCATGGAGGAAGTCACGTTCAGGCACAGTTACTGGAGAACGATTAGAGAGCCGCATGTTTCACATAAACATAAACACATAAACAACATCTCTATGTCAAGCTGTAGGAGCTGAAATCAGGTTCTTACTCACACACACACACACACACACACACACACACACACACACACAACTTGAGTCTTGTTAAACAGAATTGTACACTGAGTTTATACATCCACCCCTTGGTGTCATTATCAAACATCACTGGGGCCAGTTTCACAAAGACAGACTTTGACTATGGCTTGAATATAACAGATAGTCTTCACATAGACGTCTAAATTCTAAATAAAACGTCTAAAACAAAGCAGTTTAGTTCTTGACTATTTTAAATCTGACTATGGTACAATGAATTCTGAGTAAATTAAGACTTTATTCAAAATTAAAAAAAAAAATGGCCGACCGAGTCACCACATCCAACCGCTCAGCTCCGTTCATCCCAGTAGAAAATATTTGTCTACAGGAAGAATTCAACGGTTACACAGATTTTTTACTAGGGAGATTTAGCGAAGATGGAAACAACAACAACAACAAAATTATTTGGAAAAGAATTGCATTGATAGTAAGCAGTGTCATTCCCACCGTTGACAGAAGCATCAAAGATGTTAAAAAAAAAAAATATGGTACAAGACGCAAGCACCACAGGAAAAGCTTAAAGACACTACAGAAATTGTACTGAAGATGTAGGTACGGTTGGCAGTCGCCTCTGTTTTGGGGGATAAACGGTGGACGAGAGAGCGGAGTATGTGGGGTCAACAGCGGTGCGACTGGGGCTCCCCCACCCGCACCGGCCAGACAGAGGCCAATGACAGCCAAGAGTACACAGGTAACATTAGGCCGATAATGTCTCTAGTGATTGTTTGAATGACAGCAGTCACAAGAAAAAAGTTTTACTTTGTGACGGTGGTTTTGTTATGCTAACGGTTGAGCCGTTAGCTAGCTTCTAACGATTTAACGATACAGCAAGCTGCCAGCACGTTACATGTCAACAAACGCTACAATTTGGCCTTCAGAATAAAGTAGTAGTGTCGCTGTTTATTTTTCTTAATGACCCTGATTTTGGACAGTCTGGATTAGACAGCAGAGGAGGAGTCACTGGCTGTTACCATGGTAACATTGGTCTTAGACATGAGTGAGCCTGGGGGTGAGGTGTCTAATTTTTTTGGCTGAGAATGAGTCTTTATTTTTGTGATACAGTCTGACTCGCATCAGACTGATCTATGAGCCAAATTAAGACTGGTCTAACACTACAGACCAGTCTGACATATCTCTGTGAAACTGGCCCCAGAGCTGCACTAAATGTGTATTAACCAGTCGCTGAAAATTGTCTCCAAGAGATGCTCTGTTTACTCCTGTTTGAGCAACATATGCTAAAAACAACAGTGTCCTGCTTTGTCAGGAAATGAGTGAGACTTTATTAATAGTTATATTATATATTATAATATAATATAATATATTATAATATAACTAAGAATATATTAGTGACCGTTTTTTAAAGAAATTACAGAGTCCTATTAAAAAAGAAAAAGAATATTAGTGATCTGTTTTTAAAGAAATGACCAAGTCTGAAACTCTGCAGGCTGGTGTCCTGACTCCTGAGCAGATAACTGACATTAAAAATTAAACACAGATATCTTCATCATTATCTCAGGAAGCCCGTGGGCCAGGACCAGCATGCCTTACTGCTCTGACTCATATCTTCATTATTCTGTATGTTATGTACAGCACCTGCATGGATTAATGTGTGTTTGTATTTGAATCACTCACACACACACACCTGGTGTGTTCTACCTCCACACACTGTCAGTGTGATCTTGTTTCAGACCCAGGTATGGTTCAGGACCGTCGCAGCAACACACAATCATCATCGTTAACAGCTTGCTCTGGCTGTCTTCTAACCTTACTGCCTATTCACACAGGACTACATTCATATACACTGCCAATGCATATTTAATGAGCTTTCACAGGGAAGACCCTGGACCAGAACCTCAGCAGGTCTGAACCACCTGTTCAAGTTCTCCTTTCAGGTTCATCTGAGCGGCATGGAGCATCATAGCCTCCTGTCATGGTTCCTACAGTAGCTGAGGTCTGAGATCAGGCCTGTCTCTCCCTGTTCAGTTGTTATAGAAATAATGTCAATTAACAGCTACATTAAAACACATGACTCGTTTACACAGAGACCCCTCATTGTGCCCCCCTGCACTTGTTCACACTGAACAAAACATAATGTATTTGTGATTTTAAATCAGAGTCAGACGCATGATGGGTAACACAACAGCATTGGAGTCTACCTGGCAGAAGCAGATCTGGCTCTGTGAAAACCTCTAGGCAAACTAGATCAGACTGAGTGACACAGACTGTAGCTGTGTCTCCTCTAACAGACCACACACTGAACCTAAGCTGCTTCTGAGTCTGTGCTGTGTTCACATGAGAAATGAGAGTACACAGGAGCAGCTCAAAGCTCTGTCAAATACAGTGAGTATATTGTACATGCTGTTTTTAATCAGCATGTTATATAACTGGGACACATGTCGGTTCTACCAGCAACAAGAGAGAGAGCAACACAAGAGTCCAGGGGTCGGTTTCAGACTTTGACTGTGGCTTATATATAACAAATAGTCAGACTTCAGGTGGATGTCTAAATTCATCTGTTTAACAAAGAAGTTTAGTGCTTGACTATCTTAAGACTGTGGACTGTGGTACAATGAATTCTGGGTAAATTAAGGCGTTTTTCAATATAAAAAAAACGAAGAGCCACATCCAACCGCTGAGCTCCATTTCCTCCAGCAGAAAAGAAGGATTCATCAGTTAGAAGGATGTTTTACATGACAACTGTAACAAAAACCAAACAGAAAAATCTGATTTTGAAAAAAAAATCTCTGCGGTCTCTAAAAACTCTTTCCCTTCTCGTTTCTCTCTCCATAACAATGTTAGCCAACCACAAATTATGAGCCATTATGAGCCGTTTTTTGTTGTTGAGTGCTACTGCTCAGCGCAGGTGTCATTGATTGTTACCATGGTCTTAGGACTGAGTTAGTCTGGAGGGGTCTGATGTTTTTGACTTAAAATGAGTCTCAGTCTTTATTTGTGTTTAACAGTCTGACTAACATCAGACTGATCTGTGAGCAGAGTGAAGACTGGACCAACACTACAGACCAGTCTGACATATCTCTGTGAAACCGGCCCCAGTTCCTCACAAAAATTAGACTTAAAAACTCAAGAAACTTCAACATTTACTCTGAGTAAAAACAAATCATGGAATCAGCAAGATGTTTCAGAGAGGAAACCAGAAGAACAACATGTACATCTACTGAGCTCCTGCACAGTCTGAAAACCTTTGTTTACATTTAAATTCCACATTTGTATCCTCGCATTAAATATGTCTTTACATTATCTCATCTTGTATCTGCTGTCATTTATTTCTTTTTTTCATTTTAACGATTTCCTTTTCTTTTATTAGTCATCTGTTTCTGTAGTAATGCAGGTGTATTGTGTATGGAGGAAATGCATATAGCCTCCTGATATACATTTTAGGTAACATGCACTTAATTATGGTCATGTCAATAAAGCTAATTTGAATGTGGACTTGAGTACAAGGGGGACTGAGACCAGCAGAGACTGTTTTTAACTGAGTGACTTTAACTGAGGAGGAGGAGTCAGGTCATGTAAAAATGTTCTGAGATGATCAGGAAAATTAAAAAAAAAAAAAAAATGATGAAAAGAAATAAAATAAATTCTTTTGAGTCTGAATTGTGAATTCTCCTCAAAAGGCTCTTTGACTTTTTTTTCCCCTCCAGATCCTGAATGAGTCTCAGAACTCCTCGTGGTCCTGTTCAGCTATTAGCTATTTAAAAAGATACATTGTGCAGAGAACAGGTGAGTGTGCTGCTCTCAGCAGCAATTTGACAATCAGATGAGATTATTTATCTGCCTGCAGCCGCCAACACAGAGCAGAGAGGCAGTGTAGCGTCTCACACGGCAACATGCAGCTGGAGGACGAGGAGGCAGCGGAGGTGAGTCTGTATCTGTTGGAGGCTGGACCTGACTTCCACCTGATTCAGCACAAGGAGCATCGGCGCACTCTCCTTGCGTGAACGCGCAAAACAAGGCAGAGCAGCAGCGGCGCTACAAAACAAATCCGGCATGGCTTTAAAGCACTCCAAGTGATGTGCAGCCTGCTAACCTTCATCCTGCGCCGCTATCACAGCCTCTCTCCGGGTGAAAACGATAACGCACTTGGCTTTAAAGCACTCAGACGGGCACAACACCTGAGAGTTTTGACCTTCCTTGTTTTGATAGGCTGGGGCTGCGTGCTCAGGGTCGCCACTGAAATTGGCACAACAACATTGGAAACCAAAACAAGCTTGACTGGAAAATCATTGAAAAGGCTCTTACCTGGTATGCATATCACACCAGGAAATTGATTCCGCAACCCCCCCCCCCCACCCATCATTTTAACTGACAGAGGACGCTTCTTTCCAGGCTGCATTGTTTTTTTTTTAACCCACAACTTCACGAAGAAAAGAAAAAATAAATCAGTCACTAACACCAGTGAGAGTTAATGTCACAGTGATGCTCTGATTGTTCTGATTTCTGCAGAGCAAACTCTGTTACACACACCTCTAATAAAAACACACAAACTGTGGTTCCTATACACACACACAGGCAAGCACACACACACACACACACTTATTCTGTAAATTGGAAATGTGTAATTTCACATGTTCCCTAAAGCAAACGCATGCTAATTAAATATATATAAAAAGATCATCTCTGGTTGTGAAACAGTGACAGACTGAGTCTATTGCTAATTAAAATAACTCTCTGCTCCCTCAGACAGCTGCACATCTGTACACTTGCATATCTGTCAAGAAGCTTACATGTACACGGTCACAAAAACTGAAGTGAGGCATCAATGACAGAATTATGGCGGGTAAAGACTTTTGACGGGGCTTTTAGAAAAAGGAGTACTTTACATTATGTTCCACACTGTGAGGAACGGCGCTCGATGAAAGACCTCATTGGATGATTGCAGGGATGAGGCCAAGGCTCTTGGAGAGCCACTTCCCTCCAGCTCTTGAGTTGGACGCAAGCTTCTACTCTTGAATGATGAATGGGGGCTCCTCAACTAGCAGATCTGTAATGAGCCATTCGCAGCCATGACAACTGTAGTCTGCAGAGGTCGGAGGTGTAAAAGAGAGAGGAGAGCTGCACTGTGCATTCACACTCACACACACACACTATATATATATATATATATATATGTATATATATATATATATATGTGTGTGTGTGTGTGTAAGCTGTATATGTGTACGTATATGCAGCTTTGGGGTTTAGCTCATACGATACGAGCAGCTGACAGATGATTTTACCACGTTCACTTTTCAAAAGACAAGAAACGTGTGATAGCAAAGGCTTTATTTTCCAAAATCATTTTCCCTTTGGTTTGAGGCAGAGAGGACAACAAACAAGGCCTGTATTTTTCTCTCAGTTATGGGCCTGCCCCTTGTGACTGCGGGGCGGTGGGTGGTGGTTGCCTGTTTGTCAAAGGCCCACTAGCCTTGTCCATTTTGACATTCACATGGGAGCAGTAATGATCCTAAAAGCTGCAATTAAGCTGACTGTCGCGTTCTGGGGAAGCGCCTGGTGCCGGCACTGTGCTGCACCTATTATTCCCAGTGGGAATGCTCCATAAAGAACAGCATTTCTCTCTCTCTCTCTCTCTCTCTCTTTCTCTCTCTCCACAGCTCCCACAACTTTTATTTTTCTCTCCCAGAATATTCAGACAATACCTGAGGCAGCAGATCCTCATCACAAGTGTGTTTTCTATCAGCTGTATCAAGAATTACAGTGGAACCTAATTATTACACAGCAGCTTATTGTGGAAGTTGAACTGAATGCTGTAATTCTTTACTGGTGCTGGAATAGATGTTGAAAAGATTTTCTAATGTAACAGACACATCAGGTCTCTAAAGAATAAAATCAAATGATTCAATTCCGTTTGAATCTAAAATATCAATGTCTGATTTATTCTTTAGTGTCTGTTTTCTATATTTAAATTATAACCTCGATACAACTGAAATAACAGTATCAGCTGTTCAGTATCAGATGTTGAGACTGGTCGCCTGCTCAGCTTCATTGTTTACTGATCATTTGATCAGGTATTTCCTGATTAAAGTAAAGTATGATATGATCAATTGTTTTGTCTGTTACTGCGTCTCTTCTCAGACTGTAGATCACAATCAATGCATTTCAATATAGTATTTTACTCCACTGTCATATCTGTAGTGCGTTGTGGTTTCACGCTAATGAAAACCGACTGTTTTAATTACACTGTACATGTAAAAGCCCAACTAGGGAGAAGAGAGCTGAAAATTAGGAACAGCTATAAACACATCTGTTTCACGCTCTGTATTTGAACTATGTTAAACTGCACCGTCCCTATTAAAGAAAGAAACGAAAATAAACTAAATCAGAAACATCTAAACACTGACAGATTCAGCAGTTTGATCCGTTTTGAAAAATGAAAAAGGGACAAACCTGTTTATGAAAATGAATGATACCCAGCTCTAATTCTATTCATTTATTAACTGTGAGCAAAGGAGTCAATATTCAATATTATTTATTTATACATATTTATAAATATACACACATCACCTCTTTTTTCAACATATTATCAGGCCGTTTATGTTTTTATCTGGTCTGGAATTCTCCTCTTTGTTTTCACCTTCTGTATTTTATTTTCTACATACTGTATATGCATATTTTTATTCTGTTCTATGTCTGTTGGTTTCAGAGATGTACCACACATATTTTCGTTGTTATTCCTACAATGTCCAATAAAGTGTCCTATGACTTATGTCTCATGTCTTGTAACCCTCTCATGTCTTTTTAGTTGTATTATGTAAACTCCACGGTTGCCAGCCTCCCAAACAAAACAAAGGACAATGTTGTCAGTGGGTGCGTTTCCATTAACCTGCTTTAATCTGCAATTTGAAATTGCAGATTAAAACAGCAGTAATGAAACACAGTTTTAAACTATTCCACAAAGCAATATTTCGCAAAATTGAAGTAGAAACATTTTTTTTTCACATTCAAGTGGTGATGTCTGTCGTATCAGGGCCTGGGGAGCCAGTAACAACTGAGGCTGCACGACATGCAAAAATAAAATGATTATGATTATTTTTGGCTGATATTGCAATCGCCATATGCGATTTCAGTTGGAATGGTCGTTTTTACATTTTCACTGAAAAACATAAAATTTTTTTTTTTTTGCTGGGTCTAGTACCAAACAAACATGTTCCTTTTGGTCTGTAGAACATGATCTGTAGGCCGGGCGTCTCTGTAGCACCACGATGCACAACAATGTGACACATCAAAAAAATTGCAGCTCCTGCGATTTGGATATTGCACTTGGCCAACTGGTGATTTCGATTATGTTTCGATTAACTGTGCAGCCCTAATGGAAATCCATTGCCACGTTTAATTCAAACGATATCATCAGAGGAGAAAAACCCAGCTTTGTTCGCATAACATCACTCAATGGAAACACAAAACATTCACAACTGTGTTTTGTCGACTTTTCTAAAAAAAACAAAAACAAAACAACATCAACAACAAAAAAAAGCTTCTATTTTGTGCATAACTGCAATGGAAACCCGTGTAGCATCTTTAACAGAACCTGCAGCCACGTCTCTAAAAGACAGTGAGTTTAGTTTAGCATCATGCATTCATCATCAGTGAATGCATGAGACATACAGGTCACTTTAGGCTCAACTAGAGCTTCACACACTTGTTAAATGACCAATTACAGATTGACTCTGCTGTTTATCCAGTAAATATCAAGTGTAACTGAATCGAACATAAGTCTCTCAGCTGCTTTTGCGACACCATAATCAAGTGATACACAATTTATTTTAAATGTCTACAACGACCCTCTGGACGTGGACATGTGTCGATACCATTTAGAAAAATGTATCATCAGGAGCTAAACAGGGAAAACTGGGGCTCATTGATTGGTTATTGGCTGGCTGGATATGAAGTTGATGGCTGCAGTACAGTACAACAGTAATCACGCTACAGTGTGGGAGACGAAAAGGCAGGGAAACTGGATATACAGTAAAACAGCAGGTGGGCAAATCTATCACAGCTCCTTGGCAAACACAGACAAAAAGGGGGAAAAATCATTTTAATTAGCTGAGTGAATGTGATTTGCTGAATGTGAAGGGAGCTGGGCTCTCTGCTCTGCACATTAAAATTGGTCTAATTTTCTGTGCAGAAAAAGTCCCATCTGAGCAGCCCTGGCCGCAGTCAATCATGTTAAAAGCTGCGGGTGCTTAATTTGATTTACCAATATAAAATGCAAATGAGGTGATCAAGTGGAGTGGAATCCAGGAGTAGGAGGCTCTTTTAAGCCATCAAGTTAAATGGGAACAGACAGTGGACTGGCAATGTAAAGAATGTTTTAGCATATTCGTTTGATTAGGGCTACAAAAATTTAATTAGTGCGGCTAATTGCTTGACAAATTGCTCCACATCAGGAAAAATGCAGAATATATTTTTAATACACCACAACACTCCTAAAGTCTGTGTTCTCTCAACCCATATGTTACATTTTCAGCCCAAACCGGGCCTTTCCAATATGTGAAAAGCCTAATTAAATAAATGGAAGATGGCACAACAGTCCCTTACAATAGTGAATGAGATAATGCCTGTAATTAGGCCCACACAAGCCTGGCCATATGCCTCTGTACAGCACTTAGGCAGGACTAGGCTGCGGCTGCAGGAACAAATCAAATAACTGTGAGCGGGGAATGCTCCTGGGAGTCAGCCTTCTTATGCTAAGCCACCTAACCAGTTATGCTCCATTCATTTCAGTATTACCAGCACACACTGGACATGCTGCACGTGAATAACTGCAACTTTCTCCTACTAGGAGGAAAACAGACATCCAAGGTAGTCACATGTGTGCGAGCAGTGTGAACATGTGTGCACTTAGTTTATGCATGAGGCTAACTCCAAGCTGTTTGGCTGCTACATCACATTCAAGTGTCCGTCCACATACTAAAATAATAGTCTGTTGCCTGGAGACAGGTCTAAAAACGACAGCCCATGCACTGCAGAGTCACACTGAGACTTATTATGTCTGACATTTGGTGTTATCATCCGGTGTCATTGTCTTCCTTTACCGTTTCCCAGCCATCCAAAATTACAACATGTACATGTACATGGGTGACTCCTCTGCAAGAAAATAGACTGTGTTCATTAGAACAGATACAACCTATGAAAATACCAACAGTAATTAACATTTAATTTGGTTATTTTTTATGAATCTAACTGTATGTTGTCTTTGTTCTCTGTATGTCGTTCACAGAAGAAGCTCCAAAAACTCTGCAGTCACATGACTGCACCAGCTGAGCAGTCAAATGGGAGATCTACTGGACCTCAGGTGTGACCTTCAGTGTGTATGTTAGGACGAGGAGATGTGGCACTCTGTCACTCCAAACTAAAGATGGGTTTGAAATTTGTACCTGAAAGTTACAGTTGTATCAGCTATGACGATAATGTAGAGGAACGTGGGGATGGTTACAACAAGGGATGGTTGCAACAAGGGACGGTTGCAGTAAGGAATGGTTGCAACAACATGGATGCAACAAGGGACGGTTGCAACAAGGGACGGTTACAACAAGGGATGGTTGCAACAAGGGACGGTTGCAATAAGGGATGGTTCCAACAAGGGAGGGTTGCAGTAAGGGATGGTTGCAACAACATGGATGCAACAAGGGATGGTTGCAACAAGGGATGGTTGCAACAAGGGACAGTTACAACAAGGGAGGGTTGCAGTAAGGGATGGTTGCAACAACATGGATGCAACAAGGGATGGTTGCAACAAGGGACGGTTGCAACAAGGGACAGTTGCAACAAGGGACGGTTGCAATAAGGGATGGTTGCACAAGGGATGGTTGCAGTAAGGGATGGTTGCAAAGGGATGGTTGCATATGCTCAGTTAGACCCTCCCCCACCATTGGGACAGAGGACATGTTCATCTACTGCTGCAATTATTGGAAAAACTTGTTTTGCAGGAATGAAAGTAATTTTTTTTTCATGAGCTGTATTTTTGTCTAATTGTCCTGAGCTCTTTATGAATTAATAAAAACTTACTTAGTTTGAATCATTGTTTTGCTGACTTCTAAGCACAGGACATTCTTATTGTAACGTTCCTTAAGCACAGCAGCCAAATCATAACAGACCACACAACAGTGTTTCAACACTATAGCTCAAAATAGATAAAATATGCAGCTAATTTTGTCCAATAGCAAATTAGATGAAACAATAATTGATCATTTTAACATATAAGAAAATACAAATGAGTTACTTTGTGAATTATTTAGTTTCTCTCATGGTTTTATAATATATTTACCTGTTCTGTTCATCTTTGCTTGCAATAGCAGATGGTTGCAACTTTTTTTGTACATCATGTCATATGTAATCATCTTTAAATGGACTCGGTATTTTGCAGATGAATGTAAGTTTAAGAGTTTGAAATGGTCTTTCAGGAGCTGAGAGAAATGCAAAAAAAGTGTTACAACCGTTCCCAGTCTCCCCTACTGAACAAGTTAATTACTGAGACCCTGGAACTCAAAAAGATAAATAGAAATTAAAAAAAAAAGAAATATGAGCTGTCAGATGATCAGAGAGGATGTAAACAAAGAAACTCATCCAAACCACTTAGTTTGGTTCTTATCCCTCATTTCACAGGGAATCTGGGAAACTACAGGTATGGCCAAAGTTCAAAGTTGAAGCAAGAGGTGGCTCTGTAAACTGTGACAGAGGTTAACAACAAACAGTCTGGTTACTAATTTTAACTTGGCGGTTAGTCTGGTCACATGACTGCTTGTGTTTCTCAACCTTCAAAGTTGTAATAAACAGTAATTGACAGTTGTATGTCAGTCTACAATCTCACATGGTGAATGGAACACTTCCTGCTTTGAACAAAAAGGACACAATATGAATTTTTAGGAAAGCTACATTTATGTAACAGATGTGTTTCAGCTGAAGAACAAGATAAAATTATCTGATTATAATGACACTCGCTAAGGCCCCAGATAACTAATGAAATGACATGAAAAATGTTTTGTCATTGTTCCAAAATCGAAAGTTAATGATCTTGTTATGTCAATCTATCAAACAATTATCTTGTGCTCATCATGTTGTTACATTGTGCAGCCAGCAGCTGGTTAGCTTAGCTTAGCATCAAGTCTGGAAACAGGAAAAACAGTTAGTTGGCTCTGTCAAATGCTATCGAAAGCTCACTAATTAAAACTCTAAAAGTACAGCAGTTAGTTGTTTTATGGGGGGATATGTACCAGAGGCAGCAACTTCCTGTCATCTGCTCAGAGCAAAGACACATAAACACCTGTAAATCAAATGAACTGTTGTGTTGTGTATGAGCCATAACTGATGATGGGTAATCTTCTTGTATACTTCGGGCAAACTGATAAACGTTGTTGTTCAATTCGTCCCTGCTCAGTTCACAGTTCCCTTTGAACTGAGCATCTTTTACTCCCTACAGTTTGGAATCTTACTTAACATGGCTGAATTTGCAGGGAACTACTAGGCTACTGGAATGCACCTGTAGACTGTGTTGACAGTTTCTATGGTTACGGCTACAGTGTGAGGACGTTGGGGCGCGGGGAGTGCTCGGTACAAAAAGGTGGTTGTTGGTCTTTCTTAGCTAATAAAAGCTAACGGGTGTTACACCGTGACTGTCTGCAGTCTTCCTCATTCATGCACATCTACAGCACCTCAGTTGTGTGTTTTCAGACGTCACGGTCCATGTTTTTCTAGACATAACATTGGCGACGAAGACAGAGTTTTCATTCCTACCTCTCTCTCCCTTCCTGATGCTGCCCAGCGAGCCGCCGGTACCTTGGATCCACGGGCAATTATGAAACGTTCATTGCGGCTGTCGGTTTGGCAGAAGTCGGTGCCGGAAAAAAAGCCATGGTCATCCACATTATGGGAAGTGAAGGACAGCGGATTATCAGGACACTCGGAACCGCAAATGGATCCTGTAAACGATGCTTGTATTACACAACTGTCTGGACATTTCGCCACTGCACAGTGTTGTACTCCAATGCATTGTTTTTTGGCAGCGCTGGCAACAAGTGGGTGAGTCAGTCCACCACTACATAGCCGACCTGCAGGGTCCTGGAGGATGAACTGATAAGAGACCAACTGGCTGAACACACTAATGACCCAAAAGTCAGAAAGGGTCCAGCAGTATAACTTCTCAATTCACCCCAGGCTGAAAGAACGTTGTGGGCCCAGACTTGACTGACCCAGATCTCATCAACATGCTGTACACCCCACTCTAGGCTGCAGTCTCCATCCCCGAGCTCCAGCTCACCTTGGAGACTGACCCCCTCTTCTCCCAAACGGGCCCCTTCATCCGGGAGGCCTGGTCCTGGACAGTCTCAGAGGAATTGATGCCTTATTGGCAGGTTAGAGAGGAGCTCTCCTGCTATGATGTCTGTGAGGCCCTGGGGCTCTGGACAGTGGTCCCCAGCAGCCTGCGGGTACGTATTCTATCCATAACACACAAAGGTCAATTGGGCATTGTGAAGATCAAACAGTGCTGCAGGGGCCTTGTGTCGTGGCCAAGCATTGACCAGGACATTGAGTCCATGGTAAAGGACTGCATGGCCTGTCTGGTAAGGGAGGAAACCAGCTCTCCTTCACCACCACCACTACAACCAAGCACATTCAGGTGGACATCTGTGGGAAGTTCCATGGCATCCCACACCATTAGCGCTTCTTTGGATTCCAAATGCCATCACTACAGATAATGGCTGAGTTGCTGAGTTCGCAGCCTTCCTGGGGGATAAGGGGATCACTCACTCCACACTGCCTTATATCACCCAGATGCCAATGGAGGCATGGAGAGGTTTAACCAGACACTCAGAGCACATCTGGCTGATGGCTTTTCCTTCTCAGCCTCATTGCTTCCTCCGCAGGATTTCTAGCCACCAGTGTCTGATGAAACAGCTGTTCGACAGGAGACGGAGGGTGCGTCTGTCCAGTTTCACAGTGCTGGACCTGGGTTTGGGTCCGCAGACCACATCGGAACCACAAACTGCTCTCCTTTTGGTTCGCACCGATGCACGTCACTGACTGGGTCACGGTGGCATGCCAGTCGACCTCAGAAGGTCCCCCCCCCCCTCATGNTGAGAATGGCATCAGAGCACATCTGGCTGATGGCTTTTCCTTCTCAGCCTCATTGCTTCCTCCGCAGGATTTCTAGCCACCAGTGTCTGATGAAACAGCTGTTCGACAGGAGACGGAGGGTGCGTCTGTCCAGTTTCACAGTGCTGGACCTGGGTTTGGGTCCGCAGACCACATCGGAACCACAAACTGCTCTCCTTTTGGTTCGCACCGATGCACGTCACTGACTGGGTCACGGTGGCATGCCAGTCGACCTCAGAAGGTCCCTCCCCCCCACATGCCCTTTCACTGAGAACTGGGGCTCCATTACTGCAGATTTGGACTTTCCCGTGGAGCAGCCACAGCCCACAGCTGAACATCAAGTCGGGCAGGCTGACCTCCCAGCTGAACCTTGAGGCCCTGCCGGATTGAGTTCAGATATGGCCGAGCTACCTCAAATACTATGTTACATACTTCTAACTTCCAATGCAGTTGGAGCGTAGCCTGTCACGTGGCAGAATAATCCACGTGACTACATCGGTAACTGGCGGTTTATGTCGCGGTCCATGTGTTGCTAGACATAGCATGTCGGTTTTACACTTTTTTGTACTAAATTGTCAAATATAAACTCTACATTCTTAGTGGGAGGAGCTTTCTGTCACCAAACAATATCAAACTCCACTTTGAGGCTGTTCATCCCAACCTGAAACCCTAAAGTCTCCTAGAAATTATGTTCACATACCACAAAATTATTTTCCCAGTTAGGTTGAGCTGATAAATGTAATTCAGAGTGAATAAAGAGCTGCATTTATTAACCTCACATCCAGAGACCCGGCTCATGTCCAGAGTCCCATCTGCGTTTCAGTCGACAGCAGCTCTTTGGTTCAGGTCAGTGAAACATAGAAGACAGGAGATTGTATTTTGAGATCAGATAACCAACCAGAAAACCAACATTTTACTAACACGTACAGTATCAACGTGTTTGTGACTTGTCAAATAAATAAACTACATTTCCTCATTTTGTTAATAAAAAATGTTGTCCTGTATAGACAAAACAAAGGTATTTGCTGTTGTAAATCAGTTGCATGCCTATATAAAAAATAATCTGTTGGAGACAGGGTTGGGTCTGGTGTACAATAGATTCAGGAGGACTCACCTACAGGTACTATGGCCAGTAGTTGAAGCAATAATTCACACTAAAGACTGACAAGCCAATCATGGTGACTGAGGATCACCACTGTCAGAGGCTCCAACATATACCCACATACAGTACATGCAGCACATGGTCGCATAAGATCCGTCAGCTGCAGCACACTGCAACCCATCATGCATCATGATTCCCTGTGATAGGAAGCTTATCTGTTGGCTGTGGAAGCAGTCACTAAGTTGTCTGATAATTACAACCTGAGTGCTTTTAAATGAAAATGTGCTGGGGTGTCGAATAATCACTTTCAAGTAGTTTACTTAAAAAACAATGTCAACAGTGTCATTATCCCAACTCAAGGATTATTATTTACAGAGCAGCACTAGTGCCCATTCAGTTCATTCATAGCAGCCCGTTCGCGCACTTGTATGTTGTTGATCGTAGCAGTGAAAGCGAACTGAGATGTCGCCCTGTAAACAACGGGTCAATGATGTTTACCTTTGTTGATCTGATTCAGTGGGTGTGTGATGGTGTGAGACTGACATCACAGTCAGTGCTGCAGCTTCAAACACTTTCACTTGATGAAATGACTGTGGTGGTCTGTCACTATCACACACTGACAGAATACTTTACTCTTAATTTACACAGCTAATTAGCACCCATAGACAGCAGAATGAAGCCCCTCCTCAACCCTGTAAACCTGTTTTAACCTTAATGACTCAGTGGAGCGCAGTCCTCCCCCAAGACCAAACAAGCCTACATACTCCCTTAATAGAGAAATATGAGCAAAAAGGAAGTAGTCTGATCACATTAATGATTTATTTGTCATAAACTTAACTCTATAAATATGTCTGATTGTTTACTTTGACATTTTTTCCTGAGAAATGACAAAAATGTCTGACGCTTTAACTGGATCTGCACCAAAACGTAATGGTTTCTTCTCTGACCTATGACTAGGGTTGCCACCTATAAAAAATAAGGGACCCCTCTCCCTGTGTAATCCTACACAGACAAACAGGCTCAGGTGAGAACAAACCGCCTTGGCGGAGGTAACTACTTGGTTGCATGGTTCAAGTTGCCTTGAATTGTTCAATGTGAAATATGTTACTTTTGATAGTCCTGTCCCAAAAGATACTGAGAGTTAAGTTTTGTCAGCATCATCATATGATCAGAGGTGTAGTGCTATTTGTTTAAGTAGTGGAGAGCACCTATGACGCTCGGTTGCGGCTCATTTAGAAGGTTAGGTAACCACTGCTCCTACGGTGACAGGTTTACATCGCTCAGTCGACTGACCGATGGAGTAGGTTGTAATTTACGTAGCATTAGGCGAATGAACACAAGTAGTTTGTGTTTTGAATTCATTTGTTCAGCAAATGAAGCCACATTGGAAACATCCATTCAGAGGAAAAGCTGCAGTGCAGGAAGAAGTCAAGCTAAGCTAACAGGCTATGAAAACGTAGCTAAGCTAGCAGCACAAGCTGACTCTGTCATGTTTCTGTGTAAATGCATCACAGATAAAGAAACTGTCAAAAGAGTGAAAGATGAATGAAAGGATGTTTTCTGTCTTTTCATCTAATTAACGCTTTAATTCACTGTAGCAACCACAAACTTTTAAGGTGGAATGTTTTCTTGTGTATTGTCAATGCATGATTGTCATTTGGAAATCAATCAATACACCTTAAGTGTCAACATGACAACTCTGATAATTTCATTTCCTTTTTTTTTTTGGCTCTCTACATGACATACACTTGAGTGATGATCGGATCTTCCAGCTCTTAAAAATATATATACATTTCAACTGGATTATGTGACCTGTGAATATTTCATTTCATCACTTGGAGAAAAAAGTAGCGTCGTTCTGGTTACAGTCTGGAAGCACTGCACCTATGAATATAATGTTGTAATATTCCAGTTGTTTCAAAGTCTCCTCCATCCCTGCCACATGTTTCTGGACCAGGGATTCATTGTGGTTATTAACCGTAACCAATTTTCTTGTAAACTTGCTCTGTTTGTACATAGTGTTAACTCAGTATGTGTCCCTGAGGTCTGACAAACATACTGAACTGGTTACAAAGCCAATTTCTTTTTATATTTTGAAACCTACATAGTTCACATCTGTTTTTACCAGTAAAAGCTAAAGCTGCTGTTGTTGGCTTTTTGCTGCATATCTACCGCCACTTGTAGATCAGTGGAGCAGTGTATGCATGTATGTGTGCGAGAAAAACATCATGGGGACCCACTCATAAAAAAAAACTGGTCCATAGTGCTACTAACAGTCGAAAGCTCCGCGGGGAACCATTAAGTAGAAACACTTAGAATTGAACCTCAAGATTCATCATATGTGAAATAACTGTGCATAAAGTGTGATGAGTCACGCTGTCACAGTGGGCGGCCTGACGCTCAACAAACACATGAAAAGACCAAAACCAACGTCTTGGTACTGAACCAGTACTTCACTACTTGTTAAGTAAACAATAATAACGTGGAGTGGCAGCAGCAGGTACAGGTGAAGCGACAGACGTGTGGATAAAACACACCATGACTGGTGTATGGAGATATTCTGTATCTGACGCAGATCATCAGGGACAACGTCTAGATGACCAGAAGTCAGTATGTAAAGCAGCCTCCATTGTTTTTTTTTACTGTGGTATCGAATTTGGTATCAAGAATGTTGGGATTTCAATGGTGTTGGTACAGACTGCCTAAATTCTGGTATGGTGGCGTCCCTACTAACAGTGTGAAAGATTAACCGTGAAGAAACAGGCTCATGTTTCCCATAAGGCTGTTTTGAACTTTTGTCCACTTGGTTCCTCCTGAAGAGAGAGAGACAACAAACCTGAGTCCACAAGTTTCCATGGTCAGTGGTTAGTCATTATTTTATCATCATGAGGATATGAGTAAATGTGTTTCTCCTGATGAGACTCTCTGGTTCTGCACCTGCTCCAAAAACTTGTGCATTTACTCAGAGTCCATCAGTAAACATGACCAGACCAAACCCTTGAGACCATGTAAAGGAGATTTATTTAACACAAAGACCAAACAGTTCAGCTTTGTAAAAAAAAAAAAATAAAGAAAAAAAAAAAAGGTGAACTGGCTCATATTAAACAGCTGATTAGGATCGCAGGCCATCCAATCTGCATTTTATTCACTGAACAATCGAAACCACATTTCTGGGCTTTGTCACTGAAGTGCATGTGTCAGCATGAGTCAGAGTGCACTGAGAGCCAGCTCTCCAGAGCAGATAGGAACCACTTAGTCGCTTCTAGGACCCCCTTCTTCCATAAATGCCCTGCCACTGTAGTTTGTGCTGTCCCTGCTCAGGAGCCTGTTTAGGGATTCAGATACAACACACAAAGATTATAGCAAGGCCTCTTATCCTCTGCTTGTCAGCAGCTGAGTGACATGAGCTGTTAACTTTCTATTTTAAGGATCTGGCTCGAGCGTTCTCGTCAAAAGGAGCCCCTGAAAAACAGAAGTGATTTTGTAGTTTTCTTTGTTCTCCGGGGGTAAATCCTCTCTTTTCCCTGCATTTGTCTTTTCAAGAGGAAGGCTGAGCTCAGCTTTCAAAGCAATCATAGAGGACCTATCTCCCATTCAGCAGCTAAACAGTGCTCAGACATCTATGCAAGAGATGACAGCTCTCCTCTATTTGCAGATGGAGAACATTGCATTAATTGTGTCGGGGCCCTGTAAAAGCTAACAGATTGCAGGCCTTTGCATACATTTTAACGGTAAGCAGCCGATGTCGTGATGACATGCGAAATGACACCCAGAGCCGTACGTCAGCTTCTACCTCGACATGCCCGCACCTCTATGGGACCTTCGAGCCGGGATGCAAATGTCATGGGACAGAGACACAATGGCTGCGTCTTTCAGCAGCGTCTGCTTATTGATAACAATCTAAAGAAAGGGACAGAGGGGCCCAGAGTCAGGTCTGAGCTGGGAAATCACACCCATCATCACCATGGACAGAGAGAGAGAGGTGAAGTTCGTGTGGCAGCGTTCGGTCAGAAAAGAAACACTGAAACAATGACATCATGTGCCTGTGATGAGCCAGTGACACCTGTTCGTCCTTTATGGTAACATCTTCTGAACTCTAATCCATGAGGACCTGATACGGTGGTTGTAGTATATAATTCTGTTGTTTTTAAGACGTGACCGATTAAATGCATCGTGATTCGTTGAAATTCGGGTGAGGAAGGCGAAATGGTTTTAGCTGCAAAAAAAAGTTTTTAAAGTCGTGGTTCGGACAATGGCTGACGACCTGAGCGAGGGGAGAGATACCTGAAACAGATTACAGCAGTAAAACAACAAACACAACAACTTAGAAGATTCAGACACCGACTTCAACCTGCTCATCTGCTAACCAGCTATGCAACTGCTCAGGGTGAGACATCTTGTTGGAGGAGGAGGAACCGGTATCACTGCTAGCTGGATGTAAAGATTGATCTGATGAAATGCTGTCACTAAAACCTGTGTTTTCTCAGCCTCTGAGGCAGACACATGAAATAAAAACCATCTAAGAACTTAAACCTTTGACTTTTATTGCAATCGTCACCACTGTCTTCACCCTAATGTTCATCAACATTTTTAAAAAAAAATCAACAAACTTGAACTGAGCATGTGCTTGTTTTTCCAGCCGTATACAACTTGAAAGGCAAAGTCAAGGATTTACAATAAAACTCAAAGGTTTAAGCTTTTAAATGGTTTTGATTTCATGTTTCTGCTCCAGAGGCAGAGAAATTAAGGTTTTGTGAGCAAGAGAACAAGAGTTTTTCAGAAAGCCCTCAGGTTTAAGGAGTGTGTTTAACCCTTGTGTGATGTTCATATTTTTGTTACTCAGCCAGTGTTGGCGGGTCTGGTGGACCCGCTGCATTTGTTGGGGTTTAATTCAACACAATCAAACAATTTTCTGTTAAAATACTTAACAGATGTTTACTTCATCCCAATTACAAGCAATATACAGTAAACAGCATATACTTGTATGGTTAATATAAAATGTGTAGGGGGGTGTACAATGTGTGGTCATTGAAAATGTGTTCCGATAAATATTCTTCACAGAAAATGAGCCAAGGCCAATGAGTCTGGGTTTGAAAAAATACTTAATCATATAATATTTCTTTTGATAAAAAATGAAAACGGGTCCCACAGACCCGAACACCACACAAGGGTTAAACAATGGGCTGTTTAGAGGGGACCTTAGGTCTTAATGGGTTAAAGTTATGAGGCTAAACATTTTTCTTATATCAAACCCTATTTTGATCATCTCATGGCAGATATTGTTCCAGCAATGAAACACTGACTGGCTTCACATGTCACTAGCCGTGTTTCCATCGCAGTTTTGCAGAAAAAAAAAAGAAGGGATTTTTTTAGAAAAGTCAACAAAATACAATAGTGAATGGTCCGTGTTTCCATTACGTGATGTTACGTGATTAAAACTAGGTTTTCTCCTCTCATGATATCATTCCAATTAAATATGGTGGCAGCATCTGCTAATTGTTGGGACAATTACATCCACCACAGTAGCTGTTTTTAATCAAAGGTGATGAGGGCATCAAACCTCTTATACCTGACAACGTATCAGGGATTTTTGGGAGATAATAGTCTGCAATGTTTTTGGATGTCATGTGACTACTCATGTCATGTCATGTGACTAAAATGCAGAAAAAGTGTTTCAATTGCACCTTGGTGAAATATTGCCTTGAGCATGTTAACAGATACACCTTTACCTGCTCCTATTCATTTCTATCATGGATGCTCTGGGAGCTGGATATACATACTAACAAATCAGAATCTGATCATCTGATGCCCGTATCAGCAATATGATATCGTCTGCCTAAAATTACTGATGAAAAAAGTCTGTTTCACGATGTGACCACACTGTGGTTGAGGGGGCTCAACAGCAGCCGACCAGGTTAAGCCAGTGCTGGGTTGTTCCAGGTTTGAATCTAACCCAGGCCCTTTGCTGCCTGTCGCCTCTCCCGTCTCTCGCTCTGTTTCTGGTTCTCAAACTTTCTCCCCTTTCAGAAAACCCCACAACCTTTGTCAATCATTAATGACAAGGGAAGCAACCAATAAAAAAAATGATCCATGTTGAATTGTTTTTGAAATAAAGGTCAGCAAACTCTTCTTTCTTTATTTTTCCTCCATCATTCAATTTAGAATCTCTGACGTGACTGGATGGAGTTTTACACAACTGTCCAGTGTTAATACTTTCTGGATGTAACAACATGAGAGTCCTCGCTTTCTCCTGTCTGTGTTAAATGTTATTTATAGCAATGTCACACTTCCTGGGCTGGAATAAAAACATGAACATGAATGTAAATTAGCAGACAGATTATTTTGTCGGTGACGGTGTGTTCAGAAGACAAACACACGAGGACCGGGAACTTAGGGAAGTCTCCCCCAGCAGTAATTTGAAGGTTGTTATGAGCTCCATGCATCTACGCTGCGTAGTCATGAAGCCTGCATTACACACTGGTTAACACATTGTGCTCCGTGGCTTCCTCTCTTTGTCCTGCGTGGTGAGACACAATGGAGCGAGGCGGTGAATGCGGCGTGGAGGCTTAAATGCCACATCAGGAAGCAGCCTTGTGAATCCTCATGAAAGGAGAGCAATAAAATCTTGTGATATTTAATACTTTCCCCACAAAACCTTTTCTCTGCAGGAGCTCAGCTTTATTCAGGTATTGAATTGATTAACAATGTGTTGTTAGAATACAATAAGATGTGATAGATAGTGCCACAGCCGGTTGTATTCACTGCCAGTCAGACATATACCTGCACAAGGCCATAAGATGAGCCTGAGCTGCATTCTGCTACTCTCTCTCTCTCTCTCTCTCTGTGGGAACTTGGCTGAAAATCTATTTTAATGTTTCAACACTCTTCCCACTTATGTTTATTTCATTGATTTATGCAGACAGGCTTCATCCACAAATCAAAATGACCTGTGTTCACCATGGAAATTAGCTTTATTGTCAGTTGTACATATTCAATGTGTTGTACGCTCCCGGGTTAATAACTGTCACGCCTGTCCTGGTCCAGATCTAATCTGCCTATTGGCAGCAATTTGACTTCTGAGATCAGAATGTCCACACGCATCCGGAGCCACGACTGTTTCAGGTTAAAAGAACGACAAGTGAATTCAGAGGAGTCACAGGAAAATGGAACGTCGCATTTATCTTCTACTACTTGAAATATATTTGTGGGGAATGTTCACGTCAGTCTCAAGTATTTTCTGCTATATGTATGTAGATAAGCTGCACAGCTAATAAAACTCAGCAGCTCTGATTTGAATACAGTTTATGCAGCGGTTGGCTCTGCTGTATTCTCCTGACAGGGAAAATTAACCAGGTCTGAGATGACGGCACACGTTTGGCCCGTGTAAGTCAGAGAACCATCAAAACTGAAAATGTGTCCAGCTGGAAAAACTGCAGCTATTTTCACATTACACATATTCTCTCCTTCACAGATTTATATTATCAAGTCAATCAGTTTTACAGCTGGGAAAACAATGATTCAATGACCTGCTCTCCTACAGCAAATCAGCATCAGTCCTGTAGTAGTACAGTAGACACAGTGTTTACCGACGCCTGCTGCTGCTGCAGTGAAAGACATAAGACAAAAACATGCTCTTATTTTCTTATTTTTCACAAAAAAGAAATTATTATGTAAGAAATGAGTAAAAAGCAAATAATTTAACATCATGTAGGGCTGAGCAATTAATTAAAGTATCATCTAAATCTCAACATTCTCCAGTGTAATATCCAAATCACAGCGAGCTGCAATTTTGTAATAAAGGTAAAATGTGTGACAACAGATGAATGAATCATTGTGGTGCTACAAAGACGCCCCTGGCCTACAGATCATATTCTCCAGACGTAAAGGAACATGTTTGTTTGGTTGGAATGGTAGATGAAAGTCGAGCATTGAGCCGTAGCAAAGAAAGTGTTTATTGTAAGTTAGACAGTGTATGAGATTTTTGACCCACCTGCCTCACCAAATAGACCTGCAGAGCGTTTGTGTTTCTTTTTTGAAACACATTTATTCTACAACATGAAATACATAATTAAATACCCCAGTCCTGATTCCTTTCAGCTTTTGCATCTCTTAAAAAAGGCCGGTTGTTAACAAGTGTCTGAATGAGACTGCAGAAGTTGTCGGGGACGTTAAACATCATCACAGAGAGCATGAACACTCATCTACTCACCAGTCCACCTGCACAGCCTCGTTGTGTTTATACTATATATCCTATATACGCTCTTACAAACTGTTACTAGCTTTGTAAGAGGAAAGACGTCAGGGCTCAATCAAACTACAAGTTGAAGTTTAGTGGTTGTGATGTTGATGTTGTGTGACTAACATTAGCTTTTCACTTCTAGTGGTTGTATTTAGGCTTCTAACGTCATAAAGTGGTGTTCATTAGTGAAGATGATCCTGCTGGACAAAACGTGTCAGTATCATAAACTGTTGTTTGTCACATAGTTTCATTTCTATAACAATCAAAAAGACAATGGAACAATCCCATTGTGTTTTTATGGAGGGAACCAAGGTGATGCTAACTAACAAAAATACATCATCTGTGCAGCACTGTATGTCACCACATCAACTCTCATGGAGCAGATGTGAAAACCTGACACAGAGTTCTTATGTCCTCTGTACATGGACTGTAGCTACAGTATGCTTCACTACACCGGTGAAGCGACAGAGCTATAAGTGAGGTGGACAAAATATTAGAAACACCTCTCATATAACATGGTACAAGTCAACAGTACAATAAACTACAGCCTCTTTTCTTTCAGCTGTCTCCTGACTGATGTTACAGATGTTTGTGCAGCATATGTACAGATATCTGTAAATCAACACTTTGTGCACTGAATGAAAGGGAAGTCTGATGTGATAAATAATAATGAAACAATGAAAAGTATATTAATGATACCTATTATTTTTATCATGCAGAGATCCAGTTGTGTTTAGCACAGTAACATAATACACACACACACACACACCAAAGATACACTGATAGTCACGTCTGACTCGTGTTTGAAAAAAGAACAGCCTAGAGCTTTATTAAAGTCCCATATAATATATATCCTTATATTTTATATTTTCCTCAAGTGTTGACCCAAGATATATTTGTGGTTTTAAGAACCAAAAACTAACTCAATGTATTTTTACCTCTCTCAAGCTTCTCTCTGCAGCTCTAGTAACAACAGGTCGGTGAACCAATCAGAAGAGAGGAGGCTCTAAACCTCTTTTCTGATTGGCTGACTGTTCTCTGAGTGATCTAATAAAAATAGCAGATTTCAGGTAAACACTCAGAGAAACCAAATCCTGCAAGGTTGGATGATGGGTCCAGATGGGCAGGGCTTGCTGCGTGGCCGAAAGAGGTGAGTGATTTGTTGTGACATCACAAAGTCACAGAAGTCCTGACGGCTGGTTTTAAGGCTCAGGTTCTGAATACAGGCTGTGCGCATTCCTCTGTGGACTGAGCGCTATTATACTATCTCAGTATTAATATAGAGCCTAGACCTGCTTTATAATCAAACAACACACAGACATCTACCTTTGTACTATATAGACCTTTAAAGGAACAAAATTACTCTGCAGACATAAAGGAAAAACTAACCCTCTCCTTCAACATGTGAAAACATCTTAGCCTTACAGTACTTTGCATTTGAAATAACACAGGACTAACTGTACTAGATTTATTCATTCTGCTGTCACTGAGACCTGCCGGGTTCCTGTAGTCTAGCCTGCAGACTGACATGCATGAAACACAGCCCATGACATCACTGGCTGCACACATTTAATCCATACTAATGTCATTCAGCTGCTTATTGATCCCACGTGGTGCAGGAAGAGCACGGGTCCTAGATCCAGAAACAGGGATCCAGAGGAGGTGGAGAGAAATAAAACCCATGAGAAACGTTAAAGTTCAACTTCAGCATCTGGAAATAACGCTCTGCTGGTGTCTGCAGATATACGCTTCACCTACAGTTTATACTTTGTTACTGTGAATCAGCTGATGATAATGATGATAATTAATTTGCCAAAGATGATGGTGATTATAAGGCTGAGGATTCTGTGGAGGAGCATCAACAGTAATTAGTGCCTGTCACTGTGTTGTCTTCCACACTGATGTCGGCTCTTTTCTCTGTTTGTCAGGTGTTCAACCCGCAGATCTGTATTTGTCTGACTCCTGACATGTTTACCAACTGTAATACTGTACACATCCACACGCTGACTGGCTGATATGATATAATTTGCTTTTCCCGGTGGATGAAATTCTCTTGCATAAGCAAACAAATACACAATGCCTTTAGCAGCGAGCAGTTTCCCTCATTTAGACCTCATCATAAAAAATGGAGAGGTGCTGGGGTGTGAGCTGTGTAACCAATTTGTAAGGGAAACCTTTCCGGACATGGAGCGTCCTGTCCAGGCAGAGAATGATCAGGTAGTGAGCAACGTGAAATCAAACCTGAAAACCCTGTCCACTCGCCTCGACAACCACATGACTGAGTCACCACACACCCTGAGAGATCAGAGTTTGTCTCAGAGGAACCGTGATCGGACCAGGACCAGCTCCAAGTAAGAACTACTTTTGGCTGAACTGGTTCTTCAAATAGTCCTTGACAAATTAGTCTTTTAAATAAATAATTCTTTGTTGATCCCGTTGAGAGTGAGCGGTGGTCAGAAGGCAGGAACTTAGTCTAAACTGTGGAGTACACAACCTCCTCTTTAGCTGGGATTTATTTGATGCGAAGCCAGTCAGTAATAAATTTTGTCTTGATCTATAAGAAGGTTGGAGGTGCCAGAAAGACCCTCTCTGAGCAGGTCTACCGCACTTTCATATTGTGCATGAATTTAATCCAGTCTGGTGCAGCAAAACTTCTGGTTTCATGTGTAGAAAAATGCTGCTTTAGTGTGGATGTAGTGTTTAACTGCTGAGCTGAGATGAGCTGGATATGTGGTGTGTGCGTGGTGGCTGCAGAACATTTCAACGCCCGTGTTAATGGGTTAGAGTGGACACACTGCTTGCGTGACACATGTGTCTCTAGCCTCCCAGTGACATAATGATAGTTTTCTGTCAAAAATAAATAAGAAATGAATTTATAATGAAGAGAAATCCAACACTCTAGTAACCTGTAAACTCTATGTGGAGAGATAGAGCTACTGCAGCAGAGACTCAGCCTGTGTAAACACACACGGGTGCTTCTCCATAGCAGTTCAGTGATGCAGCCGCCTCGCTCACGCAACGCAGGCAGCGTGTTCCCTGTATAAGACTCAGAGTTATCCAGGATTAAGATTCTGTTCACTGCTGAGTCTCAAACACCACAGACCTGGTTTAGTTTCTAAACATCTGAATCATTGTACATCTGATGTAATTTTATTCTCTGCTGAACAGACCTCAGTGAGGGAAATCTCTATGTAGCTGCTCGGCGATGACTGACTTGTTTTCTGGGTCATAGTAACAAGGAGGAAGATCTCCTCATCATCTCCTCATGATGCAGCAGTTCCTCTGTTTCATCGTCCATCCAACAATATGTACAAACATTCACAAGTCATTATTGCATCCTTAAACAGACTGATAAGATGTGTTTTTAATGAATGCACAGAATAACAGTGCAATTTAACCAGTGTCTTAGCTGGTGAGAGTCCAGGAGTTAGATAAGGTCAGGTAGCTTTATTTTTATAGCACCTGTCAACAACAAGGTTTGATATTAGTTTAGTTTTATTTGTCATTGGCTAGGCTCATTTGGTTTTCTATACAGTGAGTTTGCACATTAACACAGTATGGGTGATGAAGGACTGGACAGATCAATTCTGACCCACATCTTTCATTTGTGCTAACCTGCAAGCCACGCTAGCTCCAGCAGCTCATGTTTACAACCATACACACACTATTTCCTGGCCACTACATCTCACCAGAAATCACTGTAAAAGCCTCATCTTTGTGAAAGCAGGAAACCACGCCTCAGTATGGCACCACGCCCCACCCGTGTTACCACAGCAAGCCATGCCCCCACCAGTATTCCATGCCCCAACCCCATACACATAATCACATTATGTGAGATAGGAAACCAGAAGCACACTGTCAGGAGAGGCAAACGTTTAGGCCCCTCATATTGGCAACTATAAACCTCCTTAAACCTCCCAGACAAGACACTATACAAAGCACTGCTGCAGCCTCAAAGCCCCCCGAAGTAGGGCCCCTGTTGATGTGTGCTGTAGCTAGTGTCTACCAATAGCCTGCATGTGAGGTGTTCAGGGAACATCGTCAAATTGTACTGTCGTTTAGAGGACATGTAGTCTGGATGTGAGGTGTTTGTGAGTGGGTGAGGGGTTTCATCGATGGGCTTCTTTGCCCCCCAGGGTCCGGGGTCACCACTGGAGGAAACATTACAGTAATAAATAAAAGATTGAAAATTTAGTAACTTGTATCTTACATTAGAAATGGGAAGTCACTTCACAATGAAGAGTATGGAAGTTCTCTGTGAACAGAAACTCATGTTCATAAACACTGTTCTCGAAAAATGTTTCCAAAATGATCTACATACAGTTTTGTTGCTGTGGAGTTGAAGCTGAAGTGTGAAGTGGATTATTTTTGGCTACCACCAACACAAGAAGCACTCCACCAGTTCCGTATCTTCCTGACCTTGAAGTTCACTCTATTTGTCAGGTAGTTTCATCTTCAGCGCTGTGAGAGGCATTTAGAAAACAGGTGGAAGTTTCATTCATTGAAATGAAGTTGCAGAGTTTTGGCTATTCTATTAAAAATAAAGTCAGTTAAGGCCTTTTTGATGAAACAGTACATAAATACAGGGTGAATTTTATCACTGATGAAATGCAGCATTTCATTTATTTGCCTTATGTTAAATTCTTTCCTTCGTCTGTCAATCACAACAAACCATATCACCCATGCCACCCAACAGCTTCATTGATGTCAGATCATTGACAACAAGAACTGAAACCATCCAAGCAGACTGTCCAAACTAACACACTGTTAAAGAACGTCTAAGTTAAACAACCCACATTTAAACTGTAGATCTGCTCAGATGAATTAAATTCATTATTGAAGTCACACCTTTAAAAAGTGTCAACAACTCATTATTTCCTCTAATCTTTTTATAAATTAATTTCAGAAAACTCCATGAAAGGTAAAAATATGAAAAAAAATTACATTTGCTCATATTTATATTGCCAATGACATAATGATTGTAACGTAATGAGACCTTCCCCGACATCCTCTGTTGCCTGTAACAGTCTGTGGACTAATTTCTCATGTCAGTAATGAAGTGTAGCAACACATCTCAGTTCACTAACCGTTAGCTTTAGCATCCAGTGAATTAAGCTTTGCTGACATTGCTGAAAACTAGACAAACAGCAATTGTTAAAGCTGGCTAGCTAGCTAACGCTGATGTATCATAAATGCAATTAAAAGTATCATGCTACGTGATTGAATTAGCTCAACGTCACTATCCCATATTGTGCTAGCTATCAGGCTGGTAATATTAGGCTTCATAAATCCTATATCAAACATTAGTCTCTCATAACCACACCTATATTTAATGCATTAGTTTGATGCAGTTTTAGTTCTAATGAGCATGTTTATTAGTATGCTAATGCTACATCAGCATAGCTCTCAGTGTGGTGACTGTGTACAGTGCGTTTGGTGTTGTCAGGTAGGATCTTAACTTGTGTACGTGGTTGGATATTTGAATGCATATTTAAATGCATTTAAATTCACATTCTACTTTTAAATTCACTACTTTTATTCTACGTTCTTCATATAAATACATGTATTTTTAAATCACCGAAATTTTGCATCTCTGCTATTAATATTTCTTTTTGTTATTTTCTGTACACAGATCTCACTGGTAAAGATCTCAATCTCATAGTGACTTCCTGATTTAATAAAGTACAAATAAAATTAATGAAGTTAAAACTGAAATGGCCAGAAGCTTTTGGTTGACTGAAGTGGCTCATTGGACAGCAAGGAGCAGGAAACTCCAACTGGACCCTGTGAGCAGTAGATGTGTCGCTTCGTCCTGACCGGTCCTGACTGCAGCGGCCGGAGTGAGTTCAAATCCAGCCTGAAACCTGTGCTGCACGTCATCCACTCTTCCTCTTTCCCCTGTCTCTTTACACTATCTCTATTAATGATAATAATAATAATAATAATAATAATAATAATAATAATAATAATGAAAGCAAAAAAACTGTCTCAGATTACCTCCCATGGACGTGTGGGGACAAACAAACTGCACATGTGTTTTATTTTGCTATAGCAGGTGAAGCAGCCATTATTCCTTTGTTCAACTAAAACCAATGTCAAAAGTGTCTCTGACCAATTACTAGAAACTTAAAGTACATGTGTCATCTGTAGGTAAATATTAGTGAAGTCTGTGTGTTTAAATATATTGTACTTCCTTACTAAAATTTGTAAAGATGAAGTTTTGGATGTTAAATACTACAGGGTCAAATTATAATTGTTGTGGAAGCTGTCAGGTTTTTTTTTTTTACCTTCTTTCTTGTGTCTTAGAAATTGTTTAAATAATCTTTACATTTTAGTTTAATTAATGTATTTGGTTATTCAATAGAAATGATTAAATGTAAAAATATTTGTTTTTCTGTTCTCACAGAAACTTTAATAAAGTGTCTCAGACTTCAGTCTTACTCTTCTCATTCTCAAGTTTTCATTAAACTTAGAAACGCATTGGGAAATGTTGCCTCAGTTATTTTGAGTAATATCTCAGTAACTCCCAAAAAACACTTCCTGTTGTTATGCTGACATACAGTAAACTACAATAATGGAGGCATGTGTTCCTGATTCAGGTAATAAAATGACATTATCAGGCAAACGCCGTTTGTGGTGTACGCCCGGTAGCGCAGCTCACTCCCATTTAACAAGCTGTCAAAGTGTAAAGAACCTGTGCTGCTGAAAGGACCTGAGACTCGCGCCTTTTGCCCACAAGCCAGAGGTTTGATCCTGCGTCACATTCAGAGGTAACAATAGGCCGGGTCACCGGATCTGCGGGGTTCCTCTGAACCTGACAACAGTTTCCTCTCTGACAAATGTGTCCCACATTTTTCAAATAGTGCACATTTGACACTTGTGTCGGTAGTTAACCCTTGGTTTGTCAATATAGATTATTGATTTTCTCAGATATTTTCTCAATGCCGTTCCCAGCCTCGTGTCCTCTGTGTGTTTCTGCGGGTGTAAAGAGCAGCTGCTTGTCAGAGATGCTGGCTCCTCAGCAACGTGACACATACACTCTTTTCATGGTCAGGTGGCTCCGTAGGAAACAGGATCTCAGCCACATAAACCACAAGAGGTTTGAATTGGGACAAGATAGTTGCAAGGGAACAGAAATCAGACAGTGCATCCTGTATTCTGATACACTGCAAAAAGGGAATGTGCCTCATGCAAGAATAAAAATGGACCCCTCCCCTCTGCTCGAAGCCTTCTCTTCCTTTTTAAAACTAGTGAAGCGTTCTCATACTCCCGGCGCTGATGCCCTGACTGCTGAGTCTGGGTAATGTCTGCTGCAGCTGATCATCTGTCACTCATTGCTGCTATCAGTCTGATAGTGTTCCTGACTGTACATGGAGACTGGATCCCTGCCCTGGGAGAGATTATTGACAGGTGACAGCTAATGTTATGTTTTAACAAAAACCATGCAGCACTGGCCGCGGTCTAAAAATCTATTAGCATGCTCACAACATACACTTCTGCTGCAGTTTAACATGTTAAACCATATTAAACCATATCAGCCATTTCTTTTGTTGAAGAAGAAAAAAAAAAAACATGGTGGTTGTGTCTGAAGTATCTCTTCATTTATTTTCTAACACACGCAGTTTTAATTAAGTGTGAAATTTATTTTCAACGTTCACGCTAAAATTCCTATGATAAAAAGTGTTGACCACAGCCTGTAGACGCCTTACCAGAAATATGCATTTCAAACAAAGCTCAAGTATTTTATCAGCTCTGTCACTGCATCATTTTGTCTCTTTAAGATAATAAATATATTTTCTCCAGTTTAGTCATTCCTGTAGCATTTAACCAACCTCGATCAGCTGGAAGAGTTCACAGTCAGTTTATCTTGAAAAGTTAACGATAATGTTTAAAAAAAAATAAAAAATACTGTCATGATTTTATATCAAATTCTCTTCATTGTATCACGGACGGTTCAGGGTTGTAGATTCACATTAAACGATTGGTGTAAAACCTTTACATGTTGGTATGACGTCTTTTTTACACATAGTTTGTTAAACCAATAACAAGAGACTGATTTGTGTTATTGTCTTGTTGTTTAACTAAATTATTATGTACAAATATTTATGAAATAACTTTATATGTCAGTAGGTTTTCTGTCCGTGAACTGTATGAACAAGTTAAACACCACAGGATTCCTGGTTTAATTTTGTGCCTTAATCAAGTTTAAATTAATCAAAAGACACTTTCCCATGAGCTTGTAGTTCTATACATTTATAATCTAAACATTTATTTATATTCATAAAGAACTGAATTGAATTATTTTGTGATGTAAATGGATGAGTACCATATATTTATAATAGTTCAGGTGCAGCTGATTTCGATCCTGACTATGAATTATCTAAAAAAAAAAAAAAAACTACGTCGTTAACGCATCTGAATAAATAACTTTAGGAAGAACAATATAAAATAATACAAAAACACATAAATGAACGTGTGCGTCAATCAGTGAACAACAAGCAACATAATCTCACAACCATTATATTAATGCATATATACATACATACACACACACACACACACACACACACTCACACACACATATATGAAACAGTCCTTTCATAATTATGCTTGCATGTTGTTTCACCTTTAAGGAAAACATCAGGTGATTTGCCTCTTTACAGAAAATATGACAATCTCATCACACAGTGACAGACTGAGCCGCAACAGTAACAACAACTACAACACAACACACACACATTGATCATTTCACATGTTCCCCACAGACAGGTGAACCCCCACCCCCACGCCACCCCACCCCCACCGCCCACCCCAACCCCCATCCCCTCTCTCAGCCATAAAGGTAAATCAACTTGGCTTACCTTCAACAACAAACACATGTATGTTTAGTGAGTGGAGGCTGGAGGCACACGAGGTGCTCGCATGGAAGGTGCTAGATCGGAAACTTGGGGGGATAAGAGTGAGAAAAAAAAAGCTCATTGGGAATCAGCAGACGCTCTTTCCCCCCTTTTATCAAAGAATCTTTCATAAACACATTAGGGACGAATCGCCCACCTGCATGATGTTTTCCCCTCCTACTTCGCCTTCCATTTTTCCAGCCTACTGCCCAGGACAAAGCAAAAGGTGCACCTCTAAGGTGTCCTCTCAGTGGAGAGGTTTCTCCTTCTTTATTTCAAACAGACGAGCCCTTCTCTCCCCTCACACCAAATGCAATGCAGTGGGGCCCAGCTTTATTTCCCTCCGTGGGGAAAAACCTGAGCAGGGGACAACAGAAAGTGGCTTTAGAATACAGGTCTGAAAGAGGGCAGCTGTAGTCTGAATGAGAGTCTATGTGCCTTTGTGTTTTAAATGAGCATTGTCTGTCACTCAGTCCAGGGCATGGATTCTGGGGCAGCCATAGGGGGAATATCTCCAACTACATGTTAAAACCAAGAGCTCCAGGAATATAACATTTATATGTGGAGTACACAGCACAGAGGTCACCCTCATTACATGTCAGCAGTATCATTTAAACTCACGTATGTGCTTGTTTTCTAGCTAATGCTCTAAATTTTGTCAGGAAAAAAAAAAAAAAATGACTATAGCAGGATAATTATAGATTTTCTTGCTTCACTAAATGTATTGCCCCTCCTAGTTGCCCTGGCTGCTCTGTCCAGGTGAAGGGAAGTGAGGAAGGTGCTTTTCTTTGTCGCCCCATCCTCACCACCTTGTCCTGCATTGTGTCCCTGAAAACATAATGAGATTTTCAAGTGTAGCGCCACCTGGTATATCCACTTTCTTTTCTGTGCTCCGTCCCCTCTCCACACCAGCGACGGCTGCCAAAGTACCAGTGAAAAGAACGGTTTGTCTGTCCCCCGGTTAAAGATGCACTCGCTGAACGGAAATTCAACCTGATTCATAAAGTGGAACAAAGAGCAGAGATGCATCCACAGCTAATTGAAATGATACAGACTCACACAAAAGACTGTAAACCGTGGCGTTAATGCGCTCGGTGGAAATCCTCTCCACATCACGTCCTCTGGGCTGCTTTTATTTATTTATTAGCTGCAGTAAATCATCACACACATCTTCATTTTACTCATTTGTGTGAAATTCTCTATTAATACTGTTGTCTCTGCTAGTTACCACTGTCTCTTTGGTTGCACTAAATCTCAGGGGCCTCACCTTTAAGGCAAACGGCCTGTTAGGGGCAGATTCAGTCACTTCTGTTCTCTTTCATTCATCACATTTTCATTTGCATACACTGTCAGAGCGAGGAAGACTTTATATAATAAAACATAACCAGGCATTTTCAAAAGCTCTTAAGTCTACCACGCTAAGACTAAAGTCTGACCCCCTCTCACATCTAAAGACCATGTGTCATCAAGTCTCTAAAACTACAAGATTGTGTAAAGACTGGGGATCTTACAGGGTCACTATTTACAAGACTAGATTCCTTTGAGATTATTTCCCATCATGCTCCTGGTGGAAATTTACAGGAAGAAATACTTATTGCTCATTGAAATTTTTCATTATTATTAACATTATCATTATTATTATTGTATAAAGTTAGTAACTCAACACTATAATTGTCATAATTTGCCCCCCTTGTTTGGACTATGTATTTATGATTTCCTGTTTTACTTTGAAATTATTTTTGCCTCCCTCGTGTCTTGAGTTTGCTGCTTCCTGTTTGGTGCTAAAGAAGTCGACAGTGTTGACGTCATTGAACGTCACTATCTGCATGAGACAAGACTGAAAACTGAGGATAACATTAAACATGTTTGATTTTATTACAACGTGAAGAAGAAATAAAGACTGAGTGAAGAGCGCTCAGACCATCTCCTGACTCCAGATGATGGAGCAAAGTTCAAATTAGAAAGTTGGCTATGACATTGAAAAAGTTTGAATAACACGTCTTTAAGTTTGAGTTTCTTTTTTTTTGTTTAATACTTTTTCCAATGTTCATTACACTTTAACTTCTTACAGTGTAACCAGGACCGGACCTGTCCAGCTCTGACCCAGGAGCGAGCGGATGATGTGACTGTGTGTGCGTCATGACGATACAGTGATGAACATCTGTTAAAGACCAAGGTATTTTTGTGATTATCATTGTGTGACCACAGATAAGCTCAGGGCTCTGATGTGATGTTTATACACGACTCCTTACAGCTGGAGGCTGCTGCTACACAACACAGCACCACAGCCTCATCACGTCCCACCAGCTTCATGCCAGAGCCTGTCGCTAACCCTCAGGTGTCACTTTAAACCTTTTTGCTCTGTTGATCAGGGCTCTGTCCTGCACACAGTGTCCACAGTGTTTGCTGCTCAGAAGGTGAAAGGAAGCTCTGAAGGAAGTGCACCAGCACTATAGCTTTTGTTTTCACAGCATGGAAGGGGAAGGGGGGCGGAGTTATGAGCGGACCCACGGAGTCAATCCCTGTGCTCCTCTCCGTCGTCACCTCTCCTGACCGCTGCTGAAAGACGCCTCAGACTTTTGTCACCAGCAGGTTATTGTATTTCTAATTAAGCCAGGCTAATCTCTCCAGCTTTGTGCCGCTCGCAAAGTGATATGGGTGCATCACCGCGGCAAAGCAACAGTTATTGGACCAACATGGACCCTCCTGGCCCAGGAGCAGCCAGAATTTGGAGTTTATTTAAAAGATTTTGAAGGGACAACACTTGTATGTTAGTTCTTGGGAAGACCTTGGTCCACCAATGCTAAACATGTTTCATACAGCGCTTGAGGAAGGCTCCCTTAACAGAGATGTGAAAAAGGCTATCATATCGCTTTTATGTAAATCAGGCAAAGACCCCACACTCTGTACCAGGTGTAGACCAATATCATTACTAAAGTCTGATATGAAACTGTTCACCAAAAGTCCAGCTCTTAGATTAGACCCGGTCATACCTAAACTAGTCCATTCAGATCAGACAGGTTTTGTGAAAAACAGATTCTAATTCATGTTTATCGCCTGTTGTCATATCTATAGATGCAGAAAGAGAGAGAGTTTTCTTTTGTTCACATTAAATCAGATGGGATTTGGGAAACAATTTTTAAATATGTTAAGCATTTTATATAACAACCCCTCTGCTCAAGTGTTAACTGGAAGCCACTTTTCATCACAGCTCCCAGTTTGTGGTGGATCTCGTCAAGGATGTCCCCCCCCCCCCCCGCTGTTATTCTCCTTATCATTAGAACCCTTAGCACAGAAAATACGGAAAATCCCACTATCCCAGCCAATCAGAAGAGAGGCTCAGATCCTGCTCTTTTCTGATTGGTTCACTGACCTGTTGTTACTAGAGCTCCAGAGTGAAGCCTGAGAGAGGAGATGTAAAACTACACTGAGATGGTTTTTGGTTCTTAAAACCACTAATATATCTTCTTATGGATCAACACTTCAAATAACAGGAAAATATGGAGCTTTAAATTAAAATGATAACAAAAAAACATGAATAACAATTATAATTATATATATATATATATATATACATATATATATATATATATATTTATTATACCTATTTATTATCAGCCATTTTTTTCTTTTGGCGTACAACATTACTCAGGTCGTTGCTTCACAATCTACCTGGTTGTTGGTCAGAGTTTGATGCAAAGGTTCCCACTCATACGTACTGCTCACACCTTGCTGATGTCACTCCCTGTGTGCCTGGTCAGCACTGTGTTACTTCACTCATCTCAGCTGCCAGACGCAGTGACAGTGCTCGTGTTTGTTCTGCCGGCTGGGTGTGTCCCGCAGGCCCGACTGAGGCCGGAGCCGTCCACCCCACATGTGGAGCCCAGACACTTTCACAGAGCGGCCCAATGTTTGGGGACTTCTCTCTTCCCTCCGATCGGATTTCAGGCCAGAATAAAAAGAGTCTCAACACTTTTGTCAGCGGAATGAAAGACTCTCATCTCTCTGTGGGTCATTGTGGACGGAGGCCAGCACCACTGTACGTCCGACCTATTTACCTGACTCAGCAGCAGACTTCCACAGTCTAAACAACACAAAGGAGCCATCTGTAAAACAAATATTGCAGCAAGTTGGCACTGGCTTCACTTTCAGCTTTTATACTCGCTGCCATCATGCTGATATATGATGACTATTACTATTGGATCTGAAGAAACTTTATTATAATGAATTAGAGTTTAAGATGCTGGTAAACATGAGGCACAATGCAACCTGAAGTGCTTCATATTGTACAGCTAAAATACCATTGACCAAGAACAGAGTTACAGGGAAACCCAGCATATATACAACCAGGGTTTTATTTTTTGTGGAAACTATGAATCCTGTAGCTGGAAATGACTCAGGAGATCAGGAAACACCGTGACATCACTAAGAAGAGGTCAGGGCTGGGCATCATCACTGATTTCCCAATTCGATTCAGTATGGATTCAGTCAGAGATATTTCACTTTCAATACCAGTTTTTCTTGAGACTCAGAGAACTAAAGCCACAGTGTCATTATTTGCTCTGACATCTTAATTAGGTAATCAGACATACATCCTAATCCTAATAATCACATTGTGATTAGTATGTATTATTATGTTGTATGTATTATATTATTATTACTATGTATCATTAACTGATGGTTCCAACAGCCATGTGTATTAAGTTTGCGATCCCTGTTCATTTCACAGTACTTCCTGTAACACTTCACTAAAGCTGTACACAAAGCGATACCATGACAACACAATCTCAAGACCGCAGCATCCCATCAAACAGAAATATTCTCAGCGTCTCGAGTAAAGACGGAGACACCGGTGGGTTAAAGACATTAAACAGAATCATATGAATCCATCCGTGTAAATTATTTGGACTACAGTGATACCTGACGTAGGAAGCAGAGGACAGTAAAATACAGTAAAGCTCACAGGTGCCGTCACAGGTGAGGTGACAGCTGCAGAGTCTGGGACTTCCTTCTCCTCCATCCAAATCAAGAGCTGCAGCCTGCTGAGTGTGATTAGTGCCATTGATAGGCCAATTAGAGGCAGGCGAGCCCTTTGCCAGGTATCACCTGCCAACCTCGCCACTTCACCCCTCACACCCCCGCTGCTCTACAACTCTCTCTCTCTCTCTCTCTCTCTCTCTCTCTCTCTCTCTGTACGTTTTGTCTTTCCCCGCTGTCCTTCCTTAAACTGAGCTTGACACATTAAGGGTAAATAACCCCCTGCGTGCTCTAGGGGCCCTGTCCAGCTTTGGGCCCCCTCAATCATTCAGCCCCATCTGACCCCCACCCGCCCAAACTGGCATATCATTTTAAATAATTTGTTCCTCTTGTAAATTACATCCAGTCGTTATGCCTTTGAAATAATTATTGTTAAAATGCTGTAGTTTTTAAATAGGTGATTTAAACTTTAGTCCTAAAAACATATGGACACCCCAACCACATATTCTAGTGTCATTTTAATCTGGTCTGGTCTGATTTTGACTCTGTATTTCTACAGTGATACTGTAGTTATCAACAGTTTGTGTTTGACTTCTCTGTGAAACGTGTAAATGCATATTTTAAGCTTTAAATGGTTACTGTTTCTAACACGCAAAACAAATCTTGTCATATAGAATTAAATTTTGTCAGTAATTTTACCTTCACTTTTCATTTTAAGGTGAATGCATTTCGTGTTATTCCTCATTGAATCCTCCCAAATCCCCATTGAATCTGTTCACCAGTCGACTGTCAGCTGTTCGTCTGTCACCATCATCAACGCCACGCAGAGACTGTAACTGTCACCACTATCAGTGTTATGAAAGAGTTTTAACGGGGTGTTGTAAACTATGTGTAGATGGTAAGGTAATCAGACTGAACATCTGTAACATCTGTACAGAGTTCTGATCTAAACCACACCGACATGGGAGATGACCTGAAACACTGGCAACCTGTGCACCGGAAGAAGGAGACAAAACATCAATGTAACTAAACCTGATGTGTGTGAGAGACGGTAGAGACAAATCACAAAAGATGAGAATAAAAAAGCTCCAAACTACAAACTACAGCCAAATGAAACGTCACAAAAAAGCCCCGACCTTGGCATATTGATCGTGGTGCTTCAGCACATCAGGGGCCAATAGGTCTATCCCCTCAATGTCACATAGCCTTGTACCCTGTTTGATGTAAGCAGTGAAGATGTTAGATATTAATGTTTAGATATTACTGAGAATGCAGCTTTATCCTTATTTATTTGATTTTATGACTTTTTTTTTTTTTTAGGGGGGGGTTGGAAGGGGTTATATATGCAATTTTTTCATTTACTTGCTTAATGTCCTTTCTGTAAGTCCTGAATATGTCCAAATTTGATTATTTGCTTTGTCTGTCTGTCTTAACTATGTAAAACCACCATAATAAGACATTCATGCATTCATTTGTTCATTCGCCCCTGCTTATCCTTTTAGGGTCGAGGGGGGGGCTGCAGCCAATCCCAGCTGACATTGGGCGAGGGCGGGGTACAAATGGACAGGTCTATCTATCACAGGGCGGACATATAGAGACAATCAACCATTCACACTCGCTCTCACACCTACAGGCAATTTAGAGTCAACAATTAACATAACCTGCGTGTTTCTGGATTGTGGGATGAAGCTGGAGAACCCGGAGAGAACCCACACAGGTACGAGGAGAACATGGGAACTGAACAACAGAAAGACCCTGGACGACCGGCAGCTTCAAACCCAGAACCTTCTCGTGAGGTAACAGTGCTAACCACTGCACCACCGTGCATGAAACCAAGTTCATCAACAGTAATACAAAAAATTCATTAGTCATAAGGCCATGGCAGGTTTTTGGTTGAGTCTGACAGTCTGTGTTCATCAGTAATGTCATTATCATGAACAATGTGAGCTCAACCACTGAGGATCATGGAGGGCTGAAGATGATTTAACTGCACGAGGTCTCCATGCTATAAGTGAATGTTGTATTGCACCATTCATTTAATTACTTATTTTCCATTTTTAAACACAGGAACAAACTCAGGCAACAATCTAGCATTCAAAGCAGCTGCAGTGTGAGCTGTCTGTTTAAAGAAAAAGAGTAAAGACTCTTCTTTAGCGTAGACTTTCTGCTTGAAGACAATATGGATTCCAATAAATGTGTGTCTGTAGAAACAGTGGGAGAAAATATGTTGCTAGTCTCATTTTAACCAGATTGACGCGGCCCTGGCTGTTACACATATACAACATTTGCGGGTGTAATGTAAATGTAGATTCATCCACCACTGAAAATAGTCCCCAACAAATGCACCGTTTCCTCCTGTTTGAGTACCATCTGCTAAAAACTACAATGTCCAGCTGCTTCAGGAAATGACTCAACCTTTTTTTTTCAAAAATGAAACTGTATACTTGTTAGGTTTAGTATAGGCTATATACATGTACATAAACAATACACAAGGGTGTAATTTTTAAGTGTTCGTATATTTTAGGTGGTGGCCATAGGATGCACGGGTTAGAAGACATGCTGTGGCACAGGGCCGAGGGCTTTTAGGGGTTTTAAGTCTAATTATTCTTGCGGGGGCCTTGAGTTTCTGGGGCCGGTCCTGCTCCCTGACTGCAGTGCTTCTCTCCCTCTCCTCTGTCTCTTCTTAATCTGCAGCTCTTTACAGCCAAAGCCCTTATCCCCGTATAATCCATTGAATAAAGTTGTTTAGCTCACAGCCTTCATCCGTCCCTCTTTTTAATCAAGCTAATGGAGGCAGCAGATATTGTATTGATCCCTCTCGCCGCGGTTTTCACAATGAATCGACGACCGCTCCGAGCAGAGAAGCTGCCCCACATTTCTTATTTTTCCTTCCCTCTCCCCTCCGTCCGCCTGTCCATCTCCTGATGTTTGAATAAGCACAAAGGGAGAGAAGGTAAACATTCATCACGCCTGCATTTTTGCTGCTCAGCTTCACAGATCTCACACCCTGCTTGACTGATGCGTGACCTCTGAGTGGCTGAGCTCTTGACCTGTGAAGAGAAGTCTTATATCTTCCCGCTGTTAATCTGGAGAGTCGGCTGCAGCCGGCATGAGGGCGGGAGGCCAATTCAAAACTCCTGTAACAAATCAGATGGCGCCCAGCCAAGTGTCATAAGAAACAGACAGGTAATGACAATTCACTTACTCCCTATGTAAGAATCAATTCTCCCACAATGCACCTGTCATAGAGCCCTCGGTGAGCTGAAGCCATTTCTTCCTACAGTCTGACACAGTAATTGCATGTTGATTTTTTTTCAAGCTGCTTTTGGGGGGGAATTGAGATGCTGAACTTTTTTTCTCTACATGGAATAAGAGCCCGACAAGGTGAAAATAAACGAGCCCGTCCACATTTACATGATGCCGCGGATGAGAGAGGCTGTGCACTGCCTTCTATTAAATGGACTGAGATCAAACCACATCAGCCCCTGCGCTCTGTGCTCCACTGCAGGCAGCAGACTCAGTCAGTCGGAATCATGGACAGGTTGTTATACCTGACACTGTTCTGGCTCCCCGATGGTTTCACATTCTGCACCACTGCTTTATATCACCAAGATTAGACGTAGGAATATACATATAGAATATACATATTTGTATATTCATTACATAAATAATAAAGTGTCTCCAAATAAAACAGGACATTCTGGTATTTAGAGTTTAAATATTATGAGGAAAAACACTGGTGATCATTTACCCTTACATCACTAATGTCTCTCTGTGTTTGCTGTAACTCAACCAATGCTCACACTGATCCGCAGTCAGCTGGGAGGACATGATAAAATCACTTTAAATGTAGAAAAACAAATCATATATATATAGTGGTGAAAACATGGCATATTTTTTAGAAATAAGTGCATGTGTGCAGATAAGCAACAAAAAGCGCTGCCAGGAGCAGGCCTCGTCCCCTCAAAAAAGCATTGCGCGTGTGTTTTTTCGTTTCTATGGCAACAGTACCTTGACAAAATATCACCACCGCCATTCAGTTTCTGGCCGATCTGCCCCCACAGCTGGGCTTTTCTGGCTCTTTCGTTGTAGTTTCTATCCGACATATCATAAAGACAAGTTTCTTATTTTCTTGGTTACCAGGGTGACGAGTCTTGCCTCATCTGATTGGTTGCCTGAAAAAGAGCTGCAGTGACGACACCAGCGCCAGAGATTTTCAACTAGAAGCGTTCGTGGCGGCTGCATGAAGAGGGGCGTTCTGAAAAAAAGACGCAGAGTACAGTGCTTTTCCTCAAGGTGGCCGTGTAACGCTCTGTCCTCGCTGGGAACTATTGAAAAAGATGCTGGCACAAAGCGTTACATGGACGCACGCCCTGAGAGAGAGAAAGCCAAAGTTTGACATGTCTAATTCCATTTTGCCACAGAAACAGTGACATGAACCTAGAATGAAGCACTTTAGCTGATGTTGTGCTTTGGTTTGTGTTCCCAAACAACTTTTCATTTAAATTAGCACAAATCAGTTCCTTTTAGGATGAATTGGGATCTGGGGTCACCCAGACATCCCCCAGACGTGTTCCTTCGTAACCATGTGGTTTATTTTGACTCACACACAACTTCCTTCTGCTGCTGCTGCTGCTGGAACTACTCACTAGAGACACCCATATGTGGATCTATCCGCTGCTGAAAATAGTCCTCAACAAATGCATGATTTCCTCCTGTTTGAGTAACAGTTGCTAAAATCTACAGTGAGCAGCTGTTTCAGGAAATGACAGAACTTTTTTTTTTTTTTTTTTTAAGAAAAATTTTTTTTTTGTGGGTTTTTTTTTTTTTTTTTTTTTCCGATTTACTACATCTTCAGTAGGAGCAAATAGGCCCCGGGCTGAGAGCCACACACTGAGACTGAGCGTTGAGACATTGCCAGCCACATCCTTTAAGATGAACCTGGTGCATTACATCAGGTAGAAGAGGACTATGATATATCATATCATAGACATCATTTAAAATTACAATAAATAAGAAATTATACATGTTGAAGAGAACTGCTCCATTAATTTGAAATGGTTTTATCTGTTTGAACAAAGTGCCAAATACTATCTGAGATATTTCTCTCCATTCACTTTATCAACCGGCCACATAGCCGTGTCGGTTTTGCTTTGCAGGCAGACTGCAGCATACTTCTTTGGACTTAAGGTTGTGTTTGAGATGATATATCTAAGTCCCTCTCTCCGAGTTACTTTCCTTAAAGACTGATAATGATTCTTGGCCTCTATTATCATTTAAGAGAGATCAAAGAGCAAAATTAGTCCCATTTTTCCCCTTAAAGTGACATAAGTGTTGACCTGGGAGAATCCCCGCCAGGCCTGCCAGAAATCATCAGGGAAGTAATGTTCAATTATGCACACCATTTGTTGTATTCCACTGGGCCAAATTAGAGTGGGAGGTTAAGGTGAGACAGAGGGTATCCCCATCACTTTGGTATCACTGTCCTAAAAGGCATTGACCCCTCACTCAGGTTAGTGCAGAGAAACACATTCAGAGTCATAACTCACCTCAGCAAGAAATATCTCACCATGTGTTAGCTTTCCACTTTCTAACAGCCCCCTCCAAAGACTGTCACTTTACTGTAATATGAATACAAGTTTCTTTGAAACTAAAGCAAAAGCCTTTCTAAATTAACATTATTGACTGAGGTGCAATTAAGTGCTTGTGTAATGGTTAATGGAAGGTTAATGTTAAAGTCTCGAGATAAGGTGTGGGGCTTAAAACACAGTTATTGATTCCATGGCTCACAGGGTGATTTCAGATGTGATCAGATAAATGCTTTTGTACACATTTTCACCAATATATTCACTTTTGGCTGCTGCCATTCTGTTCGATCAGTGAGTAGTCTCATCAGTTTTATGGCAGATTATATAACCTATGATCATCCATATATAATTAATACATTGAGTAGAGAGCTGCAGTGATGATGTATTTTTGTTAGTTAGCATCAGCCTGATTCCCTCCATCAAAAGCCAATGGAATTTTTCCATTGTTTTTTTGGATTATTACCGAAAATAAACTGTGTGAAAAACAACAGTTTATGATACTGACATGTATTGTTTATCAGGATAATCGTCATTAATGAACACCACTTTATGATGTTTGAAGCCTAAATACAGTCACCAGAATTTGATAATTCTAGGGGTTTTCAAAGTCTGAGACTGTGGGCCTCCCCTCAGACTAACCTTGGAAAAATGCGCCCCCTCACCTCACCTTTATTTACTTGTTTTGATTTTCACTCACTTCCTGCGTGCCTATGGGATCACGATTATGTTATTTGATCCCATGGACACTCAACAACTGAGCCAAGAGCCTAATACTGCTGTTTGACACAACTTGAGACTAAACCAAATACAGCCTAAGTCTTTTCTTCATTTCTGACTCTGGGAAAAACAGTAAAATTCCCCAAAAGCACTGTATCTCTGAACCATCTCTGTAACCAAATCACACACATTTAGGCTCATTTACGTGATCTCCTTTTGATAACTAATGCAATAACATAACTCATAACTCATTCACTGAGCCTTCCCTGAAACAGTTTGGAGCCCCCCTGCTGAGGCCCACCTCCCACTTCAGCAAACCTCTGCTTTAGACTAATCCCGTATCTCTTAACAAATGTTGCTCATGTGTGACAGGGTTAAGGTTTGGTACAATGAAGTAAAAACAATAATCGTGATCCACACTGAACGACAACCCCCCTCAGACTAAACAGCAACTGCCTGCTGTGTGTGTGTGTGTGTGTGTGTGTGTGTGTGTGTGTGTAACCCAGCGAGCTCCACGTGCTTATGTCGCTGATGTTTCTAAATGTCTGGGTGTCAGTGTGAGTTCAGTCCGACCGCACTTTCAGATGTGTTGAGAGAATCGTCAGAGACAACCCAGCATCACACCCTCACTCAGTCACTACACTAAGTAACAGTGTTCCGCACCCAGGTAGAAAACAATATGGAAGTCCATGAGAAACAATACGAGGCATGTGACAGGCAGGGCCGACTGACTGAACCAGCTGCAGCAAAAAAAAAAAAAAAGTCTGAATAAGGTCCTTTAAGCACTGAGTCACTTTGAAAGGCACTTTGACAAAGCTTCTCCTTTGAAAATCCCTTTCTCTCGTCTCACATCTGAGAGAATCATTGTCAGTGTTACAGGCGGCACAAAGGTGAAAAGGCATTCAAGAACCTTTCAGAATTACCTTGGTTGTCCAGGAGAGTTTCACTGTTCCCTTTTTTAAGAAGTGAGGTGAACCTCTGAGGCACAAAATTGATTTAGAGTGAGAGCATCATATTGAGTTGAAATATAATAGGTGTCTGAATGCTGCTTTAGGGTGAGAATTGATTGAAAGAGAATGAGATAACGTTTTCCCAATTCAGAAAGCTCTGATTGAAGAAAGAAATCCTTCAAGATATCTTATGTGTGATTATCGTGCTACAAGGAAATACAAACTCTGATGTTACACATCTTGTAGGTTGTACATTTGTGCTTCAAAAACTGGAGGGGTTGTGTGAGATCCATTGATGATATCAAAAGAGCACCCACCGTTGAGAGCATCTATTCTGAACCCAGAGCTAAGGTGGACAAAAAGCAGTGGCATCAATTCAGCAAGATTAAAAGAAAACCTACTGTACTATTGAGTGCATCAATTCTGGAGTACAAAAGAGGTAGGTAAGTGTCGAGATGAGGAGAGGGCTGGCTCTAGTCTCTACATAACCTCCTGCCCTGACACAAAGCAGTGATTTGAACCTCTCAGAGCAGCCGCATACATACAGATAGGCCTGTCTGCATACTAATTCCAGGGAGATACAATTTGAAACACTAAAACCCTCAATGTCACATGCAAATCATGTCTCTGTTTAATTCCACAGACACAAACTGTCAAATACGGCAGTGATCAGCCTGCAGGAAGCGTGACCGCAGTGCTGATTAAAGAGAGCACAGGGTTAAAGACACAGCGCCTCACAAATCCTGTTCCCGTCCCTTCAAAATATGCTGTTTGATTAAAGAAAACTGCACCTCATGTCCGGTTGAGACATAGCAGGCCGGCTTAAATGATGATATTCTTCAACTATGGAGTGCGGGCACGGTGTAATCGTGGAAAACATGTTCTAATATATTCTCAAATGCAAGTGAGGGAGGAGAGCGTCAAGAGACTTTACTGGTAACTTTCCCTTACAAATTAATTTTTCTCCTTCAGGTAGATGGGAAAGGTAGAACAGTAAGGAAATGTTCATACAATGTCATCTCAAGAACACTTACTCATTCAGTGTGGGAACTGGATCATCCTCCATTTCTTTTTTTTTTTCTTTTTTTTTTGATCACTAGAGAGCAAAAATTATTAGGCTTAAGTAACAACATGAATCATTTGTCCCAGTGCTTCAAAGGACCTGTGTTTACGGGCAAAGCAGGATGACGTTGTTATTTCTCTGCAGTGAGAAGCTTGACTTTCACACTGTTTACATTCAGGCTTCATTCTCTTAAGCTACGTGCTAATTCCCTTATCACACTCAGTCGTTTTCTTTACTTGTGTCTCTTCCTTGTATTTTAGTCCCTCCCACTGAGGACACCAGTAGGGATGCAAGGAAAAGATGCAAGGAGAGAGGAAACAAGGAAACCTTTTTTGTGTTCCTGATGTCAGCAGCACATCTGGATCAGCTGTCAGTTGCCTTTTCAGTGGTGACTTTTGCTGGTTTGCGAGTTTGTATTTGCATGAATGCAAATAGTAACCTCTGCCAGCACAGTGTTTTATGTTATCTCTCTTCATGTTTTCCCAAATTAACAAACAGGTGCACATTTATTACAAATCTGTATTATTGTGTATTTACTAGGGCTGTAATGGTACGTAAAACTCACATTTCGGTACATACCTCAGTTTTGAATTCATGGTTCGGTATGTTTTCAGTACAGTGAAAAATAAAAGACATTAAAAACATTTCTTTTAATCTATTATGAATTTAACTTGTGAACATAAATTTGTCATTGTAACCCAGTGGTAAACTTAAAGTGCTTCAGAAGGTTACCAAATAAATAAGAAATAAATTACGTAATCATAAAATAAAAACCCATTAAACTGCAGCATGTACAAAATTATTGATACATTCACTCTACTCTTTTTTCAGAAAGATTCATATATCCGCAGAGAGGTCAGCTGTTTCTCCAACAGGTTCGTCAGTGAGCTCACCAGCTGGTCAGAAGTCTGGACCCAGACAAACAGCATACAACATGAAATCATTTCACAAAGTGAGTTTGTATTTAAACTAGGAATCGACCAATATGTTTTTTTTCATACCAATTATTGGAAAATGCAGAATATTGACCAGGCTGATAATTGGTCGATGGCTAATTTAAACATTAAATTAATAACGTAGCCAACACATCTGTGTCACAGATGTGGACCAGGGACAAATAATAGTACTGAGTTTGCTGCTGCACGCCCACTCTGTGAACAAGGGAAATGTAGTATTATTATTATTATTATTGTTATTATCATTGTTATTGTTATTGTGACGTCTTTCAGAGCACACACACAGGTAAACACACCTGTCACTGTCCCAGCACGGTGCTGTTAAACCAGAAACACTGCAGCTACACTATGGATGAAAGAGTGGGCTGCAGCCCTGACATAAGTTTCAAAAACACACCAATCACCAATCGAAGCATCTCACACCGAGCTTACTCTTTCTCTCTGTGTGCATGTGACATCGCTCTGAACAGAAAGGCAAACTCGTCTGGCAGGGTAAAAGCAGTCTATCGCCTTTTTGGTGGGCTTACTCACCTTAAGAAACCTGCCTATACCCGCTAACTTTGGTGTTAAAAGGTATTAACTGACACAAAACAAATGCACGTTGCTCGGCACACGTGTCTAGGAGACTGTTGCTGGTTGATGCTGTACAGAACCTAATTTGAGTCAAATTAACCACAGCAATTAACCATGATAATAAATGGTTATTGTTATAATTTAGACATAAATGGTAATAACAGGCATTGGCACCGTGATATAGCGTGAAACTGGGAACCGTTTCATCTCTACAAACACTTTGGTCAGTGTTTCCTTGTGCAGCTTTAATAAATAGATGTTACTGTAATGTCTGAATTTTCACTCAATTAAATAATATAAGTCAATTGAAAAGACAGTACAATCAGATCTTTTTTTGTTTTGTTTTTGTTTTTTGTTCTTTTTTTACATAAAAATCATTTAAGAGGTGATTTGAGGGGTGACCATTGTTCCGACCATTAATGATTCTAATGTAAAAATAGAATAATAGTAATGACAACTGCCTGAAAATCAAATGAGTGGATTTCCATTCAGTCAGAGAGCTGGAAAGGAAGAATAAGAGCGAGACAAAGAGAAGGAAAAAGAATATTAGAGATGAGAACATGGAAAAAAAATCCACTTATTTCCTGGGGACCAGAGAAGGATGCAGAAGTCACTATAATCACGGCAAGTACACTGCTAACTACAAATCACAAGCCCTCATTCATCCTTTGCTTTGGTTACTGTCCTCCGGACAATATGGTCAATCCCTCTCTGTTACGTGCCGTCCCATGAATTTAGTCCCATTGTGGGGAGAGAAGCAGAACCAATCAAACCCCAGTAACCAGCAATCAGTCTGGGACCCTTGAGCCAGGGCATCCCATGTGCCCCTGCAACCCGAAAAAAGCCACACGCCTGGTTAAATCAGGATCCTCTGGAGTTGGGCCGTGCAGCATGACAAAACGGTAGAGGGGATGCAGCCATCACAGACACCTTCCAGCGGATACATTTAACTTCTGTCACTTGCACCTCAATGCACAATCAATTCCAGCCTTTCCCCCTTAATGCTAACACCTTGGTCTGAGACCATTTTCCCATACAAGTGAATGGGAAAGTGGTCTCAGACTTTAGGACCCCTCTGAACCTATATGAAAAGAAAGGATATATATATATATATATAGGGAAGACAGCAGTGCTCATTTTAGCAGGCTCTTTTGGACTGTCACACTTTCACTCAGAGAGAGTATGGAATGTAAATTGTGCTTTTTGATGTTGGTTTTCACAACTGTTTTGAAAGCTATTGATTTTATGTCTTGGACTGTGAGCTAGATGAATGCTCCTTTTCATTGATTCTTTTGATTTGAAACTAATTGCCAAAAATAGACATTTAAAGGAAGTCAACAAGAGTGGGGCACTTACAGAACATATGATCAACTAAACCATGGGTTGCTGAGATGCAATTACACCTAATAAATGGCTGTGTGAAGTGCCCAGTTTCAAGTCCTTATCGCCACTATTGCAATGCCTCTACTGCAGCAATACTGCTGATCAAAACCTTTGGGACTTTTGTTTTTTTTTTTCTTTCCAAGGCTCAGAAAAATCTAAACCTATTCTCACAGCCATTAACTATTTTTCCTTCCTAAAGGGGGATTTCCAAAATGTCAGCAAAAGTAAGAACAAATAACTGTGGTTCCTTTTGATAAATTAATTTCCACTGTGCAAATCCAAAAATCTTTTTGCTTCATTTCATTATTTGCTTGTCCACAAAACCCATATAAATAGAAGTAGATGTAGATATATATTATAACTTTTATGTATATATTCTTTTTTAATGATAAAGCTGTGCTGTGAATGACTGGGTTTTTAATTGAGCCAAAAGATATCTACTAAGTATTATGATGATTGGACAAATGGTTAATGAGTTATGACCAATATTGGCTAAGCCCCTTCGGGTTAGAACCCTAATAAAAGACCATGACTCATAACCATAAGTGTGATGGACCCTGACAGCTACTGGGCCCTGGTGTAGTATTATTGGTTTCCATAGTTACATCATAGCCTCCAATCAAATGAGGAAAAGTAATCTGATGGCAATCAGTTAGCAAGTTTGAACTTACCTGTGAACTGTGGGAAGATATTTGTGGGTTGAACTTTGACAATATTATCTGTAGCTATGAGCTACTACTGGAAATATATTTGTTAGTTTCTTACAGACCAAGACAAAACATGAAAATTAGTATATTCAGTCTTCTTATATCATTTTTTTTTACATTCATAAATGTGAATTTGCTAAAGTGAAACCTCACTATCATCTGACTATAACTTAAGAAAAAAAAGAACAAAAAATAAAAAACAGAGATTATGCTCCCACTTTAATCTTTTCACAATGACTAGAAAAGTCCCTTTCTCATCATTTTTGTTTATTCCTGCAAATTGTATTATTATCATTGTTTCTATGTCCTTGTTAACTGGTATGTATTTTTTTTACTTGTGTATCCATTTGAATTGGACTGTATTTCTAAATTAGTGTTGTTGGGATGTTGGTAATACTGAAAAAAAGGGAGGAAAAAAAAACAGCAGGAAAAATAAGTCAATTGTACCCTCTGCTGCAACTTCCATAATGTAGCTAGTTTGAACAAACTCAACATTCAGGGTCAAATGTATGAGCTGAAGATAGAAGAACGTTATGGCAATAGAAATGGAAACTGATAGCCGTCTTTCAGACACTTTTAAATAGTGAGTTGCTGTAGCAGATAAGATCAAAATTGTAATATATGATCTTCAGTGATTCATTTAAGGGAGCAACATTCTCTATTTCAGTGACAACATCTGTTTCATTTAAATGTTATATTTAATCTCTTTCTTTTAATAATTATTATTTTCTAATTCTATAATTATTGTTTTGTAATTGCAGTCTCATTTTCTATCGAGTTTGCTTCATAAATTAAATGGTTACTGTCCTAAAACCATTAAAATGGTTATCCAATCAGATTTTTTCTTTTTTGTTGTCTTTAGGCGGAGAAAAGATTAGCTGTTGAATCAACCAATCACATTTTTATTTATAGTGGGTGGCACCACAAATCAAAGGCTCAAGGTCACAGCTAACTCACAGGGGAAATTCTCATTGGTTCTTTGAATAGGTGCACTTGCTGTCTTCGTTCGATCCTCCCGGGGTGAAAACTCAACAGAACATTGTGGGGACACCTCCCATTTGTAGGCAGCAAACTAACGAAAACAAGCATAACCAAAGCTGGAAGTTGAAAAAAATGTTTTTATGCTGGAAGATGTGAAGACGTTAGGAGACCAAGCTAACCGTCACTGTAGGGGACCTTTTTTTTGGGGGGGGGGGGCTTTTTTATGCCTTTATTTGATAGGACAATAGAGAGACAGGAAATGGGGCATGACATGGAGTAAAGGCCGTCCGATGCGGGACTCGAGCCGGGGCCGACTGCAGTGAGGACTGTAGCCTCTACACATGGGGCGCCTGCTTAGACCACACGATGCCCCTACTGTAGGGGACCTTTAAGATGTGTCATGGGGAATGTCTAGTCACTATTTTTTTTTTTTTTTTTTTCAAACTAATGCTGCACACTCTTGTCAGTCAAAAGTTGCTTGACAGTCTGCAGTGTACTTCATATAACAATATTCACAACCTGGAATACTTTAATGAAAAACCCTGTGATTCTTTTGATCTGTGGACTCTAATGGACTAAAGAAATATAAATAACTGAGGAACAGACAGCCAGACAGTTCGACTTTACGATCTCTTCAAAGGTAGGGATTTACCACATTCCTCTTGCTGGTGTACAGTCAATCTATTTGAGTTAACGTGTGTTGTTGATATGCTATTTAGCTCGAGCTTTAAACTGGTCGCCCGTGACCAGGTAGCTTTAAGAGGTTTAAGCCCCTCAGTGGTATTCTTCACTCCCTCTGTTTATTAAGCTTCATGTAGAGCTTACAAGTATCTCCTGAAATAGCGCCCCATACCGCAGCAGGTGTACCTAGCTTTGTCGTCATGGTTACTATAATAATGGCCATGGCTTGGTTAGGTTTAGGCACTAAAACTACATGGTTAGGTTCAGGAAGAAATGGTGATTTGGGTTAAAATAAGTACTTCCTCAACATTAGATGATCTTTGTTGTCATGGTTACAATAATGACATGGCTGACTTTGTTGAACGCTCATGGATAATAGAAACAACATGAACTGCTACTTCCACATGGGAATTGAGCACTGTTCTCATCCATCCACCACAACCTCCTCCTGACGTGGACTTTCTCTCTCTTTATACTACGTCACCGCACTTTTCCCTTTGCTCCTGTCGTAATTACTACAACCACTAGATGTCACCTAACAACAAAATGTAACTATGCGTCTCAATAACCTTCTGCACAGACGACCTATGGGCTCATTTTTTACAGGACAGTCTTGAAAAATGTCAAAAAATTATTTTCATTGTGTTGTTGTTATATTTTATCAGTTTGTAGAAAAAATGTATTATTAGAATTGTTATGTTATTGTATTTTTAAAGAACTTCCAGACATTAATTTACAAAATTTTCCCAGAGGTAAAGAGTAGGCTAACAACAACACCCATCTAAAACAGTGTCCAGGTGAACAGGGAAGAATAATAAAGATACACATGAGTGTAATCGTGTGCTCTCTGCAGATGTGAGAACACTGTAGGCTCCAAAAAACTATGAGAGGTGTCCTTTTTCCAGTTGTGCCTAATGGTATATACTCATAGCTGCACCTCTTAAATCCTTTATGGCATTTTTCATTCTGATCTACATTATACATGTGAATCATTACTGTCAGCGCTGTGTCTCTGGTGGCTCTATCCTAGGGATGACAAAATGCTTGATATTTTCCACCTAGAATTTGCACAGCAGTCTATTTTTCCTGTGTGCTTCAGTGATTACAAGCCTACCTTCAAGACTAGACTCTGAGGAATAAGCCAAAATTAGCTGAAGTGCTTTTAATTTTGCAATTACCATACTCCCGTATGAATGAGATGACATAATTGCAGTCTCCTCATGACATTCATCACTTAGCGTCGAGAGTGAAGATGTCATGTTTGTCACATAATTATCTATTCCGGCATTACTGTCTGGGATAATTAATAATTACCCATCATGTCTTACTGTATACACTGGAATCTGCTGGGGACTTGTAAAGCACAGCGCACTTACCCGCTCACGCTGGCCCGTTTTTGAGGGGAATTACTCGGTCTTGCACTTTTCTGCTTTTCACAGGCCTGCCTCTGTGCCATTACCACCATAATTGCAGTAATGGCTGGTGAGATTTGGTCACATCATGTACACACAGTCTTTTGGCTGCGAGTGACATGGGGCAAATACATCTGCAGCGTGTTACCTCACCTGGTGGCTCGCAGCTTCACCCTCAGCTGCAGACGGAGCTGCTCCAAAGTGACATTTCATCACGGTAAAAAAACACCCACCATCAAGTTACAGTACAGTCCACACATCTCAGATTAATATTTTACATATGTAAGTTATTTTGTCATGCAAATTGTTACAATGGAGTGTAGCTGAACAACATGCTTGTCACAACATTATCACAGATCCTGACCTCACAACAGGAGGTTTTTGCTGGGGTCTCTTCACTCCACTGAAACAAAAGACAAACAGCAGATAACAAAGAGCAGATGAGGCCGGCTCAGAGAGGCTGAGGGAGGCCTGTGGAGCTCTCACATCTGGAGGAGGGCATCATAAGACGGGGTTTCTATCACATCTCAGTTGTTTTGTTTTAGAAAAGTCAACAAGTTGCACAGTGGCACACAGCTGCGAAGGTGTGTTTCAGTTGAGTGAATAAAGCTGAGTTTTCTCCTGTCGTGATGTCATTCCAATTAAACATGACAACGGATTTCCATTAGTCTGCCTCTCGGTTGGAACTGGCTCCCTGGGCCTCGATACAGCAGGAGCAACGACTTGAATGTGAAACTAGAAAGCCAAAACCACGTTTTGTGAGGTCACTGTGACCCTGACCTTTGACTGCCAAAATCTAATCAGTTCATCCTTAAGTTCTAGTGAATGTTTGTGCCAAATTTGAAGAATTTCCGTCAACGCGTTACTAAGATATCAGGTCCACGAGAATGGGACGGACAGACAGACAACCCAAAAACATTGTGCCTCCAGCTCTGGTTGTTGCCGAGACATAAAAAGAGTGTTTCCAATACAGTTTTGCAAAATATTGTTCTGTGGAATAGTCTGAAAAACCACCTCATGCGAGCATATGAATGTTTTTTGTGACATTTGAGATTTTTTTTTTTTGTAATTCCATTAAAGTCCATTACTGGTTTTTAAGTTTGCAATTGCGAATTGTGCATTACGCAGGTTAATGGAAACCCAACTTTGGTCAGAAGAGAAACAGAAACCATGAAGGAGTACAAATCAACTGGAAATAATGTGTCCAGTCCCTCCAGCATCTTGTGGAGTTTGGAAACAATTATTTTTATCCGCAATTAAGTATATTTTTTGCAATAAGATCATTTTGATGGGTATGTTTGAGCTGTGATAGACTGCTAGCTAGGAAGCTGGAATCAAGTCTGGCAGGTGGTTCTGACTCTGTGTCACATGCTCCTGATACATTCAAGAGAAATAATGCACCAATAATTGTTTTTGGTTGTTCGATGTTGAGGTAGTGGTTTCATTTGATGAAACACTTTCCCTGAATGTGATTGGTTTATGCTGAAATGGGTGGTGATGGGTAATCTGAGCATCTTTGACTTTGACTTCACCAACATGCTTTGGATTGTGTCACTTAAAACCGATGCTGTGAGACGGTGAAGGAGAACAGAGAGGATATTTGTGTTGGTTTTGAATCACGATGTTCAGCTTTGACCTAGAAATGATGTTGATATACAACCTAATAATTAATAATGCTTCTAGAGGAGAGCTGACTGCCTGAATCATGTCAGCAGGTGGAAAGTGGGAATAAAACCTTGTTTCTTTAAAGTGTCCTCATTATGGAGATAAAAAAAATTAGATTTTGGGCAGCACCATGTATATTTGTATTAGTGCAAATCCATATATAGCTCAACCAGTATCTGGCAGGTTCTTCAGGGCTGATGCTGATATCTTAAAACTCAATTTACATCACTCAGACTAAAAAAAACCTCGAAGCTCAGTGTGAATCTATTTCCTACTGTGAAAATAAATAAATAAATAAATGAATAAATAAACCAGAAGCTTAAATATTCCACTGATACTCTTCTTTTTTTTTTAAAAGCGTTTCTCAGACTGTTGTCAGCCTCCCATGCTGCGGCTCATATTCAGATGTTTGTGTACCTTGCACTTGATATGTTAATAGATATAGTGGTCTAATGGTGAGCGAGTCCTGGGGATTATTTTTGTTTGTAATGCAACTATTAATTAGCATTTCCCATATTACTGACTGTTTGGAGAAAGCTCCTGCCAAACTTATTATGTTTCCCACCAGCATTGGTATTATAATAATTCCCTGATGAGGCAATATTGTAGCTTTTAATAGTCAGTGTTTACACCACATTTGTTGCCAAAGGACAAAAAGTAAAAACTGCTGATAATGATTGGTTCTGGCAACAGCAAATGCTTTTATGTAAATACTGTCCCTAAAATGCGACCTGGAAACAAAGGCAACTTAGTGGTGAGTGTGCAGCTAAATGCATTAGTGGATCAATTAAACACTAGTCTTCCTCTGCTAGGGTTGCTATAGCAACTGACCTGCAAATGCAGTTGAAAAAAGGATGGAAATACAGGGAGTGCACATAGAAATCCTTTGTGTTACATGCTTTCAATTTGTCTTCATCATGAGAACAAATATTCCTGCTTAGGCTTGATTTATATAACGGTGCCTGCTGCAGCCCCGCTCACACACACACACACACACACACACAGAGTAAAGACACTGAATTTCACACATTTTATATCAGGTATGTATAAATGTGCATTGCATTGCAGTGAGAGTATAAAGGTCAGGTGGGATTCAGATTTATTTTACAGGCAGCTCTGGTAAACTGACTTTGTTTCAGGGGATTGAATGAATACTAAGCCTCACAGCTGTACAAGCAGCTAACAGGATGCAATGTATGTGAATGTCTTGGTTGGCACACAAGAGAAGGACCTGCCACCATCGCTTCACTTCCTCACAGTGTCACCGCTCGGTCCAGTCCACTCAGGTCTGCCCCCCACCCCCCACCCCCCTCCCCATCCCCTCGTTGTGACAGCTGTTTGGTGGGTTTCAGTTCATTTAAATCAACAAACAGATGCAGAAAGAAACGAAAGCAAAATGCTTCGGGGATGAAGGCTGTCATTCACTGTGCACCTGCATCCACACAGGTTGTTTCATACTAAATGTAAGTGGAGATGTAAAAAATACTGTATGCATGAATATACCCCAACCCAGAAACATTTGTCATTTGTTAAATTCAGTGCCAATATTTTTTAAGGCCAAATGCTGATGTTATATTCAGTATCTGTGGGGCTGGGCCATTCATTTTATTTTCAATTATGATTTTGTCTTCCAACGATTATGAAAACAAGATAATCCAGATAAAACGATTATTGTGCCGCATTCAGTTTCACAACAAATTTCATCCCCCCCTACAAAAACCACCCCCCCCCATCCACTTCCTGTTTACATTTCAGTGTGTGTTAGCAATGTACGGAGGAATGCATCACCTTGAGCAGTTTGAATATAGTTTACCAAAATGTTGAATACATGTTTTGGAGTGTTCAGTATGTTGGTGCAGTACACTACAATATATTTGAGCTAATTTAATTTGGGCTAATTTGTTTTTATTTACTGAATATATGTTTTGAGTTTTCAGTAGGTTGTGGAAGTACACTAATCGTCTTTATTTTGATCTAATATATTTTTATAAATTTTTATATTAAATATTTAATTGCATGTATTCACATATTATATATTATTTCATTTATTCATCTCATTTTTTATTATTACATTTATTATTTTATTTGTTTTTCAGTTGAATTGTATTTAAAGTTCAAGAAAGTCCACTTTTAAATAGACGTTTTTTTTTTTTTAAATAAAATATGTGGTGTTTCTAAAGTCATGAGTAATTGTGTAGATAATTAGCGATCTTACGATTGATCAAAATAATCGTGATTACGTTTTTGCCAAAATGGAGCAGCCGTAGTATCTGCTCCTTACAACTTGGGATGGCTCAGTCTGAGGAAACAGTAAACATCGGTAAATGAGATTCAGGACAGCTCTGTGACAGAACACAGACTCCCTGACTTCCCGGTTTGCTACACAAAGGTGACTGTTACTGCTGCACATTCGTCCAATATAAACATCATTTCTCCTACCACTGAGTCATAAGTAACCAACAGATCCCTGACTCACGTTCACTCGATACGACTGACTGTTACTCTCATGGCATCATGTTCGACAAATCTCTGACCTGCCTGTTGTGACCTGTGAGACTTGACACTTGCACATCTGGAAACAGCCTCCAGGTACGAGGAGGAGCAGCACATCTGGCACCAGCTTTCATGAAGTGGACACAGTCTGTGTCAGCAGGGCTAGAGGGTATCAAAACAATTCATTATTTGGAGGATAATATTGACACTGTTATTGTTGACAGATTTTTACTTTCGACACAGATGCACAATGAAAGTGAGGCAGTCTTGATTTCTGCGGTCTTTAAGTGTAGTGTGTGTGTGTGTGTGTGTGTGTGTGTGTGTGTTTGCTGCCCTGTTGCTGTGTTGTACAGTCAAAGACAGAGACATAATAATGAGCAGAGTGTTGAACCAATCTTCATGTCTGTGCAGACAATGGGTGTCATCTGGCAGCGGGAGAATGTGTATTGAATATGGAGAAATGTAAGGTAATTAGGTCAGAGGGAAATGCAATTGATGGTCACATGTGGCAGCGAAGCATATGCCTGCAACTCTTCAGCTGTGAATAACTCATGTCAAGGTTGAGATGAATCATTATGAATTTGAGAGGCGGACACAGGGATCTCTGGGAGCTTCTGCAGCGAGACAGAAAATACAGCTGAGGCATTATTCTCTCTTACCTGGAGCCAACTTCACAATACACTGACTTCTAGAGACACACGGGAAACTGGCTTCTCCCTCTCACCATTATACAGCAGAGAAATCAAATAGACGGCATGAGAAGTGACTGTTAAGAAAACATTTTGATTTATTTAGTTAAAATGTTCAGACTTTACGTTATCTCTGATTTAACGTATCCGTATAAAATGGGTTCATTAGTTGGACACAGGGCTTAAGGATTATAACCACACTTTGCCTGTCTCAGTAGGACTACTGTTCATTTTCTAGTTGACCACAAAAAAAAATAGCTGTTCAAAAAAATTAAGTCTGATTAAAATTGTAATTGGCAGTAGTGTTCTGAAATTACCGTTTGACCGGCGTCGGTCCAGAACAGGGCTGAGCGACGTGCAACAAAAATCACATTACGATTATTTTGGCAGATATTCTGAAAGTGAGTCACGGTTTCAGTGTGAATGATTGTTTTTGCATTTTATTTTCATTGAAAAAAAAAAATTAAAAATGATGATGATGTGATTTTTGTTAAAGGTCAAAAGTTCCCCTTCGGTCTGTAGGCCGGGGCCGTCTCTGTAGCGCCACAATGATTCATTTATCTGCTGTGACACATTCTTACCTTGCTGTGATTTGGATACTGCACTCGGCCATATTGAGATTTCGATAACATTTTTCGATTAACTGTGCAGCTCTGGTGTTAATTGCGAGTGTACAGACAGGCAGAAGAACGCACTGTCAACATTAGTTCGGCTCAACACACTGAACTTTTAGGTAGTTTTAAAAATGAGACGTCTGGGCTACTAAACCTGAAAAAAGAAAAAAAGAAAAAGAAAATCTAGTAACCTGTAAGAGGATGATTTTGTGTTGGTTTTAATGTGCCGAAGATTATTTGTAAGATCTGTGCAGCACTTAGTAACAGGTGCTTTCTTAATGTGTCATTTTGCGCCTCTTTATGAGAATGCAGTTCTTTGCACATATTGATCCGGTGTTAAATATTCATCACAGGCTCCAGACTCAGTGATTAGTGATGCTGTAAGTGAACTATTCTTTCTCTGGGTGACAACCGTGGGCTTTGAATCCTCATTACGGCATCTCCCCTGTGTTCCTGCCGGATTCATGAAGATTTATCCTGAGAGGAAGAGGAGAGACCTCACAGTCAGATTCAGTGTGGCAATATTATTTAGCACTTGTGCTCGGTGCAGTAACAATGAAATACACTGTTTAAGAAAACGCAGAGCAGATAATGAATCTTATGTGTGTGTGTGTGTGTGTGTGTGTGTGTGTGTGTGTGTGTGTGTGTGTGTTGAACGGCTGGATCTGAACACTGTCACGGTCGGTTATTTGGTTTGCCTACTTAAAATGCGCCAAAGGACCAAAGTATGCTAATTGTAATGATAAGTTCCCTGCAATTTTGTCTCTGAGGATGAGATAATTTTCTCAAACGCAGCGCCCTTCAGATAATTCTGTGGATGGAGTGTCTCATCTCAGCTGAAGTACAGGGGTCATTAAGTGTTGTTGTGGGGAGCTAACAGTGGGGATGGACCTAAGCCCCCCCCTCCTATCCCCCTCTGCTCCTCCCCCACCATCACTTCTCCACATACAGTCAGGTCTTCTGTTGCGGTGCCTGTGCTGCTACAGCTACTTGGGTGTAGCACAAAGCAAGGCACAATTTTTTTTTTTGCAATTTTCTATATTTGGATTTTAACAAGATCCTAAAAGAGTAATTCACACAGAACCTTATATAAGAATGTCACAAAAATTGTCTTACCTTTTCCATTAGGGCAAGTTTTTTCAAGATACTACCATTGCCAAACCACTCCACTGCGTTACCACTAATAAGGCCCTTATAACAAAGGCAAACAACAAAGACATGTTGGTGCCATGAGTGCCATCAATTCATAAAGAGAATGTATTTTTCCTTGGGTGAGGGAGTATTTATTGCACCTCCAGCCTGGGGAGTGGAGTGCAGAGCGCTCTGCTAGAGGCCCAAATGGATTTTCAACTATGGACCCTAAACCTTTCAAACCACAACGCTGCTGAATAGCAGTTAGAGGTTGCCATGCCAACGCCATCTAGAGGGACATTTCAGCTGCATCAGAGAGAAAGCTTGGCCAGATGTCTTCAACAATTTGCTCTGAAAAGATTCACCATCCGCCATGCTCATTAGAGAACAGCAATCAGAGGAACAGGGACGTACGTGGCTTTCCTGTCTGGATGGCACGTCTCTCCATCTCTCTCCCACCTTTAGAAAAAAAGAGAAGATGGCTGCTAAAACACGGCAGTGCTCTCAGATGTGCAGCCTGTTTCACTGGCAGTATATTTTCTAAAATATTTATGTCTTATTTCTGCATCTGTGACATGCCCAGTTCAGTGTGCAGCTGACACACTCTGGCAGTGCAGGGAGGCATCTGGCCAACACAGAAGAGAGCAAGCAACTTTGTGAATTATTAATGGTATAAATCAACACCTGTGGTGTGGCTGACAGTTTGCAGAGGCAGGGAGCTTGCTACCGCTACCGGCCCTGGGAAAGCTCTCTGACCAGCCGGGCCAGCAGCTAACGCTAGCCCTCCCCGCCCACCATGGAGTCAATTAACATGCAGACTACACCAGAAATACTGGAATTTACAATCAGACAAGCACTCTCTCTCTCCTGTAATCAACACTGCCGTAAAACCCTCAAAGCTCCTCATGGCTGCCAATTTTGACCAGTTCTTACTTTTTTTTTCAGCAAATTGTGAAAAGATTCCTGTTTCCTTAATGACATTAATTTGAACATTCTCTCTGATCAGAAAATATCTTAAAAATATGATAAGATAAAAACATCTTTATCTTTTGTGCAGGAAGATTAAATGTATTTAGAAACATTTGAAATGTTTGAATCTTACTTGTCACCCGTTTTTCCTTTGTAAAAGAAACGGCTGCTTTTCAAATATGCAACATATATTGCAACAAGTTCTCCAGCATAAACGGCTGTATAGGTCCCTGCGCTTGGATACGATCCATAGGAGCATACCTGTAGCAGGCACACCGAACCTTTATCATCATGGTAACAATAATACAACCTGTTGGACTGAACCAGCAGTGTTTGACTCTGCCTGTTATCTGTCTGAAGGATCCTAAAACCACAGCAAACCCAGACAAGGACTCTTCAGCTCTCTGTTACAGAGACAGAGAAGACAGCGGTGTTACAGCTGCTACTGAAGCTCTGGTCTTAAGTCTCTACCAGTCCACTCAGTCTGTGTTTCACTGTAAATTACCGAATTTTAAAAATACGTGTAACTCGTTGCTTCCACCCCTGTGTAGATTTGTCGTAGAAACATGGAACTATTATGAATGGACTTGAAATAGGAAACATCCAGTCCAGTGTCCAGTATTTCACTTTTCAACTACATTTGCATATTCATAGGTTCTGGGTTTTTTTTTAATTATGAATGAATCACGAAGAAAGTAATTTGACAACATCAGACACAAATCGTTATTTCAAGCAGAGAATTCTGAATGGCCTAAATCCAATTAGTAAATGAACTTCACCTTTTCCCAATATCAGCCAAACGAACCTGGCTGCTAAGCTCAAACATCTTTCACACTGAAAAAGACAACGGTGCTAAAAGTTATAACCCAGAACACAACTTTGTGCAGGCACTATCACCATGCTGTGCAACCACAGTAGCTGTGGAGGTTTGTAACGGCTTTCACCAAATCACAGAGGATATTATCAAAGCTCCCCTTTGCATATTTTTTGCTATAATTCATCCATTACTGACCACTAGCTCTCCAGGCTAATGTTACACATTAGCTGTGTCCCAATTCAGAGGCCGGACACGATCTAACAAGGTGTGGCTCGCTGTGCTTCCCCAGCTGTACCCGCCCTTACCGTAGCGTCACATAGCATGCCTCCTGTCGCCTAGCAACCTTAACAACACATAACTTTCTTTTACAAAAATTTGAGGTTTTAAAACCCTTGGCTATAACAGTTGTACCGTTAGCTGTTGAACTGAGCTGAAACCTAATACTTACATTTAAAAGTGTAATCCTGGGGCGTCGAGTGGCGCAGTGGTCTAAGCAGGCGCCCCCATATGTAGAGGCTACGGTCCTCGCTGCAGTCGGCCCCGGTTCGAATCGGTTTACTCCATGTCATTCCCCCTCTCTCTGCCTCCCCGTTTCCTGTCTCTCTCTACTATCCTGTCCAATAAAGGCACAAAAGCCCCAAAAAAAATATACTTAAAAGTGTAATCCTCAGGCTCTCTGTCTGTGTTGTTTGCTTTCATCACCGGCACACAGTGGACCACGAAGGATCCACCTGTTCGAGCCTTCATAGGCCAGGAAAAGACGAACACATGTGAAGGAACCTTTGAAATGGGACAGTCTAGTCACGCAATCAATCAGTCCTCAAATGCAGCATCTGAAGGATGGTGCCCCTGAATTGTGACACAGCTATTGGCTGCAGTGTCTCTTTTCCTGCTTCCAAGAATGCATTGCATATCTGCATGCTACACAACACGACACACATCAACTCACAGTCGGAAAGAAAGAATTTTCTTATTCCGTTTTTAAACAATCCAACATCAAAACTTTATGCAAACAGTCCATCAGGCTGCTGGACCTGCCCTCAGACCTGTGATCTGAACACATACATGTAGTGATACATGTAGCACTGCAGGCCATCATCCTCTGGAATAAGCTGTGTGTGGTTGGGGGGTGTGTGTGTGTGTGTGTGTGTGTGTGGGGGGGGGGGGGGGGTGTACAGGAAGCGCTCACGTTTAATGGGGCTCTTCGTGGGTTCTGTTGCCGCTTTTATGTGTGGAGAATGTAGCAGCAGGGCTGTGCGCATTAAAACAACGCAGCACAGACTGAAACGGACTGCTCAATAAAACAACAGCGCTCCACACACAGACGTTGGCAGTAAAGTTGATCAGGAAGCACTCCAGCTCTGCAGAGCGACAGCCACAGTCTGACGGTGGTGATGCTGCGGAGTGAAGGATGGCTCCGGAGCCCAGCTCTGACGTGAGGCTGACTTCAGTTTCCCAGTCCTCCTCCTGCTGGACTGCAGGAAGCAGCCGCACTCCCCCTGTGGGCATCCTCACACAGCCTCTGATAAATCACAGTCACTGATATGATCCTCCATAACTTCAGATGTTAGACAGCACCGCAGCCAAGTGTTTGTTTACTGTGGCCCAAACTGACTGACCTTACACGACTGCAATTTGCTTTTTTTCTCTTTTTTTTTTTTTTTTTACACAACAAAAGAAATTAGTTTGATTTTCTGTAAAATGTTGTTTTTTTTTGTTTTGTTTTTTTGAGGACTTTGGAGGAAAGCGTCAGAATCTGTCGGGCTGCTCCTCTGTAGGTTATAGATGTGGACTGTGATGTGAATGGTGAAATGAAGCACATGTTTTCATTTCTGCTTTATTAAACCTTGGTCTTATTTCATTCCTCTCACTTTAAGCTAAATCCCCTGGTTTTAAATCCTCCACCTGTAGCACACAGTCTGTAACTTCTGCCTCTAGGGGTCTCTCTATCAAACAGCAAAAGACAACATTTGGTGACATAGTGAAGTAGTGTGGGATCATGGGAGTTGTTGTCTTCACCACCATTACCATAAGCTTCTCCCCGTTTGGTTTGCTTCAGTGTCAGTGGTTCAGAGGTTTCCTCCTCTCCACAACAAACAGACCAGGGGATTAAAACCAGTAGGAACACTGAATAAAACTGTGTCACATTTAATGTCAGTGCTTCACTGACGCAGTGCGGCGCACGCAAGACGTCAGGGTGAGAGTTGGGTGCTGAGATTGCCGCTAACCTTTATTTTGATTGTTTCTTTAATAACTTATGAACCAGATGTTCAAAGCGTATATTAAAAATATGACTTACAACTGCATAAAAGTCCAACTTGATTCTTCTGTCAAAAACAACACTGACACATGATCATAGAGGATATGATGTCATTGGCAGGTGACTAAAATGAAACAGATTTCTCTGTTTTGAGAATTGATGGAAATGTTTGTGGTAATGTAAGAACACAAAGCAACAACATATAGAACACAGGTCTAGTTGTTTTTAGACATTGTAATGTGGAAAAGTTACAGATTAGAACTTTAAAAGCCACAAAAACAGATGCAGGAAAAAGCAGTGCTCGCAGCTGTGTTTAGAAAATCTTGTTATTAATTGATGAAAGTGAAAAGCATCAAGAGAATGTGAATTAAGACTAAGTCAAAGTCAGGTAACAGTGTATAAAATCCACATTTTTAGAGGCGTGAACAGGAATTGGGAACTGGGAAACTGAGCGAACTTAAAGAGAAGCTGACAGCACTGATTTCAGAGAGCTACATCCCCACTGACGAGCTCAGAGTGACTCTGATATTGTGTCACTGTGTAGATACATCTGATTTTATACATGTGGTCTAGCTGAATGATGTGAAGCACTTGCTACTCATAGTCACCCCACACAGCTGACAAAACCAAGAGAAATGTAAAGAGCCAGACTGAACAGATCACTGATAAAGACATTCACTGATACTGATGTCACAGCTTCTCCTTTTATCAGCGGGAGCAAAGAATGTGAAGAAGTGTGGAGATCAGTCTTTGTCCAGGACAAAGCCTGAAGAGCACAACCCGAGCTGATGTTCAGAAACAGAACATGTGACCGTACAATACATCTCTCTGCTCACCTGAGACCCTAAGAGTGGGCACTGTTTCTGCAGGCTGCCAATGGACATCAGACCACAGTCGACACAGGCCTATGTCCCTTCACATGATCCATTCACATCGGTGCATTATTAGTACAAAAAGAATTGCTCCAGTTTGCCTGAAATGCATCAGGAGACCAAAAACCATCATTTAAAACTTGTCTGCCTCCGCCACTCAGACTAGTTTCAGGTTACATCGCTGGTTTTTCCAGAGTCATAGAAAATATGAACCATATGTGAAAGTTTGTCATAACTGCTGTGAAGTCTCTAAAAAGTGTTTTGTGAGGTCACACTGACCTTGACCTTTGACCACAAAAATCTGATCTAATCTATGAATGTTTGTGCCAAAATTCAAGTTCAAGACATTACTGAGATATCGTGTCCTCGAGAATGGGACGGACATACAGATGGACGGACACCCTGAAAACAATAAGATGTTATTATAGTAATAAACCTTGGATTAAAACATGAGACCAAATGCAGCCTATTAATGACTTCATACATATATACTAGCCAGCCACTGTCTAATAATAGTGATGAGGTAGCGTGTTAAGACCCCCCCACCCCCACCCCCCCCCAACTGTTGCCTTTCCTCTACGGACTTGTTTCTAATCAAGCCTTTGTTTCAGCTCTGCTGAGATAAGAGTCTGAATAAATTGTCAGCTCCTGCTGTTTATCAGCTCCAGTGTTTCGCTCCACGTGTTTGTCAGCACATCATTAGGGGCCGGCAGACAGCTAATTAGTTGTTTATACAGTAAGCTGATTAGAAGTTGGATTTGCATTGTGTTGCACTATGGGATCCATGCAGAGATGCTGAGCTCTCAGCTGGAGCTTTGAAACTCATTTCCTCCTCTCATTCTGTTACCGAAAGCAAAACTGAAGAAAGTTATGAGGCAGTGACAGATCAGTGAAGGAGGCAGCCCTGGCTCAGTGAGAGAGTTTCCCACACACACAGAAATAGGAGTATCATTTTTGTACCCAAAGGTACATTTTTCAGAAAAGTACCCTGCAAGGTGCTGAAATGGTCCTTAGGGTGATAACTGTGGACCTTTGCTGAATTCTAAAGCTACAAAGTCATTGCTGACAGCAGAGGGAACACAGATGATGCTGCAACAAGATGAAGGTTCAGGCAGATGATGCTGCAAATCACAGATCACAAAATCCTGATTTAAATAGAGAGTTGGTTTTTTTGTAATAAAATAGGCGACAATTTCCATCCAAGTCTTGGTGTCGGAATAAATGAATCAGCTTCATTAACAACATAGCTGGGTGTGCATTTCAGTGATTTCAGCTCATCCTTACATTGTTGTAATGGTTTTAATAATGTTGTAGGGTCTTGGGTCAGGCTTACAAAGCCAGTGTTGAATTGAATCTAATACAGCATGTGAGTTATGAATTTGTATTTTGTAAGTGCACTTTTACTGAACCTTGTTCCTGTTTTGTGTCTGAAACCAAAATGAAATTTCTCTTGGTTGCACTCAGTGGTCAGAGAATGGCTCCTCAGGTCTTGTGCTTCAGCTTAATGTTGAAAAGCTGCTTTTTCTCATGTGCTGGAACAAATCAATTCTATCCGAACAATACATTGAAATGGACTGAAGATGGATCAGTTCACATCTAAAATGTTGGTTTTGTTAAAAGATGTAAACTAATTGTCAGTTTTTTTTTTAAATAAATTTTGGTCAATAACTGTAAATGATTTTGTCTCTGAATTTAGGGGAATGTTTTTGCCTCATAAGGTACAAAATGACATGTTGCTCCAATTGTACCTCATAAGGCATCATTTCTGGGGGCGCCTCAGTGGCTCACCTGGTAGAGCGTGTATCACATGGGTTTAGTCCTAGCTGCAGTGCTCATGGGTTTGAGTCTGACCTGTGGCCCTTTGCTGCATGTCACTCCTTCTCTCCCTCCCTGACTTTCCTGTCTCTTTCACACTGCACCTATTAAAATAAAGGCAAAAATACCAACAAAAACAAAAAGGTACCAATTCTGCACCTTTCTAGTGGCTATATTTGTACCAGGACATAAAAGTACATTTATGTCACTAGGGGTACAGAAATGTTCCTTTAGAGGTACAGAAAAGAAGGTACAAAAATGTGACTATGTTCAAAGGTACAGTGCTGTACCCTGCTACAGCTGGAGTGACAAAGCCTTTGTACCTTTTTAGGTCCATTCCTGTACTTTAATTTCTTAGTGTGCAGCAACAAGTTGATCTGACCCTTTATTCTTTGACTGGCCTTTGAATCACTGTGTTTCCTTGTGTGAAGCTTGTTCCTCTTATCAAATCCTCATTTTTAGATTTGAGACATCTCCATTAACGAGTCACAGGCTGCTCTCGATTTTGTTTGGCAATGCTGTGAATGCACCCATGAAATCAGATCACATGCTGCAGGTTGGATGATTGAAACTCTAAAGAATGTAATTATCCTTTAAATGTACGTAAGTCACTGTTGGCTGCTAACTGTGGTAGTTTTTATGAGGTTTACAGATGAACATATTCTTCCTGACTTGTTTTAAACTGTTGAATACTGGGTTAGCATGTTGGCTCAGTTGCTTGCTAGCTTGTTTTGCCTGTAGCTAAAGGTTTAAGGTTTGTGATTCAACTCTTGCGGAGCAAAGGTTTCAAGTGTCGGCCCATTGCTGAGAGTTGGATAATAATAAATGTGAAGGTAAAACAATACAATGAATAGGAGCCTGACTATATGTTAGTCAAACACTAAATGCTCGCTAACGGCACTATTTTATTTTGCTAGCATCTTTGTTAGCATCACATGCTGTGTTGTTCAGGTACAACATACGATAATATGACGCGACATGTTTAACTGTTGAAGGGGTAACTCACAGTGGGCGTGGTTAACCTTGTTACTGACATCACTTCCTCTTACTAGTAAAGAGGAGTTAAGTGTGATAGACTGATAAGACCTAGCAGCAGTAAATAATCTGAACTAATTCAACTTAGAATCATCCTTTTATCTGTGAAGTTCAGTCTGGATTTGTCAGTAGGGAAAATTGTAGGCTACCAGTGTTCAGGCAGCAATGGTTAATATAATTCATTAGAAAAAAGTGAGTCAGGTTATAAATTACTAATGATGATACATTTATTTACGTTCTTGCGATCTTGCTATCAGTTTTTCATAATTTCATAATTAATTACGCATGTACAACATAGTATACACTGCACTTATTTTCATTACTTCAGCAGAGGAACATAGTGTATGGTGTGATTTCTGTCTGTCACTTAGATCATCACTGAAAATGTCCTGGAAAAGTCCTGGAATTATGAAGTAATTAATATAATTAATAATAGTTTCAAATTTCAAAATCTGAAGAAGATAGCTAAATGCGCCACACTAGCTACTACATGGACATTGTGGTGAGACTGTTTTAGCAGCAGGTTGCTGCCATTCTTCTGTTAAATATCACACGTGTCATAAGTATCGGATACTGGCAGGGAATGAGGATGGTCATGCTTTTTGGAAAACTGGTAGCAAAGAACCATTTCAAGCTCTCTTACACACCCATTGTGTAACCAGGTATATCTGTGTGGAAAGGTGACATCCTGCCTACAAAGCTCTGACTGAGTGTTTTTCTTGAAAACGACTGCAGTGAGCACAGCCCCTGACCTGTTGGCCTCACTGGACAAGGTCTTTTTTCGGTATCAGATCAAAACCAGGTTTTATGTTCTTGTCTTCTGTTGTTAAAACTTAACTTAACTTTCTTTATAAATCCAAGGACTTCAGTAAACCTTGACTCAGTGTTTTCATAAGTTCCACTGCTCTTTGTCATTTTCTGGAACATCCAGCATTAAATTAAAACCGCATTCAGATAACCCAAAGACACATCATCCACACAACTTTGGAAGTGCATCACAACAAGCCTTCCTGCCACTACCTCAACTTTTCAGCATTTCTGATGTGGCCTGCGTTGTGTTCAGCTAGCGGGGGCTGCTTTTATTGATTTGTTCTCCTGCTAAGCTAATCAGGCCTGCCGTTTATGGGCCGGGGAGGCACATACAGACACTTAGAGCGCCCCAGAGACGGCAGTTTAGAGCCAAGTTGTCCACAGTGAAAGCAAGAGATAAGATTTTATTACACCTCCCAAACCTTAAATAAACCAGAGCCCCATAAAAGCTGGAATGCAGCGACACAAATTCATTCGCTGTGTGTCAGTCAGGTGCTGTCTCAGTCTGCCTCTAAATATGACGGACTGCCCTGTGACAGATGTACTCTACTCCTGCACCCCCTCCACCCATGCATGAGCAATGAGACATACAGTAGCTGCTGAGAAGGAACCAGAGTCATTTCCTGGCTTAAACAGTATGTGCAACTGTTATGTAGCATCTCAATGTCTTTTATATAAGTCAAATATATTCTATGGCCAAATGAGACATGAAATCAGACTCTCTTGAAACTGAAAAACTTTTAGATGTCTTCTCACATCGTCTGACATTTGATCTTTTACATAGTTCAAGAATAATTTGTCTTTGTTGTTTTCTGATTCTATTTTATTGTCTTTTGTTTCAAGATGGCACTATTTTCTAAAAACTTCCTAAAATTCTATCTCATCAGGAAGAAGTGGAGTCATTAAAGATCGCAGGCTGATTAACTGATCTATTTTTAAAGGGAAACTTCAGTGATTTATTATTGGACTTTGATGACATTGGGAAACTTGCAAGAGCAAAGGCACACCGTCAGGAGAGGCAAGCCAGGCATGCTTGGGTGCCCTAAGGTGAAAAGAGGCCCCTGATGGCCCCTTATATTAGCACATTTTACAATAACACAGATTTTTGATGGTAAGATTATAGTCTGACTAATAATCAGTTTCACAGTTTCACGATTATTATACATTAATTTGTTTAACATGTACTGTATGTATTAAATCCCATGAGCATTCTTTAGAGATTTTAATGTGTTATGTATCGCTGCCTTTTGAAACAGAAATAATACAGCAACCAAATACTACAGTACAGAATAATAAATAAAGGATAAAAGAAAGTATTTCGCTCCCTTTGGAATTAAATACAAGCAACCTTTGCTCTGTAAATATCCATGTCAGTATTTCCCTTTTAACCCTTGTGTGGTGTTCGGGTCTGTGGGACCCGTTTTCATTTTTTATCAAAAGAAATATTATATGATTAAGTATTTTTTCAAACCCAGACTCATTGGCCTTGGCTCATTTTCTGTGAAGAATATTTATCAGAACACATTTTCAATGACCACACATTGTACACCCCCCTACACATTTTATATTAACCATACAAGTATATGCTGTTTACTGTATATTGCTTGTAATTGGGATGAAGTAAACATCTGTTAAGTATTTTAACAGAAAAGTGTTGATTGTGTTGAATTAAACCCCAACAAATGCAGCGGGTCCACCAGACCCGCCAACACTGGCTGAGTAACAAAAATATGAACATCACACAAGGGTTAAACAAATCAAATGGAGTCAAAGGCTGCAGGTCCTCTCTCTGCAGGGCTCTTTTGATCAAATATATCACAAAAGTATTTAGATTTTTTTAATTCATTTTTAATTATATATTTTTAATAATTAATCTAATTGTACATGTGGCCTGAGAAAGTCCTGTCTATTATTGTTTATGTTGGTTTGTTTGCAGTTTTAGTAAAAGTTAAAGAGAGAAATGGAGAACATCTCTTATGCAGTGTTAATGAATGAAATGCAATTAATTAAAACCCATTGTATAGTGCTGCTTTGAAGTGTTAAGTTAGACTTTCACAACTGGCATACAGTATTTACCTGCCATACCTAGCGTTTATTCTACACAGATAGGAGGAAGAAACATGGTGCAATGTTAAATGGTCATAGTGTCTGAAGCCCCAGAGGTGATTACATGATGACTTCAGGCATTTCTTCGGTGGATACAAAGTATTGTATTGTATTATATGCTTGATCCCTCTGCCATTGTTAAGCTAATGTAAAGTTAGCGTAGCCTCCATATCTCCCTTTTCACTCTCTTGTTAAGCGCAGCACTTTAAGGTGGTGCACCACTGGTGTAACTGTGTTTTTATTCCATGCAGCTTGCACCAAAAATAATGTATTAGCATAATGTCTCTTTTTAAAGTGAAAACAGGCACTGCCAAGATGGCAACGGTGGGGCAGCTCACTCTGAGCTTCGAAAAAACTGTAGGTGAAGGTGTAGGTCTGAAGGCTAGGTCCATCTTTATTTACAGTCTATGGCTGTACAGTACTTTTCATGATGCATTATGGGATACTATGAGTCCACTATATAGGGTATAATAATTTTCACTATACATTCGGGCAGCACTACAAAATGGTGAACTCACTTCTACTAAGTGGACTATAGAGGAGGTAGTGAGTGATTTTAATCACCAACGACATCATCAGGATTACGTCCAGTAGAGCCAGAGAGGGCAGTATACAGCTGTTTTCACAGGCCACGTACGAACCGACACTAAATACTATACTCACAAATACAAACTATTCACTAGTTAATAATAAAATGTAAATTTCAAAGTTAAAATTTCAGAGTAAAAGCAGTGGTTAACATTTAGTCTCTATAATGACATATTAAGTAGAATATGTCATATAACAACTATAAATATAACATTTAAAGTTTTCCATTTTAAAAAAGCAGATAGTGACTGAAAGGATATAAGAGCAACTTAATGTTCACTTTATTACCTCTAACATCATAAAGTTGTTTATAAGGCATCTGGGCATATTTGTGTCTCTAGATACCATCTCATGTGTGAACTGGGGGGGGGGGGGGGGGGGGGGGTCTGAACCCGTCTCAGCTGACCAGGAAGAGAGCTAGCACTGGGAGTTTGCTCAACATGATTGATGCCTTTGTCTTTACTGGTGGCTGCAACCTGTCGCCTCAATTGTTTCATTAGCATCAAACAAACAGAGGAGACAACTGGAGCAGCACAATGAAGTGTGTGGAGTGACTGATCCCTGAATGCTGACTCCTCAGGTCTTATCCTGGTCAAACATTAACTCAGAGTCAGTCCACTGCAGATGAGCTGTGATAGCAAACACACAGACACACAATCACAGTGATGAGCACTTACCTCTGAGGACAGAGACGCTTGTGTCCACATCACAGACTGAAGTCTTAACCTTCACTAGAGGAACAATCAGGGGACAGTCACAGTCCTTATGGCACAGAGATACTGTATGTCAGTCGTCCAGACTACCAGTGGTGACCAACCAGCAGCTTGCCAGTTTGCTAACTTTGTGTTAGCTGTGGTAGTTGTGTGTAAGCTAGCTAATGTTAGCTCATTTAGTTCAGGGACAGAGAGACACATGGAGGTTCTACTCAGTAAGTCAAGTTGATGTCACTGTGAACTTGAAATCAGTGACATTTAAAGTTGATATCAGTAACTTTAAGATGTCTTGAAATTACTAGATCTATGTTCTATATGTTGTTGAGTTGTGTTCTTAAATTTTCCCAGATGTTTCCATCAATTCTCAAACCAGAGAAATCTGTGATTATAATCAAGGAAACAAGTACGTGTCATTTGGTCTCCTGTCAATGACATCATATCCTCTATGTGCATGTGTCATTGTTTTGGTTTCTTGCCAGAAACTCAAAATTTATCTGGTTTTAAACAATTTTGACACCTTGGTGGTTTTCAGCTCTATATTTGAACCAGATGAAGGATTTTAGTCGTCGGACGTCTGGATCTGAAGTTATCAGAGAAACAAGCTGAGGAAATGTTAGACAGCTCAGCTCCCAGCTGCTGGAGACGTCCTGTCCTGTGTCACTGAAGAGCGTCGCTGAATCACTGATGTTTAAAGTGAAACTGCTTGATTCAGTGTTTCTACTGGTTTTAATCCCCTGGTGTGTTTGTTATGGAGAGGAGGACACCTCTGTGGATAATTCAGCTGCTGGTAAAAACCTGCTGAATGTCTGCTTCATAAGTGTACAGTAACAGTGGTAGACAACAACTCCCATGGTCCCACACTATTTCATGACGTCACCCAACGCTGTCTTTTGTTTTTATTGAGAGACCCTTAGAGGCAGAAGTTACAGACTGTGTATTTCATAACAAAGCTTGATCTTGTCGCAAATACGTTTCCCACAAATGTGTTTGCTGTGGCAGATGACCTGTATATAAATATCATTTCAGGAGACAGGAGCATGGATGTGCACAGCAAATTCAATGTCTGCCTCCTTATTAGGTGGAGAAGGGTTCAACCTCTGGGACCATGATTTTTCTCAGTGTCATGACGATGTGGTCTTTAGATTTTGATGTTTCTCAAAGTTGATGTAAATGTGATGTTTGGAGCACAAGAGGAAAGGTCAGAGGTCACCACAGCTGTTAGTGTGGACAGTAGTTTCACAGTGTTGGATGACTGACCGCTGCTCCTTGAAGTGTGTAGGATCAGACCAACACACTGTGTCTCTGGGTCCTGGCTCAGTTTTTATCAGTGACAGTGACAACAGGCTGCACATACAGGGATTATCTTTTCACAATAAAATGTTGACAATAATCTGTTTAGGTTTGATGTTCTGATCAGATTAGAGATGCAAAGACTGAGATTAAAGCTCTGATATGTCACAATCAGGTTTAAAGAACACATTAAGAATATATAGACTGTATGTCACACAGTGTATATGGGTAATATACAGTAACGGATATTGTAATTTAAAGATCAAGACCAGACCAGCGCACAATGATTATTCTGTGACAACAACAGGAAACAGCTGTTGGTCTGTTGCTGAGCACATTTCAGTTTCTTCAGACACTCAAACTGAGCTGTTTTACATGTAAATTTGCTTAATATTTATTATTTCCTGATATAGTGATTAAACTATGTGAAAAAAAATATATAGTTCAACCACAAACAAATAATTCTTGCATAATGTTGTGACCTACAGTATGTGTCTAAACTGAGGATGTTTGTTGTTTCCTGGCAAAGACAAACTATAGAACATAAGGATGTCATCATCATCTGTAAATGAGCAGAACAGTGAACATGATAATAACAAACACATCTGAGTGCAACCCTGTCTCATATTAAATTATGTTTGTATTTTATCAGCCTTGGGTGATATCCAAAACTGTATATCTCGATACAATCCAGCCCAAATATCACAATACACAATATTATTGCAGGGAGGGTTTATTTATCACATGACAAGGTACAATGTACAGTAAAGCAGTGAAATTAGGGTTGGACTCAGTAGCACAGACAAAAATCCAATATTTGAAAAATATCATACATGGTGAGAAATATTGCAATATTCAATATTATCGAATGTCAGTCAAGTAACGCCTTAAAGGAATTTCTTCAAATTTGGCACAAACGTTCGCTTGGACTCAAGGACAAACTGATTCGATTTTGGTGGTCAAAGGTCAAGGTCACTCTGAACTCACATAACACTTTTTAGCCATTAGTCAAGACTTCACACGGCAATTTTGACAAAATTTCACACAAATGCTTAATTTCTTGTATGACTCTGGATAAACAGGGATGTAATCTGGAACTAGTCAGCGTGGCGGATGCAGACAACCACGAGGAGGTGATTCTAGTTTACAAAATGTTTTTTTGTTCATTATGTTGTGGTGACAAACATAATCACTGGCTGGATCATGTTCAGGGACAGCTTTACCAGCAGGAGGTTGGTTAGGAACTTTCTGCACAGACGACCCATGGACTCAAATTTTACAAGAGGACACCAACGTGAGTCCTTTTGTAAAGTTGTTTGTTAGCCAATGCCCTAATCCAAAACCACTACAAAGTAGTCTGGCCGACAAACAACATACAGTACTTTGTTGTTTAGTTTGGAGGAAGCTACAGCTCTGGTAAAACACAGGGCAGTTCAGGAGGGGATGGAGAAGAGAGAGTCCAGGAGCAGCTATATACTGTTGTATTAAAGCACTGTCAGACTGGTTGTTATAATGATAATAATAACAGTGATACTTACACTGCAGGTGTAATAAAAAGCAATGATAGCAGCACCAATTATTGATAATAATAATGATAATAAGGATAATAATGAAGACAATAATAAAAATGAATGATGATGATGAGGAGTAGTGTCAGAATGAGGACAGAGAGGAGAAGAACAAACTACAGGAGACAGGAATGAGCAGGTAGAACCCATCAGACTGAAAAGATGAAGCGTGGATGTCATCGTGGGTCTCATTTGTGTTCCGGTACAAGCTGCAGGTTGTTCTGAAGCTGCACTCCGACCTGCAGCTTGTACTTTGTAGTTTTACTGCCTTTGATTAACCAGAGCCTGTCACCAGCTGATCAAAGTGTCTGTGTGTAGCTGTGTTTGTGTGTGTGAGAGTGTGCGTATGGGGAACAATAACTTGTTTAGGTGTCTCCACAGTCTCGTCAGTGGTCTGCATTCTACCTCCATGTTTAAAGCGGAACTCTGCAATGTCACCATGAACTACAAAGTGTGTCTGTGGATCAGCACGTACAAAAAGATTTCCAAAATACTACATAAAAATAATATTTTGAACCTGCATGCTTTACATGCATGTGGCTACAGTGTCCTCTTCTTCTTCCCTTACTATTGCAGTGCTATGTTTTCTCATCGGTCGATCAGTAAAGTAACATCTGTGTCAAGACATCAAAAACATTGCTTAGAACCACTAAGGGTTCATAACTTGAACCCCCAGGGGTCATCACCTTCAGGAGGGACATTGGATGATGCAGAAATATAACCTTTATTATGTCAAGCTGATTTGTATAGTCATATAAACTTAATAAATCTTTGAAACACCACTTACAAAGTCATCATTCTTGGCCATTTGAAAATTGAGCTTTCAAAGGCCACGTCCTTCACACCGTGATTTCCAACCAATGTGAAATTTGAAGTCCAGCTCAGTGTGATCACCATAAAGCCTCTTAGACCCTAAAAGACTGCCATGATGGATTTTCCGCCATTTTGAATTCTTTGAAAAAAAACCATTCTGGACACCTCCTCCTCAGATCGTCTGTAGATCATCAGGGGACTGACTCTATCAACAGCTGTATAAAGCTTGTTGATATGTTCCTTAGTTTTCAATATACTGACCAATAAACTTCATAAGGGGCAGGACTTGGCCATAACTCATTAACCATTTGTCTAATCATCATAAATCTTGGTAGATATTTTCAGCCCATGTTCGGGAGTAGGACTATACCAAAAACATGTACCAGGTGAATCTTACCAAATTTGGTGACCATGATCTGGGGACAAGTATTAACCAAAATCTGAAGTGACATATTGATTGGTAGATGTAGGCGTGGCCTATTATGTATTTCCTCATAACTCAAGATACCATTGAACAATCCTGATTAAACTCGCTGGAGACGTCCTGAGCTGTCCTGAGCGTACACACTGAGGGTTCTTCAAATCTGATGAAAGGGGGGGACACATAGCAACGCTGCAGACTTTGTGGTGAAGAAGCAAGTGTGTGACTCATCTCACTCCTTCTTTAGATGAATTTCATTAGCTGAAGTGACTTCACTTGGCTGAAACCTGCTCGTTGCTGCTCAAGGCTTGAATTTTGGCTGGATTGAGCTGCTTCCTTCTGTTGAGCGTAAATAAAAGGGCTGGAACCTGGTTTCATTTCAAAAGTGCCCATGCATCCACTAAAGCAATGTATCAACATTGTAGTGTACTCACAAGATCTTTCACATTCCTCAAATATATTTAATCAAATTACCAGACAGCAAAACATACAGTTTCTGCCCCTAACACCGTGTTAGGGTTAGAATACATATATATACGTGTGTGTGTGTGTGTGTGCGTGTGCGTGTGTGTCTCTTCTCTCATAGCCCTCCTACCACTGAAACTCAGGTAATAATCCTCATTATCATAAAATATGTTGATGAATGCATAAGATGTGTTGTAATATGTGTAAAAACATGAATCTGTCGTGCAGCATTGTCTCCTGACCACAACACAACCTGTGTGCAGAAACTACTTCTCCAGACTAGCTAACATTATAGCTCCCCCCACTGCTCCCTCACCACTACAGCACTCAGTGTGACTCAGGCGTCTTTGTGTTGTGTGGTGATGGATGGTGGATGATGGTGATAAATTGAACATTAAGGTGAGAATGTATTTTCCTGTTTTTTAGATCAGCCGATCTGATCCTGATCCTCTATTGACTGAAACAATTATGTAACTAAAAAAAACTGGACGATGACACGATGTAGTTACAACCTGATGTCATATGTTCCTTCATTTACTTAGACACAAACCTTATAGATTATTTGATGGGAGAAGCGCTCAGATCATTTACATACATTGACACACAATTCATCAATTAATCTGGAAAACACAGTGCAGATTAGACAATGATTAAACAACTTTTTGTTGCAAACCTGACGGCAAGAGAGTGCAGAGGACAAGTAGCTCAAACAGCTTGTTGATCGAATTAAATGCAGTTTGTTTTCATCTGCTCATTAGGAGAAAGTTTGTTGTCAGTGTGACGTTTGGTTTGACTCAGTGAGGACTTATTCTCCTCCTGACTCTGGTAGAGCGCCTCCACTGACAGCTCACACAGTAATCACCTCCACAGCGTGACATCCTTGGCGAGCCAATAAGCCCCCCACCCACCCTTTCCCCCTCCACCCCCTTTCCCCCTCCACCCCACCCCACCCCCCCTGTGTCCCCATAGCAATAGGGCCTGTTTTGGGCAACTCTTTTATTGGCTTGCAAATACCCAGCACTCACACAGAGGGTAATATGCAGCAAAATAAAGAGGAGAGAAACTCAAGCTCTGGGGTATGTGAAACTATTGTCAGGCTCAGACAATGGAAAACCAACATTGGCTAGAAGGGGAAATTTGAGTCTCCAATCTGTTCAACTTTATGTGCTGATAAGAGACGGGGCTCTGCTGGCGCTTTAGCCACCACAGAATACAGTAAACACAAACTGTGAGCCAGAGTAGGTCAATGAGAGTCTTCCCTGCCTCGGGCTTAACATGACACTTAAGTACTACTACAAGGGGAGAAAGAAAAGGCAAGGCTGCACACATTACAAACTGCCTCTATTCTCTGCTCCTAGGCTGAAATGTCAGAGCCATTCTTTCAGAGCACAGGGAAGGGGTGGGGTGGAGGTGGGCCAGACAAAAGCCGGCGGATTCTATGGTGATTTGTTGCATTTTCATTATAACTACTTTGATTGTGCAGGGGAGGTAATCATGGATCTAAACAGGACCTGAAAGTAACTGTTTTCCAAGTGTGTAACTCGAAACGCTACCTCTCTCTCTCTCTCTCTCTCTCTCTCTCTCTGCCCCCCTCCCTCCCTGACAAACGAAGCAGTGTTTTCTGCATGATAATCCCACCTGCTGACAAATCAAAGACTGTTTCAAACATACACTTAGAGCCCATAAAGGAATCAATCCCAACACAGGCAGCAGAGGGACTCGCCGTCTCTCTGCCTCCGTCTCTACCTGCTCCTCCATTTACTGACATTTATCAGATAAGATGAGCGGCATCACATCAGATACTAATGTTCAAATTAAAAAAAAAAAAATGAATCAGCTTTCATTTCTACAGGTAACAGTTTCTTTCTGCTGTATTTCATTGTCTAACTCCTCAAAGAAGCTTTTGATTATAATTGTTATTTACATTGTTTGAATCTGCAGTGACCGACGTGTGCTCACAGTGTGAGGCGGCAGCAAAAGCACAAGTGGTTCCCGGACCTCCGTCATCACTCCCCTCACTGTTAAAACAAGTGTTCTGCTGCAAATTCCTTCATTAGCAGAGCTGAAAATCTCACAATACCAGTGATTAATTGAAGGAGACGTTTCTTTTAATAACCAGGACATCTTAGCTGCACTTTCACACGGCATAACCACGTCTTTAATTTCCCGTGTGTCACTTTTCAATGATAACACAACTCTGACAACAAGAAAAAGCTTCGGTAGATGGAAAATATTTACTGCACAGAAGGAAGAAAAATACATTTAAACACCAGTAATGGTTGTATCCATGAAGTATAATATATGTGGTAAAGCATACAGACACGTTTCAGTCTCAGTCTGCTGCTTTATTCCCTGACCTCCAGAGGCTGGGAGAAAAAAAGGTCCTGCTATATTCTGGTGGCGTGTCATACATTGTACACGATCACAACAAATAGAAGGTGCACAAAGAGCGGGAGCGGAGGGAGGGGACATTTGAACCGAGACAGGGCTTGTCATGCGATTGGACCAGGTCCATTTCAGCCAGATAACAATGCCAGGTTGGGAGACATTTTGCCTGTCAGGCCACTTAGGCTGAGCAGACAAAGAGGTGAAACAAATCCTGCAGAGGCTACAAAGCTGCAATCCCTCCCAGGCCAGACAGCCTGAGCCTCCTCCCTCCGCTCTCTGCTGGCAGCCGCCACTCGATTAAATAGCTGCTGTTAATTATACCTGGATTGTGAGGCGTTCGGGCCCCATGGTTAGCAGCTATCCATCAACCCCCCACCACACCGGCCCCCCCACCATTATTCAGAGGGCTAGGTTGAGCCTGCACAGTGGACAGGACTGAAGCAACTGACTGACTGAAGGTCTCTCCTTCTCTATCATCTGATTCCTCCGATTTATTTGTAAACAGCTGCTGCTTTTAATTAGTGTATGAAGACGTATAATTAGCCGCACAGCAATTAATAGTGAACCAGCGCATGTATACCCATATATACACACATGTATGTATACGTTTAGTCACACAGTCTAAGAACAAAGCCAGACTGAGCATGTGACACTCAAATTATTAGGAACAGCAGAAACAGCTGGAGAGTGTAAACAAAGATCCACAAGCTGTGTCTGATCCTGATTTGAAAGAATTCACTACACTCACAGTAACCAAGAACATTTACACTAAATCCTTTTGACAAAACACAATAACTTTATTGATCTGGCCGACATCATTCACACTGGAATTGTGTGAATGATGTTATGTGCATGTTGTATTAGTTTATTATTGTATTTATTGTTTGTGAGTTACAATGATGAGTTTTAGTATTATGATTATGATTATGATTATGATTATGATTATTATGATCATTATGATCATCATTATTATAATTGTTATTATTATTATTATTATTATTATTACCTACCTTTTGTCCCGGTCCATTACAATGAAGACAACCTTCCGTGTTTGTCATTATGTGTGTGTGTGTGTGTGTGTGTGTGTGTGTGTGTGTGTGTGTGTGTGTGTGTGTGTGTGTGTGTGTGTGTGTGTGTGTGTGTTTTCTTTCTGTTACAGATTTTTGGGAAATTAAAACCATGTTCCATTTCCCTTAAATAATGAATTAAATAAATAGATACAGCAGGTTGCAGGTTCTAGAGGACTCATTTATTTGTACAGCACATTATCTAACACAGAGCTCATAGACATAAAAGCAGTGAACCACCTGAATCACTGATCACAGTTTCTGCTCACTGTTGAACTGTTGTTGAGTCCCTCCTCACGTCACCTCCTCCTCCTCCTCCTCCTCCTCCTCCTCCTCTTCCTCCTCCCTCTCCAGCTGGACATATTGTATGTTACACAAACATGATCAAACTCCTGTATCTTTAAATTAGGTGTAAAAACCAGATATCAATATGAGGCACCCATCCCTCAAACACTGCGCTCATTAAAAAGAACAGAATTTAAAAAAAAAACAACAACAACAACAACAACAATACCTTTCTTTCCCAGCGTTCAGTGCTGGCCGGCACTCTCGTGATTGAGGCCCGGCTTTGTTTAATTAATTTCAGGCTTGATGGAATGACTGGGGCTTATGCCTCTGGCACCGGGCTGACACACCGGCCCTTTAAGCCTCAAACTCATTGCCATAATGTGCTCGGAGGAAAACCCTGCAGAGAGAGGAGGAACCGGCAGGCTCTCGATCTTATCACCGCCACAGCCACTCCTTCCTGATTTAGACCCTGGTAAGGCGACACCGGCGCTGTGGAGATCAGGCTGTGGGTGTCTCTGTTTTGTCATTGATTAATATGCAAAGTGTAGGTTGATCTATGCATGCATACAAAAAATACAAACACACACACACACCTATGGTTTGACTGTTGCTCATAAGTCTTCATCATTTCATATGGCACACAGCTTCAGCCTGAAACTGGTCAGTGAGCAGGTGAGATGGTCAAACACTACAGACAGTGATGTAAAGAGAGTGAAACCGGTTCATGACCATCTTCAAGAAGTTAATCAGTTATCGAATGTGTTATTCTGTTCATTTCACTTCATCATGGAATCAGAGACAGTAAACTAAAGATTTAAGAAACATTATTTGTTCCCAGGGGGCAATTTAAAAGGCATATAGAGTAGAAAAACACACAAAATACACAAAAAAACAACACACAACCAGTGTGAAAAACAACAACCACATGAAGAAACAACATCCGTGCCAAACAACAATAATGAGAATGACAATAACGTGGGAGAATGACATTACTACATAACTGTGCACATAAATACTGACAAGTAATAATAATCCATAATCCATCAGAACAAACAGGAATTTATATAATGTAACACAAGACTGTACATGATGTCAACTTTTTGAAGCAAGTTCCAAGACTTAGCACACAGGTGGTTATCAGATGAAAATGCATAGTTTCCCTCTAAAAACACATTTTGAAACTCTAACATGAAACTCTGCACGTGGCTGTGGACAGACGTCAGCAGGTAAGTGACGGTAGTTTGTGGTCAATTCACTAAAATGTGACAGAAATGCTTTTTTTCCTTTAATCCTTTGAAACTCAGTGATACTCTTTGTGTCACAAACCGTATTCAGTCATAGTTAACACACTGCTGGACTCAGCATGGCTCACTGTCTCTGCTGAAGATCTCAGGACAAAAAACACATTAAGAATTCACCTTTATTATTATTCATCTTTATTTCACACTATTTATCACTATCTATTACTATCTCACTATCTATCAGTTAATCAGAATATAATTGAAATCGCAATATGGCCATATCAGGTAAAATCACCCTGAAAACCTGCGACAGTCAAAAAAACCCAAATCATTTTAAACAGCCCAAAACTTTGACCACTGAAGCAGCTTGACTTACTGTGAAAATGACAACACTCAGGATAACAAAGACTGAGAATGACCAGAATAATTGAAACAAGCACCAGAACTGAAAATAGATTTAAAAAAAAAAAATACAGTCATCTCTTCTCAATGAAACTATGTGGGTTTTTGCAGGATCAACAGTCAGTGACACGTCTAATCACCTGATAGACGAGTATCAGTCTGTGGGGTGTCAGCGATCTATCAGTGTATGACAATGTCTGAGTCCAAAGTATGAGAGCACAGCAGGTCCTGTGACATGTTGTACCGACTGTGTCTTCATTTATTCAGCCTCTGCTGTTCTTCCCACTCAGACCTGTGAAGTGTCCTTTGTCTGACTGAGAGGATCCACAGCGTGTGTGTCTTGTGTAAAAAAACGCTTTTTCGGAGCTGTGGCTCAGATCCAGGCGCTCTCTGTGCGTCGCCGGCCTTCTCTGTGCAACAACATATTAATATGAAGCAGAAGCTCCTTTTTTAAGTGATAAAATGAGATGGGCAGTTCTAGCTGGCAGAAATGGGCAGAAAATGCTATAAATATGCATTCCATTACATTTGGGAGAATTTAATTCAGGGCAAATAATTTGAGAGATGAGCCAGTGCTGAAACGATGGTCTTAATGGACAGGTGTCCACTTAAAATCTCTGGCAAAGCTAAGACTAATGGATTGCTTTATATGCAGCACATTCAGAGAATGGAAAAGGGATTGGGAGAGCTTAAGCGCCTGAAGCACCCTGCATCCACAGATTTCTGCATAAATACACTGCTTTAATTTCCACAACTCGTGCGTTTGTCAGACGTAACCTTTTCCAGCTCCGTATTTCAGGACAATGAAAATTAACCTGACTGTCACATGGGTCAGAGGCACACACAGAGGACTGAGGCACGACGCAGAGATGACCAGTCTGTCACACCTTGTGTTTGCAATGGAAGAGATTATTCTAGATGGTTATTACACTTGATTCTAATGTTTTTTTTTTTTTTCCTGATTTAAACCAAGAATTCACCTGGTTGCATTTGTGAAGACACATTAGTTAGTTTCACATTATATAAACCAGAATTTCTTTTAAAAAAAAAAACTTAAAGGACAACATCAATTTTATTTACTATAGATTGTGTATATATCTACTGTTTTCTTCTATTCCTCTAAATCGGTGTAATATTATGTCGCAGACTTCTGAAATCACTCCGCTCTGAGAGAGGCTCCTCACAACAGCAACGTAACAGTGATGAGACTGAAAGCAGACGTGGCATTCACTGTGAGATTCATTAAATCCAAGAGAAGAATGGAGAGAAACAGCTGCTTGGAAACTTTAAATATCAAAACACAACAAACAGCTCCCTCTGAATATATTAATAATGGGCTAAAACAAGCAACAACACCGGTATTGTCCTTTAATTAAATACATTTTCCAGTTTAAAATGAAACACAAAAGAAAGTGGAAGCATGGAGGTAAAGATGTGGGCTTTCCTGGGCACCTGGCTGTATAATCTATGTAGAAAATCGAAGGCACTCACCAACGCTACGACATTCATACCTGTTTGTGAAGCCTCACTATAAAACAAAAAACTTGCTGCATTGAATATAAATTCATATATCATATACCATATAGTCATATAGGCATACAGTCTCATAGTCAGCTGACCACTGTGGTTGTCAACAAATGTTACTCAAACAGGAGGAAATAGTGCATTTGTTTGGGACTATTTTCAGTGGTGGATTAATTCACATTTGGTGCTGTAGTTGAGTGTAAGTAGTCACCACTTTTTAAAATATTATATTAATTTTTTTTACCCATAATTCCAAGTTGATAATTTAGGTTAGTTATAAATCAGATTAAACCAGCTTGATGAATTCATTTTGCATTTACAAAGAGCAGCACACAATTCATGCTGACCGGTGCCCCACCACGGCGGCCTGCATGTAACATGGTGGATCTATGAGGCCTCTTTCAACGCGGTTGGGTGACAGAGTTCAGCTTTGTTTCAAGAGGAGACTCGGTTTTGCTGTGAAACTATAGTATACTATAGTATATAGAGTTGAGAGAAACAGCTTCCCGGAAACTTTAAATATCATAAACAAGCAAACAGCTCGCTCTGAATGTATTAATAATGGGCTAAAACAAGCAACAACACCGGTATTGTCCTTTAAATAAACACATTTTCCAGTTTAAAATGAAACACAAAAGTAAGTGTGCAGGTGAAGATGTGGAATGAGAGTCAGATCTTCCACCTGTTGGCAGGTGAGGAAGGATAGAGCATGAAGCCTTCTCTGGTGTACCTGAGTGTATGAATTATAAGCCTCGCCACAGCACACTTACCTGTACAGTACAGAGTGTGTGTGTTGGGTGTGGTCTTAGTGACTCCTGATGTCGACTGGAGGTCTGAGGAGAGACTGATGAGCGATCACCATCACCAACACAGACCTGATGTGTGTTTCCCACAGTGTGTAGTGAACATGTGTCAGTGGCAGACAGCTGGATGCAGAGTGCTGCCGCTGCCTCACGCTCGTCTCTGTTGCATCTCTGTGTTTAACACTGACTCTAAAAAGCACCACACTGCACGTGCACTAAATAAAAATGTTAATACAACTCACAACAATTTAAAAAAGAATTAAAAAGTGAGGTTATCTCATGGTGTCATCTAGTGGTCATGATGTCTAACTGCAAAAAAAAAAATCACATTTAAATAAAGTTTAAAAGTTGATAATAAAATGATCATTCCACACGTGCACCCTGCTGTCGCTGCAGGGTCGGTGATGACTGTGCAGAGGGAAGAAGAAGTAAATGAACCCTGTGGAAACAGCTGTTTAGTCTTTGTTCATTGGTGATGGGATCTGATCTTCATCTAAGTCCCTCCGATGATTCCTTTAAGCCTTCAGCTGTGACTCTGAGCTTCTTTGTTATTGATCATCTGTGTTGAGCTGTTGGAGTCATCTCAGCTGGACGTCCACTAGAGAGAAGCCACAGAAGTGAATCACGTCAATACACATGGTGTGCATACACACCACCAGCCGTCCAAGTTTCAGTGAAGTGAAAACACAAAATAAGCTGAGACACGTAATGTAACATAAAATCAAATAAAATAATCAACTTGACAGAGCTTCATTGATTCTGATCATTAGTTTACACAGCAAAAACAAGTTTACTTTTCATAAATGGAATTAATTGTGTTTGTGCTCAATGTTTCCTTTAGCATCATTTAATCTCCTTATTATTTCTTGTGAGGCATCGTGTGAACTGTTTCATTCTGTTTTAATATTTACTAATCACAGTTTTAGAGCCTGTCTGGATCTTAATTAGGACATCCCAATAAAGTTCCAATAAATGAGTAAAACAGCATTTCACATTTGCAGTGATTGTACTAAAGTAAACTGATGCATGTCTTTACTTCACTTGCACAATCAGTGAAATTGTTCTTTCTCGTCTTTCTTCTCTGTGTCTGATCACCTGTGGCACACACTGTTTTTTTTTTATGAAAACTGATGGATTAAGGGAGTGTCTTCATCCATTTATGGCTGAAATGGCTGGAAATGAGGCTCGTGCACATGTGCCCCTAATATAAAGGTGAACCATATTTCTGGTTTTGTGCATACACATAGTTTTAGTCATGAATCTACACTGAGTTTTATGCATCTGGACTCCAGGTCTGATAACTCCTGACTCTGTTTAGCTTCTGTTCATGTCATCAATGGAGAACTTCACAGACTGCAGCGACATTGTGAATGTTTGAACAAGAACAACACAATGATTTGTGTTATTAGTTCAAATCGATTGTGCTTGTTCGTTATTGTAACTTAGATGAAGATCTGATCATACTTTAGGACAAATTTATAAATGAAGATAATTCTAAGAAATGAAGGAATGGACCTGCAAAGTACAAAGGCTTTGTCGCTGCAGCTGTAGCCTAGCAGGGTACAGCACTGTACCTGTGAACACTGGTACATTTTTGTACCTTCTTGTCTGTTCCTCTAAAAGAACACAATTTATGTCCTGGTACAAATATAGCCACTAGAAAGGTGCAGAATTGGCACCTTTTTGTTATTGTTGGTATTTTTGCCTTTATTTTAATAGGTGCAGTGTGAAAGAGACAGGAAAGTCAGGGAGGGAGAGAAGGAGTGACATGCAGCAAAGGGCCACAGGTCAGACTCAAACCCATGAGCACTGCAGCTAGGACTAAACCCATGTGATACACGCTCTACCAGGTGAGCCACTGAGGCGCCCCCAGAAATGATGCCTTATGAGGTACAATTGGAGCAACATGTCATTTTGTACCTTATGAGGCAAAAACATTCCCCTAAATTCAGAGACAAAATCATTTACAGTTATTGACCAAAATTTATTTTTAAAAAAACTGACAATTAGTTTACATCTTTTAACAAAACCAACATTTTAGATGTGAACTGATCCATCTTCAGTCCATTTCAATGTATTGTTCGGATAGAATTGATTTGTTCCAGCACATGAGAAAAAGCAGCTTTTCAACATTAAGCTGAAGCACAAGACCTGAGGAGCCATTCTCTGACTACTGAGTGCAACCAAGAGAAATTTCATTTTGGTTTCAGACACAAAACAGGAACAAGGTTCAGTAAAAGTGCACTTACAAAATACAAATTCATAACTCACATGCTGTATTAGATTCAATTCAACACTGGCTTTGTAAGCCTGACCCAAGACCCTACAACATTATTAAAACCATTACAACAATGTAAGGATGAGCTGAAATCACTGAAATGCACACCCAGCTATGTTGTTAATGAAGCTGATTCATTTATTCCGACACCAAGACTTGGATGGAAATTGTCGCCTATTTTATTACAACAAACCCAACTCTCTATTTAAATCAAGATTTTGTGATCTGTGATTTTCAGCATTATCTGCCTGAACCTTCATCTTGTTAAAAGCACAATAATGTTCCCTCTGCTGTCAGCAATGACTTTGTACCTTTAAAATTCAGCAAAGGTCCACAGTTATCACCCTAAGGACCATTTCAGCACCTTGCCTTTGGGTACAAGAACGATCTTCTTCGAGAGACACAAGCTTTGGTTCAGCTGCTGATTGTTTTCATGGTTCTTCTTTATATAGGTTAAATGGAATAAACTCCTCACAGCGGTTTAATCAGTTATTGCAATTTGGCACATTTCCCTGACAGTATCAGCTGTTTAAAGAGCTAGATGAGAATAACATCATCATCTCTGCTAGTTCAGTTGATTGGTCCAAACTGCTAACCTCCACCACTGAGGAGTGGATACAGCTTCCAATAAGTAGTCGCCACTTTGTTAAATATTACATTATTTTTTCCCCATAATTCCAAGTTGATGATTTAGGTTAGTGATAAATCATATCAAACCAACTTAATAAATTAATGTTTCATTTTTCATAACATCTCTTTTTGGTAGTTTTGTACAGAGTCCAATTATTATTGTATATTTTACCTCCACTTGATAAATAACACTTTGAACTACTGTTAAGTGGCAGAATCACTTATGCCTGAAACATAAAATACAATAATGTAATGATGTAATATTAAAAAAACTGAAACATAATAATAACAAAATATGCAAACACCCTCCCCTTGATAATATCGTATATCCAAATATTTGGGATGGACTGTGTCGAGATGTTGAATTTTGGAAATCGCCCAACCCTGACTCCTGCCAGGAGAAAGAAGGTCTCCATAGCACTGCCAGTTCTGCCATTGTACAAAGTAAAGAGCTGTGTCTTGGCATTAGCTCAGTTGACCTTCTCTTGACTGTGTTTCCTAATTTAACCCTCAGCGCTAACAGTCTCATCACATGGAGAGGGAGGAAAACAAGGAGTGGAGGGAATGAGGGGTGGATTTTGAGGAAAGATGCAGAAGGACTAGATAGACTAGATAAACCTCTCGCCTGATGCCGAGGTTGAATGGGTTAAAATACAAATCAAATTTTGCTGTTGGATTAATTTAGGTACATGGTTCAGACGTCATGTTGTGAACAGATCATACATATATATATAAAATTCTATACAGGTGATGATGTTTTTATTTATAACCTGCACCTCCAGGCATTATATTGTCAAATATCACACACACACACACACACACACACACACATTTCTGTTTGTGTGAACTGAATGATAATAACTGAAGGGCTTTTCCAGTGACGGTCATTGTATCACAGATGCTTCTCATCTTCAGATTTTTGTATCATGTCAGCTAAGCCAATAACAATCACACTTTCCACAGACACTTTCTTTCAAAGTCTTAATCACATCCTAATAACAGAAAGGCTTTCCACTTCCCTCATGCAGAAACTGAATAGCCACACGCACAAACATCAATAAATGCTCACTAAACACCGACAGAAATATCAGGAAAACAGCAGGGAAGCCGTATTTTCTTCACTGCAAATAAGTGAATATAATTGCCCTCCTGCAGTTGGCAAGGATAATGTTATTATATGAGAATCAATACCATAGTGTGCTGCAGCAACAACAGAGATGCACATGGAAGCATTATCATAAGGAAAGCCCCTTGACAAATCTGATTAGCAGCCATTTGAGAGGGCTGTTCCCAGAAGGACCTGCTGTCACACTGACCCTGCTTAACCTCTTGATTTTCCGGGTTCAAGTCCAATTAACCTTTGGGATGAAGCAAGAGTGTCACCAGCAGTGCAGTCGATAGAAGCCCAATAGTAATCATTTCATTTTCTGGTTCATCAAACAGGCCCGAGCCCCACCTCACTAATCTCAATCAAAGACACAACCATTTGTCACTGTAAACACTCAGGACAACAGTTTGACCATAGCAGGCTGGTTAGAGTCTCAGACGCCCGTCTGTGCTGCGCTGACTCATCTATCGCAATGACTTCCTATCGGAAACAGGCCAGGTTGCATTCTGGGAAATGCCAGTTGTAACACTAACACTGCTTATAGGCCGAGAATTTGGAAAGACTATTGTGTCTGTTGACAGGTAGGAGGAACAGTCAGCCAATCACAGCTTTACAGGGCAGCACTAAAGGAGCTATTTGTAAGTTTTGCTATTGCTACAGAGCTAACGTTGCAGCTGTTTACATACCAGTCTAGAACAAGCAATGTGAGTTCAGCATCGAACTTCATTCCTTTATGCACCAGCAGCTGTGTCCAGAGGTGGAAACAAACACCGATGTTATTGGTGTTCATCAACACCAATGCAACTCTTGTCTCTGTCACGTCTTTTCTTCGACTGCTAACCAGCTAGCCCCGGCCCGTCTCACCACCGTAGCCTCCAGTCTTGCCCTGAAGATGAAGCTCTTGTCAGGTGACAATCACCACCACCTGCTCCTGACAAGAAAACCCAGACATCCTCGTTACGTCATCACCTTTTACCTTTAGCAAGCTTCCTAGGCAACATGCATGAAAAATACAGTCCACAGAAACGTCGGATGAGACTGGTGTAGCTGTACAGATTGTTGTAAGTCATTAGCTGCTCCATCGCCGCAGCTTCTGTGTCTCCTGAAGATGATGGACGGATGTGTCACTCACTGCTGATTGGTCGGGGTGATCCAAGATAAACCACTCTCCAAACAGACACGGGCGCCAGCTGAATGAATGATGTGAAATGAAATGTAAAATCAGTCTGATGATTAACAGGCTGGTGCACCTTCACTTCACTTCACCTGTGTGTGATGCTGCATAATACACATTAAATTCTGTATCTCATGTATGCTAGGCATTATGCTATTGATAGCATTAGAGAACGATGGGTGTTGATACCTGTCCTCACAGTGGATTACAAACCTGGCTCTCCTCTCACAGTCTGCTGGTTGTGACTGCGTGGAGTGAATCTCTGTCAGGGTCTGAGACTCCAGACACTTTGATGGATTGATGACTCACCCCAGAGGTCAGAACAAATACACAAGATGAAGGATCTAATTAGAGGCTTGCTGGGATGTTAGATGAGTGGCAGATTAAAATGAGAAGAGACAGACTGGACCAGAGGAGGAGTCAGACCCTGCTTCATGTTCTTTTCCGCTGCTTCACGTGTGTTTGTTTTTTTGTTTTTAATGTTTTCAGTATTGAATTATTGACTGAACCTCTCTGTCCCACTGTGATGCAGAAACACCCACAGCGTTAGCAGATGTTTAATCCCATGAATCCTGTCTACAGCCGTCTGATGGAGGACTACTAAAACCATGTACTAGATTACCATTTCGGTTAGTACAATTACTACAAGTACTACTATCAAGCTACCACTCAAACCCTGAGTGTCTGCTTGTTAAGAGGAATCAAGTCGTCTGTCTCCCTCTCTGTGAATCACTTTACATTCAGTTCATGACCACGTGCTTTCCAACCGCTGTGACTGTTCTTACTGTCAGTGAGTCTGTTGAATATCATCACGTTCAGGTTGTTACATAATGAAGCTACAAGAAAATGCCCCAAAGTGTCCGTTTTGATGTGTAAGGGACGACCTCTGACCTCAGCTTTGTTAAGGCCCTTTTTCCCGCTGGTCAAAAAATCTGCTAAGACCCGCTAACATCGGGCTGTTGTCTGAAACGGAAAAAGAAAAAAATTCACTCCGAGGTGAAATGACTGTACTGCAGCAGACGCAGGTATTTATCGGCTCCAGCTTCGATCTGCTGTTACACCAGAAACACCACAGCTACCCTGCACTCCAGGATGACAGAGTGAGCTGAAACAGGACGATGAGACGTGACAGATCTGTTTCTACCAGTTTCTAGCAGCTCACTTTTCCTCCACTGCGTCTGTGTGTGTGTGCTCTTGAAAGTGCAAGTGATGACATCACTCCCTGCAGTTGTTGTGTCCTCAGTCCAGACAGAAAAGGCAAACTTGACCGGTGGTGGAAAAGTGGTCAATCAGCTTTTATAAGCAGGTTTATCTGCCTTTAATAACCTGCTTATACCTGTTCATTTTGGTGGAAAAAGAGCACAACTGACAGTGGTAATGTAAATTTCACTATCCTTGGGGGTGGAGGGGTGGGCAACATGCTCAAGGTATCAGGGCAGAGAGTCTCTAAAGCTCTTCAACCATCCAAGTACACTGGCTCTTTTACACTAACATCACTCTGAGAGTTAGTTTTTGTAGAGCGGGTCAAAGATCCTCCAGGATACTCAAGAAACCTTCAAAATCCAGATTTTCTTTTAGATCATTTTACTGTTTTGGCTTAGGAGTTCCTAAATAAATCACTGCATACTATTTATATTTTTGACTTAGCCCTAAATAAAACTAAAGATATAAGCTATAGATATAGACACTTACCACCGAGGTTATTATCGTTACCTAAAACTGACAGAATGATGAAAACTAGATGTGAAGAAACATTTTCATTACCTGAAATAAAAATGAAAATCAGGCTTTATAGAAAATGAAGTGAAGCTGTGCAGTGTGTTTACAATGATCAACAGATCTGGTACGGTTGTCTTCTGTGGATGGTTGTTCATCTTTTTTTCTAAAATGGTTTAATGTTTTGTTGAGTTTTTTTTTTTTAAATAATATTTTTTCTGACCTTTTTGAATATGGCACCGACAAATTCCACATAATACAGAAATACTCAAACTAACACTGAAACTAATGACAACCAAACTAAACATTTTCAAAAAGTAAAAACCTGCTTTAAAAAGTAACTAAAACTAAACTGGAACTGAAAAAAGTCCAAACAAAATAAAAACAAAACAAAATAAAAACAAACAAACAAATCCCAAACTAATATAACATTGCTTACCACAAAAATTCTATGTGAAAGTCTTTAACAGAGAAACTATGACAGGATAACTCAGTGTATAACAGGATGAGGAAACCAACAAAGGCCTGTCAGGCAGTTTCCATTTACAACAGTAATCACCATTGACATACACTGAATCTAATGTATGTTGATGTTAATTGAATACCCCTGCTGGGAGGCCTCTGTGTGTGTGTGTGTGTGTGTGTGTGTGTGTGTGTGTGTGTGTGTGTGTGTGTGTGTGTGTGTGTGTGTGTGTTGTATCCAGGTGATCTTTTTATTTCTTTACTGACATGTCTCCATGAGCAGGTAAAACGCTGTCTCTGTCACATTCAGCTCTGTGCTGAAATTGTGTCGGATTTGACAAAGACGAGAATCTCCCCGGTCCACCTGGAGGTGGACAGGCCTCCTTCTTCTCTCACTTTACAGACGCTAATAATATGGCTTGGCCACCACCAGACAGAGGGGTCACAGAGTCAATGCAGAGGCTTGCTGAGTGTTAACAATGTACTGCTGGGAGAGCGAGAGGAGGTCGGCAGCAGGGTGAACAGGCTTTGTTGTGCCACATGGCTTCCAGGCTGAATATGGGCCATGAGGGAGTTGTTCACCCAATTGTTCGACTCTGGATGACATGAATCCACCTCCATAGCAGCTCTGTTTAAATAGCTGCACCCCCACTCCCCCCACTGACAGATGTATCTTTATTCAAGGATTTATTCAGCTTTTTTTCTTTCTTTGAACAGGATTAGGATTATTTAGAGGGGATTAGTGTTATTTTTTATGGATAATTTCAGAGCTTGTGTCAAAGGGGATAAATCTGAGGGGGTCATTGGCTGCCTGTTTGATGTTTGTTTGAGCTGTTTGTTTGAGCTGTTTGTTTGACATGTAGTGGAGTGGAAGTGAGGAGCTTTCTCTTGTGTTGTGTGTCTGTCATCAGAATGTAAACAGAGATCCAGTTACATACGTGACATTCAGAATCCAGATAAAGCAAAGAAATACCAAGCAGACAAGCACACAAACAAAAACATACATAAAACATCAGATGTAAGTGAAAGTTTATATAATTTTGTAAATTGTGAAAGAGTTTGTAAAACAGTTGATCATTTCACCAGCCAATAGTGTTAAAAATGTTCTATAAATATATATAAATACACATGTACATATCATAATTTAATTATCTGGGAAATAAATTTCATATATTTCCCAGATAAGGTTAAAAGGTCACAGGGCCTACAATCGATAATATCGCGATAAAAAAAAACATAAAATACAATAATCAGTCCCTCCAGAATGTTGCAATGTTGCATTCACAATAATTAATGCAAATTCAACCAATCCCTGTGAATTCTGCGTGACCTTGCACTTTTGTCCAGTCACCACAACTCTTCAGCAAATTTGACCAATCATCATAGTTTCCCACGAGTTGAACCAATCACACCAGTCCATGCGCAAAACCTTGATGTACATCACTAAACTCACTTCCTTGTTCCTGGCTTGAAGAATGTTGTGAAGCTGAAGACATGTGTGACATGAGCATCTCACATTTACCAACAAAAATTACTGTTACAGACCATGTAAAGCACTTCCCCGATGTTTTACACAAAGCAGGGTTAAATTGTTTTGTACCACATTTAACATTGTGGTGGAACCACAGGTGTAGAGCTGCCGGAGCCACTGGAACGACGCTCTGCTCCTTTTTTCTCCAGATGAAATAAAATATCTACGGTTCACATAATCCTGTTGATATTTCTATACATTTTTAGTGGTTGAAGATCCAATCATCACTAAAGTGTATGTCATGTAGAAAGCTAATGAAAACAAATGAAATGGTCAAAGTTGTCATATTGACATTTAAGGTGTATTGATTGATTTCCAAGTGTCAATCATGCATTAGTAACAATCAAGAACGCATTCCACCTTAAAAGTGTCCAGTAGCTGCTGGTAGCCTCTGGGCCGAGCTGTTGCAAAAGAAGCGACGACCTCACACACACATGAAAAGCTCTTCCTCATAAATTCATAAAGTTACCATAAAGATCAGTTGTAAGTGTGAGTAAGAGAGAGCAGAGGAGCATAATGTTCTTGTTCTTTGATATTTTATGATGATGATGATGATGATGATGATGATGATGATGATGATGATGATGATGATGATGATGATGATGATAATGATGTATTTTATCATTTTTGCTTGCTGTTTGAGTTTGAGCTTGGAAAAATGTTTTGCTGTTTTGTGGAATATCTCCAAGCTTCACTTTTTCATTCACAAATAAAGATTATGTTGTTAGAATTTTTTGTAATTCTGAACCTTTTTGGTTGATCAGGGCGGGGAACAAGTTGCCTTTGATTTTAAAACAAGTTTTGCAATTTTTATTTGATCCTACAGTTTCATTGCAAAAAAACCCGAAACATCTAAAAAGCATGCATCGCAGCATGCAGCGAAATTTTTTTTTAGAAAAGCTGCTGTGAAGTCAGGTATTTTAGCCCGCAACAATCCTAAAAAAATCCCAAGAAATCCTCAAGGGACTGAATAATATAATTATATATTATAGAAAAACACCTGAAACATAAAATACAATAATATGATTACATATTATAAAAAGACACACACGAAACTTAAAATACAATAATAGAATTATATATTAGAGATGCCCTACGATACCGATACTGATCATCTATGAGTGAGATCGGACGATCCACGCCCGATACCGATCATTTTTTGCATGCATTGCAGATGGCTTACGTTATATTAGTCCCACACACTTTGTAAAAGTTCCACACATGTTGTTTTGTTTTGGGGAACAAGGTGGGTGAGTATTAACCACAGGTGATCGTTTTTAAGGTGATCTGTGACTAGAAGGATTAACTCCGATCTACTGATCACATGATATCGGTCAATCATGATTGCTGGCCAATCAATCAAGGCATCCCTATTATATATTATTGAAAACAACACCTTAAACATAAAATACAATAATATAATTATAAAATGAAACACATAAATATTAATTCATCAATGAGATCAAAGATTGGTTGATGACAGACTGTCTGTGCCAGTGAAAACTCATGTGCAACAAAAAACTTGCATTCAATTCAATCAATGGAAAAATAAAAAATGGAAACAACTCACCTGTCCTAGACGACGTAACTTAAACCTAACTAGCAGCCTATTAGCGACAGTCTGCTGTAGCTGTACCTGTTGTAATGTAGCTGTGGTCCCGGCTGTGGGTTGAGGTGTGAGATGTTTTCCCCTGTCAGTGACATCCAGCTGGAACATGATCCTTTCAAACAGCTGATCAGGTCACTCTCCATTAAGATCCATATGAATCGTGTGAAGATCCTGGACACTGAACAACACTGTCTACAGGTGTACAGGCAGCATCAATACAACCTGTGTGTTGATGGTGTCATTTTGTTTTTCCTCATCTTGTAATGGTGGCACCAATCACACTGTGACATGGAATGACAGCAGCCCTTTATGATTCTTTATGATCTGGTCTTAGTGAGTTAGGAGTCCTCTCCATTACTTCTAACTTCTCTCAGACTTAAGTGGCTTTGTGAATCACTCTTAGTCAGAAGAATCAGGAGTCCTAAAGTTAGGGCTGACACGCCCAGTATTTTTAGGAGTTTCTCCTAAATCTGCACGTTAGGAGCTACTTTTAGCCTTAAGATGCTTTGTGAATATGGGTCCTGATCCTCTGTGTTTTCATGTTCATGACACCACTGTACACAGCTGTGGATGGTAGACTTATACAACTGGGCTTTCATCATTAAGCACACACCCCAGGATGGCCAGAGTCATCAGTGTGTTGGCTTTCAGTGTAGCCAGTGTAACAGCACAGGTGAGCTCACAGTGCTGATGGTCCTGGCTCTGTTCTCTCTTACCTGCAGGGTGTGACTGGTCACTTGCTCTATGCTACTGATTGCATCATCAGTGCCTTTGGGGTGTCCGTGTGCAGACTGGTGGGTCTAAGCGTGGGTCGACCTCAGTCCACAATCCTTCTTTCCGTATGGTTCATCACTGCAGGACTCAACGCAGCCAGTCTGACATCATTCTAGTCTTTAGCAGAGGGTGTTTGGGGACCGGCGTGATGACTGGCTCCCCCCACACTGCTGGGTCAGACCAGGCACTAGGCAGGTGTTCATTTAATTCCTCTGCACATGCAGAAGTAGCATCTTGTCCAGTGGTGAAACTTCCTGTAGGGCTCAACTGAACAGTGTTATGGTCAAAAATTAGAATGATTAGACTGGGATGGTTTTGTAATGACTGTGAATGAACTGATAATATTGTTAATATACTTCCTGAGTCACATTTTATGTCATGTTCAAAATCCAGCAGTGCAGTATTCAAACTGAGATGGGGGATGGGTCATTCAGGGTGTTCTTACTGAGTTTGAAACATTGCTTTGTTGACGTCCCATGGTTAGCATGTGTCAAGATCAGTGTGTCTAACAAGTACAGGATGTTCTGTCATGACAGGTTGGAGGAGGTTGTAACACGTTATTGTAACTGTCCTCAAGCTGAGCAGCCAAATCACAACAGACCACACAACTGTGTTTTACATTTTAGTTCAAAATGTGAAGCTAAATTTGTTCCATAGCAAATCAGATGAAACAATAATTGCTCATTTAACATATAAGAAAATAGAAATGAGTTATTTGTAAATTAGTTCATTCCTCTCATGTTCTTATAAAATCTATTACCTGTTCTGTTCATCATAAGCAATAAAATGTACTTTTTTTACTTTCGTTCTTTGATAAGTATTACTGAATAAATAATACCAAAATATTATTGTATAAATAAATAATACTATAATATTGCTGAATAAAAAAATACTTTAACATTATTGTATAAATAAATAATATTATAAAAGTATTGCATAAATACATAATACTATGAAGTTTACAAATGATATTGTAAAACAATGCATACTTTCAGAATACTATGTTTAATGAGACAAAAAAAGGAAAACTTAATTCATGAAATGTAATTCATCAAGATATAACAAAATATAACATATGGAGCTAATATTCTAATATTTGAATTTTTAAATTCTGTTCACACTTTAATTGAAGTATATTATCTGGACATATCAATATTGTTGTCAAGACTTCAAAACTCCCAGGAGAAGCAGTTCACAAAATACACTTTAAAATTTCCTCATGAGGCTCATACATGATGCTCATACTTTACTCTGAGACACAGATACCCACACAGAAATAACTGAGAATCAACACAATCTCACTGTTAGTGTCACCACATGTTCAGCCCACCTACTGAGAGAAGAACTCGTGATGCAATGGGCACTTTACCATACATTTTAATGAAACACTAAATTGAGCAAGTGCTTTGTTTTCATGTAACATGGCCTTTTAACCCGGTTCTCCTAAATCCGCTGAATGACAACAATAAGCAATAAAAACCACCAGTTTACATGAAACCAAACCAGCCTTTAAACAACAAATTACAAGCAATTCCATCTGACGGGTGGCCCCTTGTTGCCTGGGTATCTCCATGTGTGTCCTACTTGTTTCTGTCCCAGCAGACGTACAGGTGATCAACATATCTATGGGTATTAGAGGATCCTACAGCTGTTCATTTGTCCCCAGCAGTCAGCTCCCTCAGCATCACAAAGGCAGAATCATGTTAGATTTCACAGTTGATGTCGTACAAGACAGTTGGGTCACAAAGTGCCCCAGTCTGACCGAGTCACTTCCAAACGCTGGGGCACACTTTCCATTTCCATCTGAATGGTGGCCTCTCGTCCAGCAGTTTGTCATGCAAACTAAGACACAGAGCGGAGGACAATGAGCGCAGAGCAGTGCAGGAATCGCATCACGTGTAACTTGAGCAAAATCCAGCCTTAAATTAGCCCCCAGGCAAAGAGATTAATAAGAGGAAGAGAGGGAAGAAGTCCTTTCAAAAAATATCTCATGTATCATGTCAAGTGTTGTTCAGGCCCCGTGACTGTTCTGACTTTATAGAGTCATGGTTTTTCTCCTCAGTACATTTCAGACCTGCTTTCTGACTACAGGTCCGTATCAGACCTCTGAGGACATGATTTCTATCCGAAAACCTGGAGTAAGATAAATAATGAACCTGCATTGTATTAATATTCACATTGTTACAGCGTGTAATGAGTTTTAATTCAGGTGAAAAATCTGCTTTAGTATCTGCAGAGAATTCTCATCAGACTCAGCTGCTGCAGACTGCGGGTCTGAAGAGGACAGACTGTGTCCTGCTGAAAACATCACCTCCAGTCAACAAATAACACCACACCATAAAGACCCCCCCACCCCACTCCCCGACCTAACCCCCTCTGTCCTCCTGACCCCTGCTTAGGCAGCACGTAACATCTGACCTGCGCAGGAAATTTATCACAACATTTCAATTAGGGAGTGGAGAGTCTCTGAGGCAGGTGGCTGTCTGGAGGCTGTGTGACCTTGCTGCCAAGATTAGCTCAGCTTTCCAATATGATTCTGTGATTTGACCCCTCGCTGTGCCGCGCTAGTCAGCTTCCTGCCCACCACTGCTGCTTACCAAAGAGCTATTAAGAGGCTCCATAAGGAAATTGGGGGCCACACAGTGGGCACAGGAGGGTCACCATGATTTCCTTATGGTGTGAGAGTCCACATCCAGACTGTCCAATCAATCACTCTGCTACAAAGCACTGATGTTTCCATATAAATACATGTCCTATAAATACATGCCTAAGCAAGAAAGCTTTTACTGTGCTTTCTCTAACACCTCTGAGGCATTATGTTGTCTTGTTAAAATTCTCAGCGATCTCAGAATTAACACTGGTGCCAATAAGGTCTCTGCCTTGATTCTTTTGGATAAAAGTGCTGCATCTGACACAATAGATGATGAAATTCCTCTGGATCGCCTCGGGAACAGGGTTGGTCTCTGTGTGACGGTTTTAAAACTGGTTCCAATCGTACATCTCAGGGAGGAAGTTCTTTGCTGGCGTTGGGGATCATGTGTCAAGAAAATATGATTTGCCTTTTTGCTCGGGGAAGTTGTTCTTTTCTCTCTATATATGCTGCCTTTAGGTGACATTGTAAGGTAATATAAACAAAACATTTTCAGTTATGCTGATGACACGCAGCTGTATATTACACTTGAGCCTGATGATGATAATGATCTATGTACCCTTACCACTGGTACGGCAATGGTAAAAAAAAAAGTGTATTACCAACAACTTCTTGAGGCTAAATGAAAACAAAACGGAAATTTTTTTGGTTGCAACCCCAAGATAAAAGAGATCTACTCTCTCGTAAACTTGGGCATCTGGCCCCTTTAGTCAAATCAGAAGTAACATGCTTGGGCGTTATTTTAGACTCTGGATGAAATCTTATTTCACACATAGAGAAGGTGACCAAAACAGATTTTTATCGTATGAGCATGCTTTTATTTCGAATAGATCAGATTATTGCAATGATCTTTTTACTGCTCTTCCAAAGCAGTCGATAGAAAGACTCCAGTTTATTCAGAACTGTGCTGCTGGACTTTTAACTAAAACGAGGAAGAGAGAGAATATTACCCCAGTTTTAGCTTCACTCCTCCGGCTTCCAGTATCTTTTAGAAAAGTCCTTTTACTTGTTTTTAAAGCTCTTAATGTTTTGGGACCGGCCTACATTGCAGACTCTCTGTGGTTTTATAATCCTTCACGAGTTCTCAGATTTTCTACTGCCAGGCTTCTAAATACACACAGTTTTACACACAAGAAAACCGGCAGTGCAGCTGTTTAAAACTACGCTGCAAAACGATGGAACACCCTGCCAAGAGCTGTAAGAGATGCTCAGCGAACATTTCTAAACCACAGCTGAAAACCTTTTTATTTAACTTGGCTTTTAATCAATTCTCTCAAATCTACTGTTGTTACTAGTTCTGTTTTTATTTTCATTTAAATTACATTTTATCATCTACTGTCTTTCTACTGTCTATTTTCATTGTCCTTCAATTCACCCTTATTTGATTGTACTATTTGAATTTTTATTGCAAGCAGTTTGAGATACATCTCTTGTATGAAATTGTGCTCTGCAAATAAATTGTATTATTATTATTACTATTATTATTATTATTATTATGTTGATATAGTGCAACCAGTTCTGGATTCTTGAGGCCTTTTTTGAATCATACTACAGTCTTGCATTTCTATGGGAAGTTTATGTTAGCTGACATATACACTGATACAGATACAGTATATCTGCAATAAGTTAATATCGACTGGTGATCAGCCGGGATGATTCTGCAGTGTGTGATTCACATTGGGTCACAGTCCAGTAGGAAGTGGTGTGTCAAACACTCCTCCTTCACCTGAGTGAGATCAGTCCTGTGATGCAGCTGCAAGCACAGGTTACTTTATAACATGTAAACCATATCTCTAGTGTTGAATGACTTTTTAATACATTTACTTCATTGGTAAAATAACACAAGAAACTAAATCTGACATAGAACACATGGTGACTCTGGGAAGATCTAGGGGTGAAGATTGGATTATGCTTGGTGTGTTGTGAGTGTGTTTGTGTGTGTGCATGGTAGGATGTTTCAGTGAGTCTGTGGTACACAGTAACAGTGATGATAGTATTACCATTGATAATAATCATAGTAATAATGAGCAAAATATTGTTTATGCACAACAGACAGTAATAATCATATAATAATGATAACCATGATAATTACTATTATATTCAGAGGCCACAGTGTATATAGTTTTTTATGAAGTGGATGTGCAGGTAAACCCATCTAGGGCTCATTGTAAAACCTCACCTCAACATAAAAATGTAGATCATACACAATCAGATCTATTTCTTATACTGTTTTTTCCCTTTTATTAAAAATGCAGATATGATGTATCTTATAACCAAGCACTGGTTTTAATGTTTTCATAAAATCCTAACAGCTTACATGTCAAATATCCAAACTTATAAGGTGAAACTTGCTTTTATATGATTTGCTTGGTGAGCTCATTTCCCCAAATTATATATGAAATATTGAGTGATATAGTTCAGTGATATATTATTATTTATTGTGATTTGACTGTTGAAAGTGAAGTATCTCAGCCTGAAGCTCCTCACAGTCTTTACACCAACAACTCCTCTGTTGCTCTTATCAAACTCCAGATCCAGGTCGTCCTGGACTGTCCAAACACTGGGTGGTGTCAGGTTTCCTCTGACCAGGGAAAAGACAGGGGAGGGGATGGACTCTGTTTCACCAGGGCTTCAGACAGGCAAGGCACAACTGTCGTCCACTTGACTTCCTCCAGCCCGGACGCCATCCTCCTCAGTCATCACGGCTGAAGGGCTGGTGGCTGTGGGGCGAGGCGCGTCCCGTCCTGTCTGAGGATGTATAAACAGCATCCTCGTCTGTCCCAATTGTTGTCTTTATCAGGTGCTTGGCCTGCGATTGACGAGTCCACCGCGGCCCGCTGATAGACGTTTCCTTTCACAGACCAGAATAGCGAGGTTAGTGTTGTGTTACCAACAGCCCTTTTGTCATTGTTGAAGTTTATTCCAGTAGTTGGCTCAGTTATTCAGAAGGGCAGCATCATTTTATCAGAAATACCTAAAATGCACCCATTTACATTCACAATGTCTTTTAAATGTTACAAAGAAGCACTTACCATTTCTGATAATTTACCATTAACCACAGTCTTTCCACTTCTAGTCTTCTGACTGGAGAGTGACTGAATCACCCTCACAGTGAATGCGTAATATCATTCAGAGTAAAGACTCTCTCCTGCTCTTCCTCTGCTTTAACATGTCACACTCTCTTGATCTATACCCTTGATTGCTATTGATTGTCTGAAAGATTTTATCATAAAATCAATAGTTTATGGAGGCTGTGATATACTGCTGCAGTACGGGCTCAAAGTTGTCACCCCTACCTCGCCCCTACATGTGGCTACCACAAAAGAAAAGGATGAAACATATCCTATTGATTTTTCTACATTGATTTCTTTATCACTCTGATAAGGTAATGACAACATATGCAAACCTATCAGTCTGCAGTGAGATTGATTGTGTTTTTGTGCTTTAATTAAATGGGTTAATTGGCTGATGTGGCCCAAACAGTGTCTCAGGGCCCAGCCTGCGCAGACATAGCCATATATCAGGTTACAGAAGCAGACAGGAAGTGTTGGACATGCCGTCTTTAGGTTAGAGCACAGTTTCTAAATATGGTGTATTAATTGTGTATGTGACCAGGACAGGGGCAGTTAAAATTCTTAGACCTCTAGCTTTTTGGCAGTGACATTTGATAACATGTATTCTCTGGTTTGTCCCATCCTGCTGAGCTGGGTACGTCTGTACAATAAATTCAAAGTTAAAGATAAAATATATTCAACAGCAATGACAGAGAAATATCACATCATATTATATTATAGGAATAATATACTAGGTCTGAAATAATTAAGTAAACCAATGCTCGGATACTTTTTTAAAAGATGAACTCCTCTTTTAAAAATAATAAAATTACAAAAATCAAAATGATTATCATTAATATTTTGCCCTGTACACACAGTCACATTGAGTCTTGTTACGTTAATACAGGTGATTTTTCCAACAGTACACATATTGTATTGTGTGAAAAAAAGAAGACTTTCGCTGCTCAAAACTAGTGTGAACGATCAGTTTCCTCCTCAGCCGCGATGAAATAACCAACATCATCCTGTTGTAAAAGAATCTTTTCTTTCTTCTGAAATCGCTGCTGATTTTTGTTTTATTGCAGTACACTTGATTCTTTTTCTCGGCTCTGCACTTTATGATGCTTCCCAGCTGGAAGTCATAGTCCACGCTCCATTTCTTTAACTACATCACTGACCTTGGCCACGGCAAAGAATAAAGCACAGAGAATAAGCATGTATCTAATAGGACGTTTAACAGATGGACTTGTGCTCTTGTGTCTGTGTGGATTCTCCTCATGAACGGCAGCACCTGACATCAGTTCTGGCTGCGCTGTCCTGATGTCTGCAGGCATATTTATCCCCAGTCAATAAAATAGGTGTTAACAAAGAGCAATTCATAGCTAGATATCAAGTGTTTCCACAAAGGCCCCTCAGCAAGCTGAAGGTTATCAGCATGGTTTACTCGCTGAAAACAAGTGGAGGCCACCTGCACCGGCAGCTCAAGGATAGGGAGTGCGTCTGATTGTGTGTTGGGGGGGTCCGTGGGTGAGATCCACTGTGCTCATTTGGCATACACACAGTCTCTCTCTCTCTCTCTCTCTCTCTCTCTGTCCCTCGCTAACAACATGACAGATATTTTTAAAATTATACTAATGAGTTCAAGCAAAGGCTCAGAAGGTTTGAGTGTGGAATAAATCCAACTTTATTTTACAATATGTCAGCAGTTTAAAGTTGCGCCATTTCTAATCATCCTTAACCTAAACCTAACCATTAACAAATGAACTTAGAAATAACTGCCCCTGGCAAACAGAGGGATCACTCACCTGGTGGCCAAAGATCACAACCTCAGTATGTGGACAGGATGGATTCAGTGAGTGAGACGTGCACTCCTCTGGGCCGGCCATTCCCACACATTACAGGGTCCAGGAAAATACTCAAAGAAAACATACACAGACAGAGCAGGACACAAGACACAGCATGGCTCATTCTGTGAATATGTCTTATTTGGTCAAGTCAATTGACACTGGCAAAATACATTTTGTAAAAAAATAAAAAAATATACATAAAAGATTTGTAAAACTGAACAAAAACTAATTAAAGTGCTGTTTTTTTAAACAAGCTGAAATAAATACACAATAAATAAAAACAAATATATCACAAATCAGTGTTGTCCCTCCCTCCCTCTTATTCCTTCTCTCCTTCTTTCTTCTTCTTCCTCTTACTACTCTCTCTTCTTCCTTCTCTCCCTCTTCTTCCTAAACAGTCGTGTTGGTTTAATTAATCTTCACAAGTATGTCTACCAATTGCAATATGATATGAATATTCTTACCAGTTCTCTATTGTCTGTTCTCAGTGTCACTGCAAAATAGACTCACACACACACACACACACACACACACACACACACACACACATCCTGTAGCCAATATAACAGCAACAATAAATATTTAAATTTGATGTAGTTAACAGTAGACCAAAAAGTTTAGAGTATAATTGTCCCAAACTGACAGGCAATCATTACAGCAGTCCTCTGATACCACACATAAAGAATGCAAAGATTTTAATTGATGTATAAACAATGCAAATGATTTATCCAGCTGAAGCAACATTTCAAAAGTTATAACTAGTGACAGAGTTGATAACAGCAATTAAGCTGAAAAGAACACACACTGACACTGACACTAATGCAAATACAACTTACACTTACTCACTAAATCCCAAACTTTGCAATGAAAAGCGACAGTTTTGTCCCGGTGTCCCACCTTGAAAGGGGTCCTACTATAGATGGCCATAAGTTTGCCTGACTGTAAATATCTATACAGGGGCTCTTCGCTACATTAATTAGCTAAACTGTAGCTAAACTGTAAATATTCAAAATATAGCCTACACGTGTAGACTTTTTGTAAAATTCCTCAGTAAAAAGTCATTATCCATTAGCTTCCTATGAAGATGCTTTTGGGGGCACAGAGTGGTCAAATAATTGAGGACTTCTGACCATTCAGGAGCTGCACAAAAACAGTAACTAGTGATTATCCACAGTATTGGCCTGAATGTAGGACGGCCCATATGACAACCCCCCTTTCGCAGCAGCTGTGTTAAAGAAACATAGGAAACATTTAACCTTATAAAATTCAGAATAGAATTTAAAATCCTCCTCCTCACCTACAAAGTCATTAATGGTCAGACACCATCATATTATCCCATCAAAACACCCGGCTCTCTAAATGCAGGACTACTTGTTGTTCCTAGAGTTTCTAATAGTAGAATGGGAGGCAGAGCTTTCATACAGGCTCCTCTCCTGTGGAACCAGCTCCCAATTTTGGTTCAGGCGGTCCAGACTCCCTCTCTACATTTAAGATCAGGCTTCAAACTGTCTTTGATAATAGCTATAGGCCTATACTGGTGGGGGACTTCCCATGATGTACCAAGCTCCTATCTCCTGCTCTCCCTCTCCTGTTCTCATTCATATCCCATTAATACATGTTACTCCCTCGGCTTGTTCTCTCTCTGTAGTCTGATGCTGAATCATCTCTCTCCTCCTATCGCTCTCTGCAGGTAGTTCTGCCTCTATTATGATTATTATGATTAGACCTGATCTTTATGAAAACTGCCCTGAGATAACTTCTGTTATGATTTCCCACTCATAACATAATGTTATTTAACATGTCACTGATACGTTACCTCAGTGTCTGTGTGGAGCAGGTTTTTCTTCCCAGTGATATTGTAGCTGCAGGCTTCCCTCCCAACAATAAGTTACTTCACACTCTTCTTTATATTTGAAGCGGGTCCAAATGTCAACTCGTCCTGTTGTCATCGCGTTCTTTCTTTGACATCACCAGCTGTTGTTCAAGCTCCTACAGCTGTAGCGTTATGAAGTGCATACAGTAGCAGGATCCAGACGAGCTCTGCTGGAGGTGCATTCATGGTTGAAAGGATGCTGTTTAAAGTCACCAGGAAGATGATGAAAGAGAAATGTGCAGCGCGGCCAATCAAAGGAGGACATTTGGATCATGTCATTGTCAGAACTACAATTACCGCCTCGCGGTTGTATGTCCCTGTACATCCCTGTTTATCCAGAATCATATAAAATATTAACCATTTGTGTGAAAAATCTAATCAGTGAGTCCAAGTGAACATTTTTACCAAATTCAAAGAAATTCCCTCAAGGTGACACAGAGATGTTGCGTTCGAAAGGCCAAAATTGTGTTTTGTGAGGTCACCACACCCTTGACCTTTGAACTTTGAATGCCACCAAAATCTGATCAGTTCATCCTTGAGTCCAATGAACATTTGTGCCAAATTTAAAGGGATACCCTTAAGGGGTTCTCGAGATATTGCATTCACAAGGCCAAAATCATGTTTTGTGAGGTCACTGTGACTGTGACTGTGTGGCCTTTGACCTTTGACCCCCAATATTTAATCAGTTTGTCCTTGAATCCTAGTGAATGTTTCTGCCAAGTCTGAAGAAGTTACTTAGGTGTTACTGAGATATCATGTCCATGAGAATGGGAAGAACGGACAACCCGAAACCAACATGCCTCCAGCTCTGGGTCCTCCTTTCGATGTTGTGTGGAGATTTAGCCACAGTCATTCTTTAACAGCCTCAGTTACAGGACGTTAAAGGTCTCTTTGAGGTATGACAGAGATGTGGTATGGATACAATGCAGAGCAGCTCCTGTCGGGTTCTTTGTGACTGCTTGTCTAACACAGACCACCTCATTAGACAGAGGGGTTCAGAACAAGGCGAGTGTGGGGCGGGATGACCTCTGAACTTTGTACTGCTGAGCTGGCTTCTGTGTGTGTGTGTGTGTGTGTGTGTGTGTGTGTGTGTGTGTGTGTGTGCGTGCGTGCGTGCGTGCGTGTGTGTGTGTGTGTGTGTGTGTGCGTGTGTGTGTGTGTGCATGTGTGTGTGTGTGTGTGTGTGTGTGTGTTTGTGAGACAGAGAGAGAAAGAGAAAGAGCATGGGTCCCAGTGCTCTGTTGATAGCTGGCCCATACTTGGCGTTTGTCTGTGCGAGCTCCTGTTTGAATGACACATACTGTATCACCCCTGTGGCAGGCTCAAACAGATTGAATCTGTCAGCCTGTGTTAACCAATGATGAGGGTGAGCCACCTCTGACAGCACACAGCATTTTTTTTTGCCAGAGGACTCGTTCAATCTGCATTCAATCAATGAAAGTAATCTCTTGTTTGTTTTAGGATTCACATCTGGGACAGGTAGCAGAGCACTGCACACTCCACACTACCCAAACCTGTGGTTCGTCCACAGCCTTTTATATGCAGGCCAAGTCATTTCAGCTGGGTCAGACTAATGGAAAAGGCTGTCCCCCACCTCTTCCTGTGCAATTTCACAGCTCTGTAGCTGTTTGTGGGCATATTTATATTGACAACCTGCATGAACACTGTCTGTGTGTGACATTGACTGAGGCCAGCAGAGGGCATTTCAGATGCAGCTGTGTCCATTTTTATCCTGAAATATTCCTTAAACTTGTTTTTACCCTGAAAGCTGAGGTCATAAAAATCTATTCATCAATGGGAAACTCATTCAGGTGAGGCGGCCAGACAGCGGCTCTGTGTGTGTGTGTGTGTGTGTGTGTGTGTGTGTGTGTGTGTGTGTGTGTGTGTGTGTGTGTGTGTGTGTGTGTGTGTGTGTGTGCGTGTGTGTGTGTGTGTTGGGGGCAGTTATCAGTAATATTGAGTGTGACTAGCACTGACTTATGCAAGTTCAAGGACTTTATTGATCGGTGAGGTGGGCTTAATCAAAGTCGGTCTTCCCCCAGCACTCCTGGTGATTAAATAAGTTGGAGAGAGCTGACATAAGTCTTCAGCTTTTCCATCGCTTTTCAATCAGCCCGCAGTTTCTCCCAGCCTGCCTTTGTTGTTCAGGAAAATCAAGGGCTTTATTGTTTTGAAATATAATAACAATAAGAGGTAGGATTATGCAGTCCTTCACACAGCACTAATCAAGACAAGAATATGTACATCCAAAAGATCAAAATGTAAAAATAAATGAATAGTAAAGTAAAAAAGTGACTGTAAGAGAACGGGACGGTCATGTCCAGTTGCTGAGAGGAAGGCTCTGGCTGTTGTTTGTGCTTGTGAACCAATCAGCAGTTTGCTTCCGGCCTTCTAGGAGTCTCCGGGTGGGGTTCTCAAAAGGAGACCACCTGGGGACTCTGTAGTCCTCTTGGTGGACTTCAATGCTTATGTGGGCAACGATGGAGTAACCTGAAGGGGATGAATGGAAGGGACAGCCTGTTTTGTTATTGGACATCTCTACCCATCATGGATTGGCAATTACAAACACCAGTTCAAGCACAGGGTCTTTTGTAAGTGTACTTGATACCACAACCAGAGGTTGAATGATCAACGTTGTGGGGAGAGGATTCCTATGATTTGTGTTGTTAATTTTTTTTTTTTTTTTCTAGCACCAAAATTTCAATGTGTGAGGAATAATAATTGTATCTATTTATTTAATAATTTAATATTTATTTATATTCTTCTTCTTATCGTGTCCACAAGACAGTCAGTTCCAAGGCTCTGGCTAGATGTGGTTCAGCCACAGCTGAACACATTTCTGTCCCTTCTCATTAAACTCTGCTAAGTGCGATGCTGTGCAGGGCTGTTCCAGCAGGGGGCATATCAGGAGGTGTTGCATGGTCTGTGGTTCAGTGCCACAGTCACACACGGCGTCCCCATCATTCAGATGTCCCCATTTGGCGAGAGTGGCTTTTGCACGTCCGACACCAGATCTTAGTCTGTTTAAGCATTTCCACATTGCGTAGTTGGTATCCGCTCCGGGGGGCAGTGCCTCGCTCGCCTTTAGCTCCATTGTTGTTTCTGGTGGAAGGTTGTCGAGTCTTTCTTCCCACCGAGTGACTCTTTCACTGCTTGTGCTCGGTGTTCCGAGGGGTGGGACACTTTTCAGGAAGCTTTTTCTGGACTTGAGGCGGCTTTTGGCTGGTACATGGCCGAAGAGAGGATGTCTTTGGTCAGTGGACTGTTGTTGCCGCTCTTTCTTGCTTGCTGCTTGTCGTCGTATCTCTGGTGGGGCTATTCCTGCCAGGATGTACAGGCGCTCTGTAGGTGTTGGTTTTAGGCAGCCAGTGATAAGACGGCAGGTAGCATTTAGGGCGGGGTCCAACTTCTTGGCATGGGCAGCTCGCTCCCATACTGGGCAAGCATACTCTGCAACTGAGTAGCAGAGAGCAAGTGCGGTTGTCTTAAGAGTCTGTGGATTAGCACCCCATGTTGTGCCAGTGAGCATGCGGATGATGTTGTTCCTCGCATTCACTTTACTCTTAGTCTTCTCAATGTGGGTCTTAAAAGAGAGGCATCTATCCAGGGTTACCCCTAGGTAGACTGGGTGCTCGCAGTGTTCAAGGGAGGTTCCTGACCAGCTGGCCTTCAGTTGGCGCTTAGCTTCACGATTTCGCAGGTGGAAGGCACACACCTGTGTCTTAGATGGGTTTGCACGTAGGTGGTTCTCTTCATAATAAGGTGTTAGCTCTATCAGAGCGTTGGAGAGTCTGTCTTCCATGATTTTGAAGTCAGTGGCTTGTGCACCTATGCCAAGGTCGTCTGCATAGATGAAGCGACGGGTGTCTGCACTTTTTGGTTGGTCGTTGGTGTAGATGTTGAAGAGAAGTGGTACAAGCACACTTCCCTGTGGGAGAACATTCTTGAGTCTTCGCCACCTGCTTTTCTTTCCTCCAGGTTCAAGAAGTGCCTGTTTTCAAGCATCCTTTCAATCAGCTCTGTCAGACGGATGTCTAACAGAGCTGATTGAGAGCTGATTTATATTTATAGAGGTTTAGGCAATCATATTCTGTATTTTCTCATCTCCATAAATTTGACCGACCTGGAGGTTTGCTTTCAGCCTGTCTGATTGTCAGACTCAGCTATTAACTTGATGAGTATTACATATAATGACTTAAAGAAATGACAGCCAAAACTAAAGAATGATATGGAAGCCAGAATTTCCCTATGATCTTTATCCTAAAACAAACTGGAGCCTGAAGTGTCTGAGAATCACTCACTGAAGTTAACCTGGGACTAAAAACAGAGAGAGTACACTCATGAAGCTTCATAGACTAACTGTGAGGATGCACACACTCTAACCCTAACCCTAGGACGGAGTGAGCTGTTACTGTTTTATGACACTAATCTGACAACAATCTTTTAATAATCTTTCCCAAAACATCTGTCCTCCCACAGAATATCTCTGCTTGAACGCCATCTCCGGGCAACTCCTGACAGGTTGGGACGCCTCTGCGGTTCCTCGAAATATCAGCAGATATGAGAGTGATTTGTTCAGGTAAGGAAGCTGAAAAAATGCTTTTACTCCTTCTCTGAAAAGTAGGACAGAAAATGTGCCAATGTTAGGACTGAATTCCTGGTCTTGATAAACATCATTTCTGATGTGAGTTAGGATCTAAATCATAAACCTAAACGCTGATCTAAAGTATTTTCTCATCCTTTCATCTTTATGAGTACAAGAACACATACTGCATTACAGTGCCATTCACACTAGCTTCAATACTGTACAAGTACTACAACTACATTCACACACACACACACACACACACACACACACACACACACACACACACACACACACGTCTGTGGTCTCAGCCTCCCCGTCTCTCCTTCTCCTCTTTGTTCTGGCTGTGAATCCAATCTCAGCTCAATCAGCACAAGTGCTGGCGTTTCCTTCTCCCCGATGCTCTCTGCACACAGATGTTAAGCAAGAAATAAAGGTCACGCAAGCATTCAAGTGTTACTGATCTGTTTCTCCTTTTCATCCAGTTATGGAGGCTGATTGAGGAAGGGGTTATCAGATGATTCATGAGCAGATAAAGCGGGTCCAAGGTGTGGGCCACAGCGTGCTTGGATCTGATTAGATGGCCAACAGGTGAAACACCGGGGATGGTATTTTCACAACACCAGCATCAGGTCTGCTTTGAAAGATGAGCGGCAAGCTCTGAAGACGGGGAGTAACATGACGATGCTGCAGATCTGAATCTGTGACAGTGTCGTCCTGTCAGATAGTCATCTTCTCTCAACGTTTGTAAAGACACACCACTGTGATTTGATTTGCCCTGATAGAAGGATCAAGCAGCCTGAGATAAAAGTTGATGTGTGTGAAGTACAGGTTGCTGTCTGATTGCCAGCCTCATGAGGGTTACACACCACCCTGCATGTTTATATACAGACTTAACACCATGCTGATATGAATACTGCTGTAAGCATGCAGGGTTTCTCAACCTTGTCTGGCCTCCAGCCTTAAAGTTTCTCAGCATGCAGCCATGGAGGAGGCTCCAGACAGACCATCTGGTGATTGTACATTTGAGCATTATATATTTTTTTTTAAAAGAGCCCCTTATGTAGGATTTGTGAAAGGTTTATAATTAGGTTATTAATTTGGTTGTTAACACTTTATAAATAATAAATAAACAATTATAAACAAGTTATAACAGTTTTTATACGCAGGCTCACTATTTGGCAAGATCAAGTTAATGCTTACTACTCATTAATCTTACTAATGAGTTACTGGTATTTATAACTGGTAAAAGCAGCCTAATTGTAACTCATTAATAAATGTTGATGTGTTTTACACTTTACAATAAGGCTCCTTTTACCAGTTAAAAATGTTAGTAACTGAAAAATAAAAAAGAGATGATGAAACATGAAGATGGATGGGGGGAGAATCAGCTCAGTGAACAACAGGCCATAGAGATGTGAACAGTGGGACAAAGGGTGGGGGTGGGGGGCCAGTTCACCAGGTAAAGGAGGTTACCACCTGTGTTCTACCTGGAATGCTAAAGCCCTAAAGCTAAAAGCATCTCCATGTTAATCTCCACTGTGCAGAACGATCTGATCAACACCTGTGATTATAGTGGAGACGGCTGCTGATATCATGTCAAGCTAAACAATACTGCCAAGACCTGAGAGTCTGAATCTGCTCATTTGATACCATCATTTCATATGACATCATTGGATCTGCCAAATGAAACGTTTTGACCATTGAGATGCTGACGCTGGTTCATCGCTAGTAACTTAACAAACTGATGAAGCAGCAGGTACAAATGCTAATGATGGAGAAAACTCAGTAACTAATGAGACATGAGGCTGAACAGTACAGAGAAATGTGGGCTCACTATTTAGCAGGCAACAGGTCACTGTTGCCCTTTTCTCCCATGTGTTATAACAGCTTATATATGATTTTTAAAGTGTTAACAAGCTAATTAATAAACAATAAACCATTAATAAATCCTTTAGAAGGCTAGTCTTATTGTAAAGTAGAACCTCATTAGGCTCTCCACACAAGATCAAGGTGGGCCACAGAGCACTGTACAGAGGACAGCGAAGTGGGGAACTGTCTGAGACCTCCACAGTCCCTCAGGCAAGGCTTAAGATAAATAGAACTTATAATTTGAAGACTTCTGCAGCACCAAAGATCCTCTCTAACAAAAGATGACGCATTATAAGCACCAATGATAAGAAATGGTAAACACTTCCTGTCTCCTAAGTGGGCATGGGCGTGGTCGTGATTGCTCATTCATGTCAAAACATAACAACAATACAATACCACTAGATACAGTTTGAATTTATGCCTGATCTTGCAGTTCATTTTTATCTGCTAGCTTATTCTGATCAACCCAGTACAAGAGACAGCTTATCACAGTCACAGTCTAATAATAATAATGAGCCTTTTTCCCTCCAAAAACAGTTCAATAATAATAACAATAATAGCATTATTATGCAAAGAAACACAAGTTTAATTGAGGTTTTAACTTTTTATTCATGGTTGCACCTACAGGTCCCCCTAAAAGTGTTGCGAGATCTCACGAGAGTGTGCTGCTGAGACAGAAACAGGTCTCCAACAAAGTTCATTTTTTTCCTGATTGGTCTGAAAAATGACATTTTAATGTCAGAATGTTCAGAAGATCTGTGGCTTATGAAAAATGGGTCAAATAATAATTTCAGTTACTATGGTGCAAAAGAATGGGTCATAATCTGTGATCACACTCACTTCTCCCATCGGAGTGAACAGACTCAGACCTGCTGCTGGAGGTGTAGAAACCCATGTGACACAATTACAGGAAATGATTGTAAGTGCGCCATCTCCTTTCTCAGCTGTCTCTGGCAGCACGTCTGCGCAATAGGCCTGTGTTTTGTTGACCCATCAATCCACCTCAACCTCCTCCAAACATGCACTTTGTCCCTCTTAATACTACGTCACTTGACCTCCTCCTTTGCTTCCATCATAATCACTATGGCCACTAGAGGTCAACTAACTATGAAACGTAACTATGAGTCGTAATAAGCTGCTGCACAGGAACCGCTTTTATTTTTTCATTATCACACCTGCAGTTTGTTGTTACAAATGTTTTGTTGAATAGACAGTTTTAGTAATGAAACACTTTTAAGAAGCCAAACTCTTACAGTGTTGGACAGAGACAAATGAAATTTCTGTGGAATTCAGACAATAAGAAAAAGAAGGAGTTTCATGTCTTGTTAGGTGTGAACAGCATCAACATGGACTTTTTCAGCCTGTGACTACAGGTTACAGGTGCGATAGTTAAAGGGAAATCATCATACATTTCTACAACAATGATCAGTTTGTCAGGAACCTGCTGTAACCTGCATGAACACCTCCGAACAGGGACACGCACACACTAATGTGACAATGCTGTGTAACTGTAATCAGGGGCTGAGGGAAAGTTTAGCTTCGATGTGGGAAAATAAACAGTCATAGCAGAGAGCAAACAGCAGAAGGCTGGCGTTCTCAGATGATATCAGACGTCAGAGCTGATAAAAAACATGTTTAAAAATGCCGCATTGAACAAGAATAATCTTTTGTGCTTCATAAGTAAGTGTTTGTACTTGTGATAGGTGTGTAAATGTTATCTGTTGGATATACTGTATGTGGCTTTGCAAACATTATAATCGCTCCAGCGTCTAAAGAAATTCTCCTGATAAGGATTTCCATTGTTTGTGATAGAAAGATTATCACAAAACTATCCAGTGTGTTGCTGATAAAGCCGCTGCGAGGCATTCCTCAATCTAACAACCTTTCTGTTGCCCGGGTCTCAAATGCAAATAAACAAAGGTTCAGCTGAGACGTATGATCTGTCAGTATTTCCCTCCAAATGGCTGCAAGGTCAGCCTCAGCATGGCGAGGAGCTGAGCTCTAATGAGGTAATACAAAGAGAGAAGACGCAGCACTAAACGAGATAAAGTGTGTTTGAGAGATGGTGCAGACCATCTCAGATCACTTAATAGCGATATATGAACTACTCAGGGTTTACCACCTAAACAACATATTACTGGATTGTGTTGCATGTGCTGCTCTATTACTGGATTGCTGCTCCAAAGCAAGAATCCACTTTACAACTCGGGTCAAACACTGTGATATGTATCTGACGTAAGAGCAGCGTAGGTGGACGGTAAAACAGATTAGATAGTTTCATTATTGATTTACCACAATATTCTTAAGTTACTTTTAGAGCTCCTGAGCAGCGCCCGCGAAGCTGAACGATCGCACAATGTCATTATACTCTGATTTCACAGGCCTTTTTAGGCCCATCTGCATTATTTCTGAGAACGCACTGGTAAACAGATGAAAATAATGCATTCATGGCTGCCAAGTGGACTGGGAGGCAGATACATCTGTCAACATCAATGTCAGCTACAACCTCCACACAGTTTAGGGCTCACAGTATGGTGCACACAAAAACACAATGGACAACATTCAGTTTTATTTCACTGTACTAATCTGTGTGTAACAGCTGCGGGAGTTTGTAAAACATTATACACATACATGTTAGATTTGTTTTTACTGACTTTGGTCATTCTGATCAGTTATTATTAAAGACCCGTCCAATGAAAATCAAGTTTTTAACCTCATTAACATCCATATGATGTTTTTCATATAATACAAGACATACAGTATCATGAGTGAAATAATCATCAACACTATGACTCTGTGTTTCCACCGTGAACTGCAGTGAAACAATGACGGTCTCATAAAAACAGAAAAAAACAGCCAGGGTTTCATACATCACTAACCTAATGAACCAATCCTGTCAACTTGTGGGGACAGGGGGCGGGGCTAAATAAACCTGAAACCTTGTCAGAACAGAGAGAGAGAGTTAGCATAACACAACCACTAACACTGTGACAGTCACTGCCAGTTACAAGCTAACAAACAACATAAACAAATAAAAGAGGCTAACTATGCTAACCGTTCTGATACGTCTGCTAGACTGTGGTTCTGGTCTGACTCCTCAGACTCCTCATCTGAGTCTGGGTCTGACTGAGTCTCTGCTAAAGAAATTTGGGGGCAGAGTTATTATAGTTTTGAAATTTTCAGTCTGATTTTTTACATTTCAGCATAAGTAGTTTTACTTGCAGTAGTTTGTGCTAAGAGATATTCACATTATGAGGAACGCCCTCATTGTAGGATGAAAGAATGCATGATATTAAATATGATCTACAAAACCATTGTTTATTAAAGATCACATACTATGCCATTTTCTACAACTTAAAACCAATCAAAAAACAACAAGACACTAATGTTGCCCAAGCACTGGCCTGAAGCAACAGCAGCATACAGAATGTATGGAATCCCATTCTACACCATTCAACATAAAGAGTGAAGTGATGACAACATAGTCCAAGTGCATTCTTGCTTGAGTACTGATTACTGATTAGAGCGAGTACATAGCTGCCAATATTTAGGTTTAAAAACACGGCGTTTCAGTGTGGAGAGCAACAGCTAATGTTCAGTCACTAGCCACAAGCACTAACAAAAGCTTGGGCATTGGGCTTCTTTGACGATGTGTTCCCTCACAACAGACTGGACAGGATGCTGATTTTTTGTCACCTCTTCATTCTCCCTTCTAATGCCAATCCCATAGCCTTTATCTACCTGTTCAGCAATGCTGCCTGCCAAAAAAACTTAGTTTCAAACAATTGTCAAGATGGCTGCAGCTGCTTTCGTGCTGTTTGCACTTTTCAGAAAGGTGTTTACGGTCCTGTACCCCAGTCGTTGTCAACAATGTTTCGACACTTTGAAAAAGCAAACAGGGAAAGCAATAAAAGACATTACTTAGACCGCATCCAGCAAGCCACCTCCGTTTGTCATAACAAGAGCGGGTAAGCCCGTCCTCGATCACCTGCCTGCTGCTTAATGTTTAAATTGGGCTCTTTTATCCTCTATTTTTATTCCAGTGTAAGCCGTGTAAAAGGATGTTTCTGTAAAGAAATAACCAAATTCTCTTTCTCCGCGGGTCCACTTGAACTTGTCATCTTCTGAAAGCTTCAATCTAACGAGCAGGAGTGAGCAACAGCTTCAACTATGTTGAAGCAATTAAAAAAAAACGTCAAAACAATTCCAATTGGCTTCTAATAAAAGAACGAGTGTCATCTTGAAACCACCAATTAAAATGCAGGATCAGGTCACCTGGTTTCTAAAAGTTTGAAGAGCTACATACGCACTCATTTGGCCGGCACCTCATTTATAAGTAGACAAGAAGTACACATATTGATATATATTTTATTTATATTTCAGTCCCAGTTTGTATGGGTGAAAACCACGTTAAACAAAATATTAATCATAACAGAGTAAAAACATGTCTGGAGAGGAAGTTTAAGAACCTATCAGATCAGAGGAGGCTAAACATTTGGTAGCAATTAGCTTATTGATTGAGTTGGGTGCAGGACGTGCCCCAGGGAGTAAACTGGTTCAAGCTTCAGCTCATCTTCACTGACACAGACGCCTATGCGAATAAGCAGGTTCAAAAGGTCCAGGATATCTTTTCATTATCTGGCTTCACTGAGCCTGGGTCATGCTAAGCCCTTGGCAAGATGGCCCCTGCTGCACAGTGTTTGTGTCAACTCTCACTGTTTGTACACGTCATTTATGTTGTCATATCAGCCCTATCATTTAACAATTATGTCTCTGCTGCACTGACTTATGATCGACGCACTTGCTTTCACATCAGAGTGTCTATGGATAGACTATTTGACAGCTGGGAGAGTTACAGACAAACTTTTCCGCCCCCATTTGTGTGTTGTCCCTCTTCACCTGGATACCTGGGGCCCTGGTAATCTCGAGGAATATCGAGGAAAAGGGGCAACTTTGCTGGATGGGGGTGCTCAGGCCATATCGCAGAGAATGCACCAGGTGTTTGCAGCCAGTTTTCCCCCAGGATGGGAACGGTGACACTGCCCCATTTCCAACGCCTCGGCTCTTCCTACCTGACGGACAAGAGCCTCTTCTGTGTTGGCGGCATGCTGCTGGGAACACGGACCTGCTGTCACCGTTTGTGACTGTCCTGCCTGACCAGCGACTGACCGCTCGGTGCAGCTGGAGATCACGTGACCGCACCAGGTGTTTGCAGTCAGTTCCACTACAATCACCTGTTGAGGTCGCCAGCCTGTCATCATCGATCCAGGTCGTTTTGCTCAATGCTCGTTCCATCACTTAATTTCTTTGCTGATGAGGTCAGAGTTATCAGGGCTAACATCTCACCATCAACTTTTTACAACTGTGCTTGCAGATTGTCTCCTCTTCACACTTGGTCCTTTAAACCTGTGAAGTTACATGACATCACAGCTCTGCTAGATAAAATGAAACCCTCCTTTTATCCTATTTATGTTCTACCTACTGCACTGTTTAATAGGTATTTGATTCTATTGGTCCCTGTATCATAGAAATATAATATTTCACTTTTCACTGGAGTGGCTCCCAGCTTAATACAGCTAAATATCCAGTTTGGATCCATCACACGCTAAGAATTATAGGCCAATATCTGAACTTCCATTCATGTCAAAAATTTTAGAAAAAGTTGTAGCAGGTCAACTCATCTCTTTTTTAGAGAAACGTGAGATTTTTTCTGGTTTCCGCACAAAGCATTCCACAGAAACTGCATTACTTAAAGTCTCTAGTGACATTATGTCAACTGACTCTAGGGAATACACAGTTTCAGTTTTATTGGACCTTTCATCTGCCTTTGATACTGTTGAGCATAACATTATGATTAACAGACTTTGAGATCTGGTCGGGATGTCTGGTTCGATCTTAGAATGGTTTTCATCTTATCTTTCTGGCAGAAGTTTCAGTGTTTTTGCAAATCAGATTAGGTCTGAAACTACAAGGCTGTCATGTAGGGGTACCTAACGGTTCTGTCTTGGGACCTATTCTGTTCCTCTTGTACATAGTCCCTCTAGGACAGATAATCAGGCAGTTCAGCAATGTATCTTATCATCTTTATGCTGATGATATCCAGTTGTACTGCTCACTCAAGACTACTGAGTTCCATAAACTGTCTTACTTAATTAACTGCTTGATCAACATCAAACAGTGGTTAAGTGACAACTACTTGCAGCTTAACTCAGATAAAACTGAAACACTAATTATCGCCCCTGAAAACTTAATCCTCAGATTAAGCAGCATATTGGTGCTTTAGGTTCGTCTGTCCGGCCAAGCATCAGGAACTTAGGTGTTGTTTTTGATTCGGTAATGTCCTTGGAGCATCACTCCAAACAATTAATTAGAAACTGCTTCTTCTAACTGAGGAACATATCCAAATTAAGAAAACTGGTGTCAAAGGATTGGAGATGATCATTCATGCTTTTATTTTGTCTTGTTTAGATTGTTGTAACAGTCTTTTTACTTGTTTGAATAAGAAAGAGCTTGACCGTCTCCAGGCTGATCAGAACTCTGCGGCAAGGCTTTTAACTCGCACAAGCAAAAGAGCACACATCACACCTGTTTTAGCATCACTTCACTCTTTAGCATCATTTAAAAATTCTGGTCCTTACTTTTAGAGCCTTGCACGGACAAGCTCCTTCTTACATCTCTGACTTGATACAACTTCTACCCGCAGGTCATCAGGTCAGAGGCTGCTAGTGGTTCCCCATACCCACTTTAACACCTGAGGGAACTGATCCTTTCAAGCAGTGGCACCCATACTGTGGAATGTGCTGCCTCCCTCTTAATGTTGCTTAAAAATTTGTTGATTCTTTTAAAAAGCAGTTGAAGACTCTGTTATTCAAACAGGCTTTCAGTTAGACAAGGGTTTTTATTGCAGTCTGATCTTATGTCTCCCCATTGTGTTTCAATGTCTTTTGCTATTTATTGTGAAGCACTTTTTGATTTTTATCTGTGAAAGGTGCTATATTAATAAACTTTACTTACTTTACTTAAGCGGTCATATGATGGTGGTAATCAACTGTGTATGTCAACCTTGAGTGGGTTAAAAGGGGCAGAATTTGCAGCATATGACCAACCACAAACATGGACAAATCCGTTGGCAGCAGAGCAGCACATTTTACAAATGAACAACAAACTGTAATAGACAAATGCAAAAAAGGTACAAATTCTGTAAATGAAATTTTAAACAATAATATTTGCAGCAAACAAATATTTTCAATGTATTCGCTGAAATTACCTGATTACAATGATAATTCCTGCTAATTGGCCCTTCACAATGTTTGTGTTGATTGATTCCCCTCTTTGGGGTAAATAAATAAATAAAAATCTTAGTAAATTAAAATAAATAGTAGTTAGACCTAATGGTCTGTACTATATTTTTCATTGTCAGAGATTTGAGCAAACTTCATCTGCTGAGAAGGAGAACTTATAGTGTAATTATGTCTTTTTGTGGAGCAACGGCTGCTACTTCGGTACAGAGGTGTGTGTGGATGCGGAGTCCGAGCCAGGAGTGGTGGGATCGTGATGAAAATGGCTTCAATGAAACAGATTTCATCCAGAATTTCAGCATGTCAAGGATTACTTTCTACTACATCTGTCAGACACCTCTCCTCAAGAAAAGACACTCATCTCAGGTGGGCCATGTCCCTGAAAAAGCATGTTGGTGTTTTGGTTATTTTGGCTGGCTACAGGGGCGTGTTACCGCACGCTGTCAAACCTGTTCTGACGTAAAAGTCGCAGTGAATTCCAATACGGGTCACATGGCTGTTCAGAGGTCGCATTTCAAAAAATCTGATCTGTATCTGATTTAGAACCACATATGAAAGTGGCCCAAATTGGATTGGAAAAGATCAGATTCCATGTGATTTGTGCTGTTCACACTGTCATTAAACAATCAGATCTGGGTCACATAGGGGGGAAAAAAATCTGATTCGGGCGACTTGGGCCCACTGTTTGAACTTAGCCTTAGTAGTGTGCTCAGCGCAAAAAACACAAGGTAATGTGGTATTAGTCTTTGCAGAGGCAGGTAGAGAAGTACAGTCAGGAAATTAAAAAAAGATTATTAAAAAACAATCATAAGCTGTACACATTATGGTGCTTATTGATAATATTCATAATAATATAGCATGTGAACACAAAAATAAGCTGTACATGTTATAGTGATAATATGATAAAGATTTTAGTGCAATAACACATGATGCAGTATATTACATACAGTATAGTACAAATGAGACACATTTCACATTATGATGATGATGATAATAATATAATAATAACAATGTCACTATTATGTAATTATACTGTAATAGTGATAATAATGATATGATATGAGAATGAAAATCAGAAGTACATTACAGCAAATACAGTATATGTACCTAATATATGGGAATGGTAATGAGTATTGTAAGTGCTAGTTCTTTACCATTATGTGGGTGAGAGGTCAGAGATGCTGGTGTTGATGTGGATTCAGGCCGAGTTTCCACACTGACTCATCTAGTCTGTTCCCTCTCATCATCCAGAGTTGCTTTAGCCTCTTCTTGCCCTTCTAGCCCTTCTCTTGTCACAATGGTAAAAACTCATTGTTCTCCTTATTGAATCTAATCTAATCTAATGTGAATTTGTCTTTAGCATGATGTCATAGAATATTTGATTTGTCCTGCATAATGTGTCAGTGTGTCCAAATCTGTCATCTGATCCGGTTTAGTGATACTGAAGCAGGTAACTGTCCATCAAGTTTTGATACCATATACAGACAGTATCAGAGAGGCTGCATCAGTGTGCGACAGTTTTAGGGTGAGGTAGGTCCATGTTCACACCACAATGCAGCTGAGCTGCATGGAGAGCTCACAGTGATGTGAAAAAGGCTGTAACCTTGGCATTCTGTTCATAAGCCACATTGTAGGCCATGCAGGCCCAGTTTGTGGTAGATGGCTTGTATTGTCCAAGCCTTCTAGTCTCACTGTTCTGGAGATAAAGCTATTCCTCCTTTAATGGATTCTGCTAGGTTTTGTGTTACTATTCAGCCTGAATGAAAAGCCGGTGCCTGCTGAGGAACAATTCAGGGAAGAATGTGACATATCCAAATACCAGTTGCTTTTTGAGTGGCCAAACAACATATGCTTCACACGCTCAATATTCAGCACCCCCCATTCACAGTGCTGAGCTTTCAACACCAGTGGGCTGGATTCACAGATATGCTGTTTTCCACTAGTGTAGTATTTCACCAGTATAGACTGTCAGGCGCAGCTTGCAGCGAGTGTGTCCTCTCAATGAAGGGAAAATTTTAGGAATTAGCCGACATATTTGTCACGGAACTTGTCTGTGAAATTCTGTACATTAGCTTGCAGTGCATTATTGTGTGGGTGTATAATATCTGATAGGGACACATCAAAGTGTAAGTGGTTCTTATCTCTAGAATTCAACAATGCTATCCATATTTCTGTGCCCTTGTTGGAGTGGATGTCTCCCTTTCTGCTTGATCCACTGCAGGTATTGTCACTGAAATAGTTAGCTACCAGCATCAAAATATCCACAAGCTAAGGCACAATGGTCAGAATGCACCTTGAATACTTAAGTTGGGGAGGGGGGTGAGGGAAAGGGAGGAGGGAGTGCACTTCAGTGTACATTCAAGCCCATCTCTGACATATTCCATGGCCTTGAAGTCTCTGTAGAGTGTGGTGGTGCTCTCTGGGCTTTGTTTACGGATCACAGCTTGTTTACTATGAAGCCCAGCGCCAACCCTGAAGAGATGTGGGCCCAAGATGTTTTATCTCTTGTCAGGGCTTGCTTCAATTAAATTAATGGAATCCATTCAGCTCTCCTCTTTCCCTTTCCCTTTCAGGCCCTGGCCACGGAGGAGAATACATTAAAAAGATCTTAGAGCCTTAAGATGGTACATCATGGTATTAGGCACATGCAGTCATGTTTTCTCACAGATTTGGGTCTTTTTCTTTTCCCTCGCTAAATGAAATAATCAATCCAGCTACCTAGATGTAGCTCATCTGTATTTTCTAGCTGTTTACATTGTGAAGACAATTTTAATTCTGTCTCAGGTTATACTATTTTTTCATAAGACCCTTTATATGTTTAGAACAGGTAGCAAATGGCTTAAACAATGGTTAATCAATGACTTACTATATATGCCAATGAGCCTAAACATTATGACCACCTACAGATGAAATGTATAACACTGATTATATTGTAACAAGTCTGCATGTTAAAGTCATGATGTATTAGAAGGTAGGTAAACAGTTGGTTCTTGTAGACAATATGTTGGATAAATTGACATGTATATATGTTTGAAGACCCAAGTGACGCTGACGAGGGTCAAATCATTTGCTGGATGATTGGATCTGATAATCTCCAAAATGGTAACGCTTGGTAAGAAGTGGTGAGTACCTACTAACAGTGGACCGCGGAGGGACAAACCACAATCAGTCAACAGGGTACCGGGCACCCAAGGCTCATCAATCCATAAGTTAACTAGGCTGTAACATCTGGTCCTAACTGATAGAAACACCAGAAAATTGCACTGATGGTTATGGGAGGAATACGTAGCTGCAGACTGAAATTCTCATACTAACTCCTGTCCATCACTTGAAGTTACTACAATGGACATGAAAACTCAACCTTGAATAAATGGAAGAAAGTTGTCCAGTCCAATGAGACTCCCCCAGGTAAAACCCAGATGAACACTGCACATTTACCTGGGGAAATGAGTTTGACACACCACCTGCCTAAACATTTAGTCCCTGGCCTTCTAATGCGCCAGACGTCAATCTGATCAAGCATCTGTGAGATATGTTGGAAAAATTATTTGCGGCAGCTTCACCTCACACCTTACAGGAATTAAAGGAGCTTGCTAAATAGCTAACGTTAGCATTAGCAGCTGTTTACTTACGAGTCTAGAAGTAATGTTGTGAGTTCACCGTCAAACTTCATTCCAAGCGGAGCAGGGGTTGGAGTTGTTTGGGCTAGTGTGCATATTGTTATGGCTTATTAGTATATATCAGTTATAGGGCGATAATAGGAGAACTTTTGGGTTGCCTGATTGTAAAGGGTTATAAACCATCAGTTCTGCATTTGCACATGTTAATTAAGTCAATAATAAAGGTCTCAAGTTGTTTGTTAATTAGTCATTTGACTATTTCACAAGCATCAACCTCGGACTGAAAAATGAAGCCAACACTGAAGTGACAAAAACTGCAGTTCCTCTAATGACCACTTGAGGCTGGCTTCAAAAGTGAGTCAATCTTCATAGACTCCCATGTTAAAATGTCCACTTAGCTAGCTGCTAGCTGTCTGCTGGGCGTCACCTCAACTGATTAGTTCAGTCAATGAACGTGACTTCTCTGTTTGGGCTGTTGGTTTTTTTAATGTTAATTATCAGACAGATAATTAGGGATCTGTTGTTTTTGTTCTTGTTATTATTCTTTATTATTTTTTTTTATTTTTTCAAAAATGTCAAATTTTCCAGCCATTCTCAAAATATTGAGTGTAAATCCAAACAAACTAGTCTGAGACCGTTCATCCAATGCTCTCAAAATTTTGTCTACATCATCTACAGACAGTGCTGACAAAATGTATCAAAAGAATTTCATTTTGTCAATCCGTTTTGAAATTATACAGTTTAACAGTGCATTATTGATATCAATTTTACACAAACACTCTTAAATCAAAATTGGCTATTGCTGTTGTAACAAAACTCGGTTTAAGCCTGCGGACATTAGCTCAAGCTTTGCTATTGAGTGTTGGGGTATTCTGCCTCTAGGGGCGCTACAATTGCAAAAAGTTTATATCTCAGAATCAGCTGAATGGATACGTACAAAATTCAGTTCATATGATCTAAGGTCATTACTTATTCCAGGCATAAAGTTTGGTAATGAATGTTTAAAGTGGGCATGACTTATTACAGAAAATATACATTTCTAATCATTCCACCTTCCAAACTTCTAAAAATCACAATAAATCACTTGTAAAGAGCTGAGATTTTTTTCAGCACATCTGCTGAATGGTGATAAAAGTTTGCTTCACTGTAACTTATGGTCAATTCAGAAGTCCATTACTCTTTATTTTTTGATATATGCAAAATTAACTAACATCTGTATCTGCAAGTCTTCAAGTCTTCATTCAAATGCCACCAAAACTGACACAGACATGCTGTAGATGGTAGATATCAAGTGTTTCAAACGGTGTGTGGAATGGTGCAACAGTGAGTCCTCTGTGATATTCATAATCTTGCTGTAATTTGTACTGTATGTTCAAATTTTCTTTTTTGCTCAGTGTTGGATTCAAAATCACCAACTAATGATAACCCTTCTGAAACCAGTAGAATGATGTGTGATTTTCTTCAAGACTTTCATACCAATATTTTGACCATTTTAGGTGTTTAAAGTGAAACAAGCAAGATACCTCAGTTGTACACATCATTGCCTCAACTTGTCTGAAGGTCTCTGCTGCAAATGTTTACACAGTGGTGCAACCAGAAGTCCTGTTTCAGCAAAAAATTCAACAGCAATTCATGGTAATTAAATGCTTGCAAGCTGCTAACAGGAGCGAAGGTTTGCCACAGTTATTAAACTGTCACGTACCGAAGTCTGGGCTCCACACACGCACCATCTCTGCCCATTTTTGCATTAGCTAGGAGTTAGGTGGAGTCAAGTACTGCCAAAATGGCAATGGTGGAGCAGCTCACTCTAAGTTTCAAACTTCAAAACTGCCATTTCAGCTACATCTTTCGCTGAAAACAAAGCAAATCACCTGCTGGAGGATAAACACCAGCGAGAGATTTTACCCAGCCCCAAGATGTGTTCTCATTAAAGTGGCTACAACTCTTCTATAGAGCATCATTCAATGGTTTATTGATTCATTAAAAGAAAGTAACCTCTTAGTCTCAGCATACCACTGTCAGTGGTGTAGGTTGTTTATAGAAATGAATATAAAGAAATTCCATGATAATGTGTCACAGACGCTCAGAGACCTTGGGAACAAGTGAAATTCCTGTTTTGTTTTGGGTTCTTTGTCTGACTTGTGTTTGTCAAGTAACACAGTTTTTTCTACCTGTGTAAACAGCAGGTTGTCTGAGTGCAAACACTCTTATCTCAGCACATGCTATCATGCATGCGTTTGCTGGCACGTTATCATCATTACAAACCAGCCAAGCTGCATAAAGGCCTCTCATGTTGGTTTATAACATTTGTAATCAGCTTAAATTTAAAATCTCTCTTTAATGGGGATCAAAGCACAATTGTAACCACTGTGAGAATCATTTGTAAAGAACGTGAGACACCGATTGTCACGAGAAGATAAGAAACTGTTTGTTTTGGTTAAGTTTTCCTCCGGTCCTACAGGCTGAGAAAAATGAAACAGGGATCTGTAGAGAATCAGCTTAAGTATATGAGACATCCTGCTACTCTGGTTAATCATTACATTGGTTTCCTTTCCTGTCGGCAGGCAGCAATGATTTCTGTATGAACACACAACCAAATGGTCCAAAGCAACACGAGGGAAGGTGTGGGAGTATGACATAAATATATGGAAAAATGTTTCAGCTACCATCAGTCGAACATTAAAATGAGCATAAAAGACACATCAAAAGAGATTCCTAAATGATTTCAGTTTAACTAACAAGCTGAATGTCATTGAGCAGCCTTGACCCTGTTTTGTTCTCCATGGTTTCACACTGTCTCTCAGATTTTCAAACTGTGATTTTGATTTTTAAATGAAGCTAATTTTAGCAGAGACTAAGAAGCTGTGTGTGTGTGTGTGTGTGTGTGTGTGTGTGTGTGTGTGTGTGTGTGTGTGTGTGTGTGTGCGTGCACTGAGCAATAAACTGCTCCAACTGGATATTCTTAATACACACAAAGAAGTTTATTGTTGTTTTGTTTATTCCCCCAGCACAGTGTTTTTTTGTTTTGTTTTTTTTTAACACACACACACACACACACACACACACACATTGCTGAAACAATGGTGCCCATGCAGGAAACACTGATCAGCACTGAAGTCCTGTATCCTGATGTGTCTGTTTCTGGGTGCATTGACATTGTTATGATTTCTTCTCACTTGTTTGCCGCCCATATTAACATCAGAGGACATTTGTATTTGAAGTCGAGCCTTTCTCAACTTTCCCCTGTACTGTCACCTTTTAAGTCTCTGTGCTGTGCTGAAACACCAGGTTCCACTGACAGTAGCCTGGTGCTGTCCCAGTTTATGAACAGAAGTTCACAAGCATAGCATTACTGCTCGGGGCCCCACGTTGTTTAGGGGGCCCCTGAGGGCTGACAAATGGAACTCCACAGCAATGTCTCAAAATGTGGCTCCTCCTCCTTAAACAACCAATGGATGACTTGCAATGACAGGGTCTTTATGCGTCGATGATGAGAAATTTATTTTTTACAATGCGGCAATGCTGAAGTTATTAGTTATGTATTCATTAGGTTTTTATTGTTCTTTCTAATCTTTATTTTTAGAATTACAAGGTTTTGACATTCTTTATTTTTGTCACATTTTTCATTGGTGTCAGATTATTTATTAGTAATGGTGATGAACGCTGATTGGAGGGGCCCCCCTGGCAATTTTTTGCTTATGGCCCCAACGGACTCTAGAATCGCCACTGTTTATGTGTGTGAAGCAGTATGCAGTCACTGGCCTCTCGTGAAGCTGCAGCTCTGGGTGTTGGGCTGAGCACATCATTTACATTCTTCTCCAACTGACGTAGCCACAGTACTACACACAGTGAAACAGAAATTTATTTCCTGCTGCATAGTTTGTTTTCTGTTTGCTCGAAACAAATCATTTACAGTCAGAGTTTCACCGACGCTGTGCGGACACAAGACGTCAGGGAAGGGCTGGGAGCTGAGATTCACGCTAACCTTTGTTCCTTTGATAACTTATGAGCTTCAGTAGGTTTTTACATGGAGCTTAATTATCCACGAGGTGTCCTCCTCTCCAAAACAAATGGACAGTAGAAGTAAAGAATAAAGCAATTTCACATTAAAAATCAGCGATTCGCTGACGGACATCTCAGATCTGAGCTGTCTCACATCTGCTTGGGTTTTTTCTTTGTTAAATTCAAATCCAGATGTCCGATGACTAAAATCCTTCATCTGTTTAAAATATGTAGCTGAAAATGACCAAAGTGTAAAAAGTGTATCCTAAAAATGTAACTGAAAACTAGATAAAAGTCCATTTTGAGCTTCTGGCGGACAAACACAACACTGACACATGCACATAGAGGATATGATGTCATTAGCAGGCGTTTAAATGAAATGGAGCGTTATCATGATTTAAATCACAGATTTTTCTGGTTTGAGAATTGATGGAAAAATATGGGATAATGTAAGAACACACCTAAACAACATATAGAACATAGGTTTAGTTATTTTAATGTGGAAAAGTTACAGGTTAGAACTTTAAAGTCTTTATTGCTGACTCTTTGAAGCATCTCACTGAGATGCAAATGAAGAAATAAAGATAAAAGCTCAGTATAAAAGAGATGTTCCTACACCATACAGGAGTATTGAAATGTTCTTGATGGTAGAACATAATTAAAGAGCTGTATTTGTTTAGGCTGCTTCTGTGGCACAGTCAGTGGTCAATGACAATCAAATGGATTTGAGGAATGAGGCCAGAAAAGCAGGTATTACCACAGTCCTTATCATACGCTGTCCTAATCATAGCTCTGGTCCACCTCTGGATGGACATGAAAATTACCTATCACCTGTCAAGGGGAAATTACTGGTGAGGAACGTGTTATAGCTCTTGTATTCTTCTTTCCTCCCACCATGTTGATATTACACCCTTCTGCTGAGTAAATGCCCACAAAACCTCAAGACGCTGCGCACATGGAAATCAGGGATTATTATGCTGGAGGAGAAGCGAGGCAGGATTGGGAGGTGATTTTCTGTTGAGACGTGACAGCATAAATACTTTGATAGTTCTGACTGAGCCTGGTGTCGGCACAAACAACTGACATGGGATATACTTGGGTGCCTGATAAGACTGCCAGACGTGTAATTCTTCTGTCATCATTATCAGAGTCATCTCTGATTCAACAACACCAATTTGACTTGCAGTTTGGTGGAGGGATTAATAAATACTAAACAAACATCACATCCCCATATTTCTGGATATCATGTTCAGTCTGTCAGTGTGTGACAGCCCAGTGCACAGCCTCTTCATGCTTTCACAGACTGGTGTATCCATGCATCAGTGATGATTAAAATACATGCTGCACTTAATTAAAAACAAGCTACTCACCTTGATATTTCAAACTGAATGATAGTCATGATGGATAATACTCTCCTGTTCTGCTTCTTTGTCCATTCTAAGGCTTTTTACAGGAACCAGGAACCCAAACGTTTCTTTTTAAAGTGAACATTGCATGTGGCGGCGGTGGCTCAGGAGGTCGTGCTAGTAGTCCACTAATTGATGAACCCGGCTGGGAACACACTTGCATGAATATTATAATACATCCATGTGCACTTGTTGTTCAGTGCTTTTAAGTGTCCCCAACACAACTTCTATGTGTTGAAGATGATTTCTGAATTTGTTTGTGTTTTGTCTATTTGCATGTTTTCTTCAGCTGCAGTGTGTTGAGCTCTCAGGATGATGAATGATCCAGGGACTGAATGAACTGAGCTCAGAGTAGTTTTCTGTAAGACAGTGTAAAACAGAATACAAATAAAGTTTACCACATTTAAATACTAAAACACACCATACTTTAGTACTATAGCTGTATCCCATAAAAAACCATGTTAACAGAAACGGCTAATAGAAAGTTCAGTTAGCATTCCACATACACTCATGTAACACATGCAATGTAACAGTTGCAACACAACAGTTACCCCATATACACCTGGTTCTGTGGGCTACTATTATCTTCCACTCTTACACTTCACATTAACCCTGCCCTCTGCTGCTAGCATTGCTGTGATATGCTCCACAGCAATGCTAGCAGTTAGCCAGCTAGCAATAGCAAAATTTGTCAAACACATTTATAATATTGGTAACAGCAAGTTAGCTAACGTTATCATGTCTGCAGTAGACGTCACTAATGAAAACATGTATCATTAAACCATCAAGTTACTTACACATGGAGGTAGAAGAAAAAACAGTGTCAAGCTGGAGTCTTTAGCAGCTCGTAGGGTTCTCCATCTCAGTAAAGCAGAAATTCAGTCTTGGACTGATTCCCTGGGACCATCTGTACAAATGACACTGACGGAGCCGGTAAAAAGTTTGAAAGCTTAATGGATGTTTTGATGGTCCACCAACCAATTTGAGCAGGTAGTCCCCATAGACAAAAAAAGTGGTTTATTCTTCAGTGGAGGAAATTCTTGATGGCCACTTAACCTGAACGCGTATTGCACTGTGCCATCTCACCTGTGGGCAGAGCCTGTGTGTTTATAAATGTGGGGAGAACCAACGGTTTAATAGAAGGGACTCAGATGTACTAACAATCACATGCACATGCAGGCCCTGCCACACCGGCTACCAAAACAAAGAGAAAAACTCATATTACAACACGCACAGAGGGGGTGTGGCTTTGTTCTCTGTTCAGGACGTCATTACTCCACTATATCATTACATAGAAAACAATTCTTTGCTGCTTTATCTTTTTTTTAAATCTAATTTACAGGATCTTTAAAGGTGCAGTCGGGATAAAATCTTTAGGGGGCGAGGGCGCAACTTGGGCTTGTGGCAGCCCCTAAACCTAACAACACTGGAGCCCTGAGCCTTGTCTACAACCTGAATATATTGTTTGGATGAAAGAAGATGATCCTTTATGAAGAGTTGTTCACACACTATAACAGACTAAATGAAAAGGTTTCTGTGTGCTGCTCTGATGTTTGAGGGTTCAGTGTTTTCCTGTTCCTTTGCTTTACAAAGTAAAACTCACTATTTGCATAAGAAACCAAAAATATGAATAAAAAAAGTAACAAAAGGCAGTGAAGCCTGTGGAAAGCTAAACCTGGACAAAAAGCTAAAATTACTAATTGGTTTACTGATCAGTTGTACTTTGTTCGATTGATTTGCAATTAATTCTGGTTTGCGGTGCATAAAAGACAGAGGCTGGCGCCAACCTTGAAGCTTGTGGATACCTTATACTCACTTAGAGGGTGAAGGGGGAAGAACATCAATACGTTGTTGTGAGTCTGCCCCGGGACTCGCGCTGATACTGTCTTCTTCATTTGTTGGGGCTGTGAGGCAGAGTGTATGGAACAATACATTTTCTGTCCGTTTAAAAAGGGAAGTGATGGATGATTTATCCTCTTAAGTGCAGGTGGGTGGTGTGTAACCCTGATCTGCCAGTGCCATTAGTGTGATCTTATGCTTTGGGATACACAGTGTGGAATTAATGTTTTATACTCCATAGGGATACATTATACAGAGATGTGCAGTAAATATAGCTGCTCTTCCAATAATATGGCATATCACTGTATAAATATGTTGGTGGCTAATAAATATCCTTTCCAGTGAGCATGAGGTGATTACATGAACTTCTCAGCTACTTCACTCATCTACACAACTAAAGGGAATTTTCTATATGCACAGCAGAGATGAAATAACAGCTCATAGTCAGAATACTGAACAGAAATCTTTTTTTTTTTCTTTTGAACATATTAACCTTGAAAATCTGGAATATGTTGATGTGGAACATCTGGAGAACGGGACACAGGTTTTATCATGTCAACCAACAAGAGGTGTGTGGAAAATGTTCATGTATAAGATCATTAATTACAAACATTTATGGAAAGTCTGAAACACTGTTCCTCTAAAAAGTGAAATAAATCCACGTGTCAGGAGTCAGACATGGTGACATCATGGTGCAGACTCAGCTGTACAACTGTTGCAGCAGGTTTTCTGTCAGTGCTGTTCACAGCCACAAAGTGTCAGGTGGTGTCTTACCTGTTTACCTTTTCATCATGTTACCACTTCTGAATACTGAAGTATTTTATTCCCAGACTGATTTCATACATCATTTTTCTTCTTGAAGTCCTGGAGCCTCAACAACTTTACCAACAACTCCCCCAACCTGAGCAACCACACAGGTCGTTTGTTTCAACCCTCTGATATGACCCATACAAGTGTCTCCTGAAATAGCACCCCTACGGCGGCAGACGTACCGGAACTTGGTTGTCATGGTTACAGTAATAAACACGCTGACTGTACTGACAGGGGTGTACTTACCTTTGTTGCCATGGCTACTATAATAATGGTGATGGCTTGGTTAGGTTTCAGGAACGATGGTGATTTGGGTTAAAATAAGTACTTCCTCAACATTAGACGATCTTTATTGTCATGGTTACAATATAAACTGCTGCTTTTCACCTGGGGATCGAACTACACTCTCCTGTGTCATATTCATCCATCCACAGCCGCCTCCTCCTGACGTGGACATTGTCTCTCTTTATACTATGTCAAAGCACTTTTCCCTTTGCTCCTGTCATAATTACTACGACCACTAATTGTCGCTTAGCAACAAAACGTAACACAATAACCTGCTGCTCAGACAACCTGTGGGCTCATTTTTACAGAGGATAGTCTCGATAACACGGATTGGTGTTCTCTGAGAGACGTAACAACCACTGGACTTTATTTATTTGAAAAATATTCTCCTGTTTGCTCTCGGCCTTATCAAAACTGACTTAGGAAAGACTGTTTTACTGTCTACTGTAGCACAGTGGCCTGATGTAATAATTTGCACCTATTATACTTCTACCCTTCTGTTCTCAAACCACTGTCAACAACTGAAGTGAACCTGTAATCTTTTTTTTTTTTTTCATTCTCGTCCACTCGTGTTTGTTCTTCATCTGGGATAAAACCAGTGAACTACAGGTGCTCAGTGGCTGTAGTGGTGTTTTCTGATTGGCTGTTTAAGTGTATGAGAGGTGTAAATGTAGGGATCATCCACCCTGAACTTTTTTCTGTTTTTCTGTGTTGCTGTATATTTCCTGTTCATCAGAACTATAGTGGCTCTCTTGGTTTTATGTGAAGTCAGTAGAAAATAATTATATATCTGTACTCCACTGTCCAAAGACACAGGATTTAACACACACAGATGACAGTGTGATCAAATAGTGAACCATCACACACAGAGGTCATTTAAGAAGAAGTCAAATATACGGTATGTTGTCATCCCTGGAGTACGAGCTTACAATGCAATTTTATAAAGCAAAGAATAACTGACATATGACTTAGTAATTTCATCATCGCTTTCTCTCAGAAAATAAATACTACTAACCTGAATTTCAAATGTGTCCTTAAAGGAACATTACAATAAAAACAGTATTCTGGTTCCAACAGTCCTTCAAAGTAAACAAATGAGCTGCTTGGCAGGAAAAGTAGAGGAAGTGTCCCAGCATGCACAGCTCCAGGAGCTGAGCCATCATTAATGTTGTTTAATACACATGTGTTCTCCTGCTGTGAGACGTCAACGTGTCTGATATTAAAGTCCAAGTCTGTGGCTAAAGAGGTAAAAACTCTGATGGGGGTGAATTGACTTGGACTCCAACACGTCACACTTACCACTTCACCCACTCACTGAGTTTGTCTTGTCTTGTTGATATAACTTAATTGTATATTATTGTATTTATCCTTGTTTTACTGTAACTGTTAGGATGATGTAATCAATTTGTGCTACAGACATTAAGTTTATTAGCATTTTTATCAGTATTATTTCCCAGAGGTGCAATTTCAAGTCACATGACTTGGACTCATGTCACTCAGACTCAACACCAGTGACTCATGACTTCACCTGGACTTGAGTCTTTTGACTTTAAAAAGTCCAAAGAGTAAAGAGTATGTTCTTGCAAAGTGTGCCATCAACCAGCTTCCTAATACAACTAACTTAAAGACTATTTGTTCCCAGCAAGTCAACAATTAATCCTCCACATGCCCAATTCTGTTGACCTCAAACCCTACCACCCCCTCACCCCCCCCCCGACTCGTACTTTGATGTTCACCTGAAACAAGATGACAATCAGCTTCTCAATTAAATGGCCATGTGCTGCAGTCTGCTAACGTTACAGTGGTGAAACAGTGAGGTGAGGTGACGATGCTGAGGCTGAGCCCTGGACATCGTAAGTGGATCCAAGACTGATACACAGCTGTCTGGTGGTTATTAGACTTAATCTCGTTTTATAAAATCGATAAACAATCAGAAACATCTAATTTTTGCTACTTATCTGTTATTGATGAAGGACAGCAGGAACCTAACATTAGTGATACACCTGTTAAAATGTGTCAGTATGATCAGGAAAATGTACTCAAAATAAAAGTACTCAAAAATGTAACTATTATACTTTATCATTAGATCATCATTATTATTTTTAGCAGGATTTTACTGTTGTAGTTGTTTGAGGTGGAAACTTCTTTGTACAGGTCTGATGATTAATTTCATTATGGATTAATTTGATAATTATTTTTTTCCATTGATTTATGAGGGAAATGCCACTACAATTACCCAGAATCCAAAGTAACACCATCACAATGTTTTTGTCCAACCAACAATCCAAACCGCAGCATTATCAAAACACAAGGAGAAGTAACAAGCTTGTTCTAACAAATAGATACAAATTACATAGATACATTTAAAAACCATTCATGTATTGTGTAAATTTAATAAATTATTACTCTGTTGTTACAGTGGCTCTTTTATCTGGTCACGACTTGTTGAGGACTCTAGACGCAAAGTTCAGGACCTGAGTTTTGACTTACTTGTGAAACAGTGACTTGGTTCCTCGTTTGTTTCCAGTTGCTTCTATTTTCAGCTTTTTGCTGTTGGGTCACTGTCAATGAATCTAAACACATCCTGCATAAATTCCAAATTAAAGTTCTTACAGGAAGATGAATGGTACGTGCCCTTTGAACTGCTGCTATGATTTCAACCTTCAAGAGTCGCCAATCATGCCGGCCAGTTGCCAGTCACATGGCTGGTTCAAGACGTTGCATCATAAAAACAGAGTCACGTGGAACACCACCATCAACTTCTGTTGAAAGTGCTGACTTGAAACAATGTGCTAGTTTTTGTTTGATGCTTTTAGACTAAGTAAAAACAGAGATAAGAAAATATAAATTTGATATTAAAAAATAATTTATGCATGTGTGAATATCATCCCATGCAAATGGGATGGGGCGAACTAAGCAAGGAAGTTGGTGAGATAGACAGAGAGAAGTTGGTGAGATAGACAGGGAGAGGTAGCTTTTGTGCGATTTGAGTTGGAGTTTGTGTGGGAGAAAATGAAGCAACCAGTTTGATTTTGTCTCATTTTGACCTTTTTATGCTACTTTGCATTATTTATGAACCCCTCACACTGTGACAATGCAGGGCCTGTCATGTAGCTCACTGCCTTATTGTGTATATAAACAGTTTTAAAGGGTAACAGCAAAAACGACAAAAAAAAAAGCCTGAGACCAATCTGCTTTTGTTAGTAGTTATATATAACTTGATTTTTATCTCTATTTCATTATTATATATTCACATTTACAACCTGTGTTTACAATTAACCCTTCATAACGCTTCACTGAGTTTGTGTTTTTTTGTGCAAAAAATACATAATTTTGCAAAACTTGATTTTATGTGTTTTGTATGTTTTTTGGGACCAATATGTTTGTGGAGTGTCAAAGTGAAAAAATAAGTGTCAGGTCATATAGGTGATGTTGTGCTGAAAAAAAGATACCAAACATTTGCATTTTTTTTATGTGGTATATTAACACAAAAATCAAAAGTATTTAGAAACTCCTGAGGGTTAATATAAAACATCTGTCAGGAATTGTTGAGTTTTACGTTTATGATGATTGCGTGTATGTGATAGGTGCTGAACACTAACTATAAACAACATCAACATTTTCTTGTAATGTTATTGTTGTGTTATGAACATATAAAGAACATTTATGACAATGCAAATGTAAGTTTTGGCGCTATAATACTGAGTATAATGGAAACTCAGTCTATAAATGTGACTCCACTACAGATGTTCCTGATCATATTGTATTTTACATGTAGAATTATTATGTGTAGGAGTGATGTCCACCTTAAGGTGTGGGTAGATGAACAGGAGCTTTCCTTTAATTCTTCCTTTCCTGTTTCCTCTCCTCTCTCTGCTATGTCCTGACCCCCTCCTATAGGAGGAAGCAGAGATAAGGAAGTGAAGGGGGGAGAGAGAGAGTCTTGACCACAGATGCTCTCTCAGTCCAGACTGTTAGCTTTTTAGCACTGGGTGTGTAGCGATCTTGTTACCCAACGTGCCGCCACCACGTTCAGAGACACACTAGAAGCTTCCCTGGGGAGGAGAGCAGCTCCTCTGTCTCCAGCATGGCTGAGAGAAAGATCTGTCTGAGACGACACTGTGTCTGACCAACTGCCCCCGCCCCCCCCCCACCCCCCCACAGCTTACAACTCAGAAGAACTCATACATCATCAGCATCAGCATCAGTTACCTGTTCATGACAGGAGACAGAGATGGAAATGCATCAGCTGCTGGCAGCGCAACTGCAACAGCAGACCATACATGTTGTCACAACCCGTTCAACCTTTAAACATGACGTTACCATACGCCACGCAGTGTGTCCCTGGCCTAATCCTCTGGCTCTCTGTTGGTGGTGTTTGCAGCCATATTATTTCCATTACTGGCAAAACAATGAATCGCGGGATAGGTAGGACCATGAAGGATCCACCTGTTGGAGCCTTCGTAGTCCAGGAAAAGAAGGAAGGAAGAACACATTTGAAGGAGCCTTTGAAATGGGTCAACCTAATCGCGGTCTTCAAATGCAGTCTGAAGGATGAGACCCTGAACTGGGACACAGCTTTGGTATAAATATGGTGGGTTCGTAGTAGACAGTGAAGCTGTGTAAGATGTAAAATAAAAATTGTTTTGATTCTGGTGAATCATTCTGTCTAGAGTTCCTCTAAAAATATATTCAACATGATATAAAGTAAAGCTTTTATGACACAGGCAGGTGAGAAGTGTAACAAAGGCACTTTATAGGAACTGAGGCTTGAGGCCAGGTTTGCTGGAGAGTGGGAAGTGGGCTGGACTGGGGGACAAACGCTGAACTGGCTGGGTACTGGATCTCAGACTTGAGGAGCTGGGTGAGGTAGAGGTCAGGTTTGTAACAGATATGTGTGACTGGAAAGAGACGATACACTCTTATACACTGCGTAGTGAAGGCCATAGACGTTAGTACCCTATAAATGAATAATTCCACCTTTTTCAATTAGACCAGAAAAAATCCATGGCAGCATCACTGGAAGGATTTATTGTTGGTGACCCATCCTCTGACCCCTGACATGGAAGTCAAATATTTTTCTGGCTCTTTAAATTTGCTCCTTAAATAAATCCTGTCCTATCTGCTATTGATAGTCATATTGATTTGCGTGTGTCCGACAAAGCCAAGGAAGCTAGTCTAAAATCAACAACTCATACGATGCAGTAGTCACTGAAGCAAACCAAGCCTGAAGGTAAAGATGCTCAATCTGATGGGAGCTGTTCTGTAATTTATCAACAGATGTCCAGCTGTTAACAACTGTGAGAACAAACAAGTAAATACAAACAGGTCAGTAATCCATACTTAACCACATTACAGGTCTAAAACAATAGATAAATGAATTAAAAAAGAAAGAAACTGAGGATCAAAATCAGGCATTATAGTGAGAGAGAATAGATGTATAGTCCCTCAACCATACAGCATTAATACCCAATCCACACACTTAAAACCTAAGTAAAGTGTACATAGTACAATGACAATACTCTGGCATATTAGTGCCAGGTCTGACTAAGACTTGGACCCCCCCAAATAGGTACGCATCTGACCAGGCTGGTCCCAGCCTGGTCAGATGCGTACACGAACTGATGAAGCCTCTTGGATGAGAGGTGAAACGTCTTCCCAGAGAAATAATCAAGTCCAGTTGCGTTTTGATTTAAAACTCCTTTAGGGTTTCAAATGTTGTTTATCGGTCTCCTTGATTACGATAACCGCTATCGGCCATTAAAAAACCATATCGGTCGATCCATATTCAACATACTGACCAATTAACTTAGTAAACATTAAGAAGCAGGGCCTAGAAGTATATTGGACATAACCCATAAACAATTTGTCCAATCATCATAGGTTTTTGTAAATATCTTCAGTCAGTGTTTGAGATTAGGTCTAACAAATAATTTTGAGCCTGACCCAAAGGGGCGCCTTAAATAGCAAAATTGTGTACCTCAAACCCCTGTGGACAGAATGTCACCAAATAAGGTGAACATGCTCTGGAAGCAGATATTGACCAAAATCTGAAGTGACATATTGATTGGTACAAGTGTGCATGGCCTATCATATTTGTTCATAAAAAGATGCCATTAAATAATCCTGATTAAACTCACTGGAGACGTCCTGAGCTGTTTCCTGAATACACACAACAAGGTTTGTTCTCCTCCAAGCAGAATTCAGCTGAAATCCACTCATTGCTGCTCACGGCTTTAACCTCAGCTGATTGAGCTGTTTCCTGTTGTTGAGCACTTGAGCGACTATATTTTTTCAATATTTGCCTGACAGAAGAAGTTAGGTCTAAGGGTAGCATGTGCAGACTCAAAAGTAAGTAATGACCACGTTATTATTGTTATTATTTTTATTTACGACCAGGCGATTTCAAAAGATAAAGAGGAGTAGACTACTCCACAGAATAGTGATATATGAATTTAAATACATGCAGTGTGTTTTGTCCTGCATGTTGTCGGACTTTAGTCATATTGGCCAATATTTATCAGAAAACCCTGAAAATCCTAAATGAACATGTACATTTTTAAACTCAAAGATATTTAATTACACATCCATATTGGGTAAACTCCACATAAAAAGAAATCCTTGTAAATTAATTAGTGGGCCTTTAAAAAAAAAAAAGGTGTCAATTAGCTTTTGTTGTCTCTCTCCAACAGTAAACCCTTTTTAGATCTGGTTATTTCTCTCTTCTATTTTATGCATCTGTCCTGGCAGACACCAGCTTATTACAACTGATTTATTTGCTTCTGTGAAGGCCATTATGAAATGTTGCTCTATAAATAACAAAGCAGCAATCTATAGGCAGCTTCCACATGGCTTCAGAGTGTATGTAGCTATACAAAAGAGCCAACAGTTGCTAGGAGCACAAAAGCACTACAGCCATTAGGATTGATAGAGTTTTGCCTCCTGCCATCAGGACAAAACTATAATTTGACATTAATTGGGGGCTCTATTAAGGCTGTACAGTGTGTGTGTGCATGTGCAGGTGTGTATGTGTGGGTGTTTGTGTGTGTTTGCATGTGTGTGGGTGGGTGAGGGTGGGGGCTTATCTCAGTTTGTTTGTGTGTGTTTGTGTGCATGAAGTGAAGAGTATCTTTGAATTTCACTCAAGATAAATCAATATGATAATTACATGCAAGGAAGAAAGGTGCCTCAGTCTTAATATATGTTTTTGCATTTTTGCAGATCAAAGCTAAGCTAACACTGCTGCTGTCACCCATCGTACACAGCCTCTATTATACAATGCTCTGACCTCAACAACATGTTAGACTCTACTTTAAATGTAGACGACTCAAAAGAAGCTTGGGCAAAAAAAAGAGTGACTTTTCATTCTGGGGCTGTGTCAGAAAAATATATCTTTGTTGGGAAAATGGCATTATTTTGTGTCACTGCACCTCATCCAATGGCATCTCTTCCCTTTGAAGGAAGAGGAGCTTCAGATGTAGGAAAATGGAAAAATTGCAATACTTTTCTGTCATTTTGTCTGGCTATTTTGAGTCAAATTAGATCAAGGGGTGTTGCATCTGTCCTGTGTAACACAATGAGAGGTATTGCTTTGCTGGGAATAGCGGAGGCACCTCTCCGCAAGATCAAAAAAGGCTCGCAATAAAGCTGCGTTCCTCTGTCATTTATCAAGACATATCAATATTTCTGATGAAATTATGCGAGGCTAAAGCAGCTCCTCAGACAAGAATGAATATGAGACATAGAGAGAGATTATTTTGTTTAGCTGCTGATTAGTTACATTTATTTCATGTGTTTTAAATACTTCACTCAGCTATCTGAGATATACTGTATGTGAACTAAGATGTTTCTTTTGAGTCATTAACATTAAGTGGGGTCTTATTTCTCTGCTCTTTCTGTAGACCGTGTAATCCACACATAGTCTATGAAAATAAGAACACAGAATAATTATCTCATTGTTATCCAGATGGGGAAAAATCGTGGTTGTCAGATCCAGATCTCCATGCCAACTAACTGATGTATTTCCAAAGGAAAAAGACTATGCAGGACTGATTTGCATGAGTGACAAGCTGCTCCAGGTCTGAAATGAGTGGATGTAATCCATGGCTCACATCACATGTATTTTGTTGTTGCTTTTACAACAAAATCTACACATTGTAACATTGAGTTCTAATGGTCCTGAATACTAGAAATGACCATAGACTGTAAATAAAGATGGGCGTAGCCTCTCTGACATTACCCACAAGTTTCTGATGAGCAGTTTTGAAGTGAGCTGCTCCACCGTCGCCATCTTGGCAGTGCCTGACTCCACCTAATTGCCAGCTAATCCAAAAATGGGCAAAGAGGTGGGGCATCTGTTGAGCAGAGTCTTTGATGAATGCTGGTGTGTGGCAAGCATATACTCACCCACCTGTTACTGAAAGCGTTATGTCCTCAATTATACATAACTTAATAAAAATGCAAACAGGTGAGTTATATGAAGATTCACCCACTGTACAGTTATCATGAAGGAGGAAATTAGCTATTAAAATAATCAAAAGGAAAAATTTGTTCTGACAAATAAATACCAATGGTGAAAAGAAGAATGCATTATGACTTGTTTAAGACTCAAAACTCAAAGTTTAGGACCTGGGTCTTGACTTGGGACTTCAGTCAAAAAACTTCAGATTTACTGATGAAACAATGATGTTATTCCTCTGATTATAAATTGACAAAGTTCCCAAAGTGGTTATGTAACCCATCCAATGGAATAAGTGATATTCCACTGGATAAGTGAAAGGTTGCTGGTGAGAAGTCATGAAGACTCATCCTGTGCAGAGGATGAATCCATCCAATAGTTGCTGAGATATTTTACAGTCTTGACCAAGATGTTGGACTCAACAAAGAACCACCAGACATCCACATTGCCGGTGTGGCTTAAAACCAGCTTGCTGAAACTTGCTGAATTCATCCAAATTGAAACTGAAATCTTAAAATAAGTTGACTCTTAGATGCAGCATCTAGCCTTTCATTCAGCCAGCAATGGGATCAGAGTTTGACTGGCTCTCTTCATTGCACAAAAAGCCTCCTGCTTACATGTGCGATCTGCTAACATGATCGCCGTTTGAGGTCCTCTGCCAGGGTCAACCAGTCCTCCAACCTGAACTACCACACAGATTGTTTTTTTCAACCCTCTGATACCTGATACGACCCATACGAGTGTCTTGGTTATCATGGTTACAATAATAAACACGCGGACTGTACCTGTACCGGGTTTAGGAAAAGATAGTTTTTTGAGTTAAAATAAGTACTTCCTCAACATTGGACGATCTTTGTTGTCATGGTTACAGTGATAGCAATGTGGTAGTCATGGATAATATAAACAACATAAACTGCTACTTTCACATGTTTTGTTGACCCATCCATCCACCACACCTCCCTCCTCGCATGGACTTTGTTTATTACTTTGTCTACTACGTCACCACACTTTTCCCTTTGTTCATGTCATAATTACTACGACCACTAGATGTTGCCTAGAAACAAAATGTAATTATTGGTCATAATAACCTGCTGCACTGACGACCTATGGGCTCATTCTTTACAGCAGGACAATCTCGGCAGGATTCTACAACTGCCCTTGGTGTCCTGGCCCCTCAGCGGCTGAACTCAGTGTTGTCTTTTAAATCTTTTCATTGATCAGATGGCTTTTTCTTAACTGATGATATTGATTGAGATCTTTAATTATTTTATCTTGTGTGTATCTTAAGTTCCTGCTTCTTTGTTTTTATTGTAAATGGTATTGTTTGTATTGTAAAGCACTTTGTGGCTTTGATATTGAAAGGTGCTGTTTAAATAAAGTTTCTTATTATTATTTTCTTATTATTATTATTATTATTCAGCAGACACTGACTGACATAAACATTCATTTCAGTCATGTTTGAGTCCACCTATGGCCTGATATCCACTCTCCTCTCCTCTCTGTTTAGTCTTTAGTGAACTTGTCTCAAAAATACCATTGTACTACAGAAACATCATACGTCCTTCTTCTTCTCTGCAGCCTGAAATTCCTTTTCTAAATCACATTAGCTCCCATGTCATTGTTGGGTCCTCTGCTCTGCCATCATGACCCACACTCAGTTAGTCTCAACACACTGATGAGTATGTGCTACGGCATGTTGGAAAAAATCTCATTCTCAAGGCCATTTGCTTTTAATCATCCACATATTAGGAAAATGTTTTCCCCAGTGCCATGGTAGCAGCGATTGTTCTATCGTAGCTACCTGATAGCAAAGCAGCACACGCTGCAGGGCTGATAGGGCTGCAGGTTCACTGAAATGACAACAGATTTAACAGGCAGGTTTTGCTTTCACAATACGACCTCAAAAAAATGTCATATAAGATAATCCAGAACCAGCAGCCAGACCCCTTTTCCATGATCGCTTCATGTTTACAACACATACACATTAGTTAGTGTTTTGTTTGTTTTGTCATATATGAAAACAATGCCAACCTACACACATATATATATATATAATATATTCATCAATTTATCATTTACTTATCAATAATAACTCATCATTTTATTGCAAGCTGGAGGAGTGCTGGTAGGTAGGGACTGAATGAAAAGCTGGTCCACCTGTAAATCAGCTTTAGTTCTTATAGTAGTCCACCTTTAATAGAGAATCCTGTTTAGTGGATTCTCTATTCTCATAAACATTAAATGTAACAACTGCAACAAACTTCATGACGACCTTGAGTTCAGAAACCTTTTTCGAAACACTTCTAAAGTCTACTTGTTTCACCTTCATAACCACACCACATTACAAAAATCACCAAATGAAAGATCATTACAGGTATTCCAGTATTAATCACCAACAAACAATGGTTCTCAGGACAATGGAGACAGACCTGAGAGACTCAGTCAGGGCTGGAATAATGACTCCAGGTGAGCAGCAGCCGCTTTGTAAAGTTGGCGTAAGACTGCCCTCTACTGTAGCCACACTGTCTGGCTGAAACTGAGACACAGGAGGGCGAACTAACTCTCTGGTAGTCTGTGATCATCATGTGTGAAGATGTGGCTGTGAGTCAAAAACACTGAATGTGGAGAATTTCCATAACTAACAATACTGATATTTGTACTCTGTATTAAAACTGATAAAATTCTGACTGTGTTGAAGTATAAAAAAGCCGATGAAATATCAGCTTGAGATACAAATGTAATAATTTGAATCCATCGAGCAAATAAATACCACAGTGTAAAAGTTAACCACTGCTGGATCTAGAAATAACACTGAATGTATAGCATTGAAATTTTTAACTGTGAAAATATAAATCTATGTGGACTGAGATTTCCACTTGTTCAGTTCAAATGTTTCCCCCCCAAATTATGATCTAAAAATTCATGTCAGGTTAAAAAGGTTGCCAGGTTGCACAAATTGGATGAAATTCAGACATCAAAATCTAAGATGAAATATGTAAGGATAGTCAATCAAGCCTGAATCTACTATAATCAATCAGAACATTGTACTATCAATCTCAGCTTCTAATCTGCTTAAAATACAAGAAGAACAAGTGTCCTTGACAGTCCACTAATTTAAGGCTATAGTGTGTAACTTTTTAAGTATATTTTTTTGTTGAAATTTTCTCCAAAACATATGTTAGTGTGTAGAGGTGCTGCAGACTCATTTCACAGCCTGCTAACAGTGCATAGATATTCCCTCCTAAAGTTTGTGAGTGAGATCCACCATTTTAACCAATCAGAGAAAGCCAAAGTCAGAGGGCGGGAGCTCACAGCTGTCAATCAATATGTGTGTACACGTTTCTGGTCCAGTACTCCTCTGACACCGATGCTAGCATTAGCATTAGCTGCTGGAAGACATCACTGTGGCTGACTCACAGGCTAGCAAGCTGGGCGGAGCCTAACGGAGCAGGGAGAGGGAGGGGTGGGAGGAGCAGAGTAGTTCCGCCTTCAAGTGTCATGCTAACGTTATCTTGATTTCTAGAGCTTTCATATTGTAGCTATTGTAGTTTGAATTTTTCACATTTTTAATATAACACTAATATGTTACAGTACCACAGTAAAAGTTGCGTTGCATTTTATATCATTCACCTTTTTTGGGGGGGGGGCAAGTTTGTGACCACTTTAGCTTTGTGACATGGAGCATTATCCTGGTAGTAGCCTGCTAGTAGAGAAAGAATATTCACTTCCATGATGCTCTTGATTCTACCATGGTGTTGTTGCTTTGGCACTGCACGTCCATGAATGTAGTTGAACTACCATGTGGGAGGTGTTGCAGATTCTTCCACTAGACAAACACAAACAGGCAGTTTCCACTATGAAACCTGTGCTCAACAAATGTCATGTACTTTCATCCCTGTTACAAAAAACTGTGGACTGTGTGAACTCAACAGCCCTGAGGTCTAAGGTTGATTCTTGATAGCATTAAATGTAAGTACAAAAAAGTTTTACATAGTGTCATCCTCAGGCTCTCTGTCCATGTTGTTTGCTGCCATATTATTGTCATGACCGACACATAATGAATCTTGGGATTGGTTGGGCACTTGCCTTGGAAAAGAAGGCCGCATTTGAAGGAGCCTTCAAAATGGGACAGTCTAGTCATGCCGCTGTGACACAATCGGTCTTCAAATGCAGTCTGAAAGATGTGGCCCCTGGATTGGGACACAGCTCTTGACTTAAGGTTACTTCATCAGCCTTACCTATCTAGGCTGATCTTACAACCAATAACCAACTGACATCTAATCAAAGACGTACAAAAAAACTGTTTAAGCTTTACAGAACTGTCTCAGTACAGTAGCTGTTCTTAATCATGTTATATCTTAATACCATTTGTCAACTGCTTTTTCCCAGGTTAAGAATGAACCTTTGAACCTAAATTTAGTTTTTTATTTCAAAAATGTAAAAATGAATTATGTAAGTAGATATAAAAGGATTTTTAACTAAAATGTGTTGTTCTCATATCTTTTTATGAGAAATTATACAAAGTGAAAGTGATAGCCTTTTTTTGTTAGCCATAATATTGAGTCATTTAGATGACATATGAGCAAATAAAATTGAATTCAGTTCAATTCCAGTGACATTCAACAGTGATGGAGACAGAAAGAGCTATACGTTGTCCATACTAAATGTTATTCCTCTGTCTTCAGTGGCAGTATTGTCTTTTCAACCACATGAACACTTATACATAAGATGACCGCTGAATATTAATGCAAATACACTTTCTGCAATTGCGGTCAAAGGGCTGGGTAATTGACCAGCCAGCTAATTGATATTCAGAAGTGAAGCCTCATCGGCAGCCGATTGACATTCATTCTCTGCTGCTTGAGAACCAGCACAGAGCAAACAAAGCCACTGTGAGGAGGCTCCATCTTGACAAGCTGCTTCAATAGCCTCATGTCCCATACACTCACTTCTTCTTCTTTTTTTTCTTTTTTTTTTGCTTAAGATGTCTTTTAATGTATAAGAGCAGGATTTTCTACAAAGAAGATCCAAGAGAGCACCTGCGTTTGATTTCTGGGCCTGCAATTTCCCTCATTAGCCGTATATTCAATTAGGCTGCACGGCCCCTGTATTGTATTGGGCTGAGATGCGGGTCAAACACTCAGGTCACTTTGAAGAGATTGAGGACTCTGTCCCTGGCCTCGTGTTTGATACCAGACAACTGGCTGAAGATTACCATCAAACACTTGTGACTGATCTTGAACTAAATGAGTGACAATGACTTTCTGATTAAATGTTCCTCATCCTGCGGTCTGCTGATCTCAGCAACTCACCCACATTATACAAGTACAACACATCTGTTCCAACAGAGCACACACAGCAGTCTGCGTCTCATTGTTGATATTTGGAATGAACATCAGGCTCAGAACTTCTTGTCAGGAAGTTCGAGACATCTTCATCAGCAGCTGAGAGGCTGAAGAGTCTCATCAGAGCAGGGACAAAAGCAAAAGCATGAAACACTGATGAAAGCAGGTCAGCAGATTATAGTGAGATCAAAAGAGACTGTATTACCTTATCTGATAGTGTCCTTACTCTTGATGTTTGTGTGGAATGAACAAGAGCAACGGTTTAAAGCTGCCACTCTGCAGCGCAACATATCTGAATACACACTCTTACCTTCAAATCACTTGTGGTGAGCTCTATTCTGTTTTGGAGAAAGTAAAATGAAAAAAGCAATACTAACACTAATGTTTTGAATTGTATTGTACATTTATTAGGCTTTTTTAGGCTAACTCAAGTCTAATTATTTTTTCTGGCTAATTAGCCAATTAATACCTGCTAATTTCACTCACCAAAAAACCTCCAATCCTCAATCCCCATAGACTCCCATGTTAAAATGTCCAACTTTACAGTAGAAATAAACTTGTTTACAGACTGGTACAAAAAACAGTTTTGGTCTCTATAGCTAATTTCCACCACTGTACGGGGGTGAATTCTTATATTTTACTCACCTTTAATCACCTGTTTACATTTTATTAAGTTTTGCATAATTGAGGGCGTGGTCTCTTTGAGTGACAGGTGGGTGAGTGTATGCTTTCTACAAACCAGCATTCACCAAAGTCTCAGCTCCACACACACCCTACCTCTTTGCTCATTTCTGGATTGGCTGGGAGTGAGGCAGATTCAGACACTGCCAAGATGGTTGCAGTGGAGCAGCTCACTCTAAGCTTCAAAACCACTACTCAGAAACTTGTGGGTGATGTCACGGAGGCTCCGTCCATATTTATTTACAGTCTGTGGTGGTGACATATTGCTTCTCATACTTTGGAATACGGTCCAAGTCCATCTGAGTAACAGATGCTTGAGTCCGAAGACTCATCAGACACCACAACATTAAACCACCATTTATAATACTCTGAACAGGGATTTACATCTGTGGAATGTTATCACAGCACAATCTCACCTTTCATATTACAATATACTAATGAATGTGTGCTGCCAGCACACTGCCCTGACCCTGACCCTGTGTTGGCAGCCTGACAGTGGTCTCAGTGAAATGAATGAGGGTGCTGGTGTTGGTCTGAATATGACCAGTAATCAGGTACATTCATTCACAAAAAGTGAACACAATCAGGCAGATAGTAACAGTGTTTATCAGGGGTCCTAACAAAAATACAAAATTTTAAAAAAATGCATTAAATGCTTGAAAACACTCTTTGCTGGTTGCATAATTGTAAAAAGCTGTGGTAGAATTTCATTATCACAGAGAAAAAGTGAATAAAGTGTGTTGTCTTGTGTGTTTTCGCTGTGGTTCAGTCTTGGTGAGAAGCAGAAGCAAATAAAAGATGGGGGGTTGAATAAAAAAAAAAAAATCAAACAAAAAAAAACCCAACTCAAATCTTTGAAAGACAGCGCAACAAGACAGTGATCTATACACCCAAACAACATAGGAATAATCCGTCCAGCCTCTGTGTGTTTGCACGAGAGAATAAAGCCAAGCTCATGTGGAGATGCACTTATTTGCAACACTATATTGGTGAAATGAACCTTTATTAAATGGCAATATTCTCCATATACCACCTGCTAGTCTCATAATGAGAAAGGATTCAAATTAGGCAGAGGCGCTCCTCTCTTCAATGGCAGCCTGTTTCTTTTCATCAGTGAGCGCTTCAATAGAATAAAATGATGGAGCAGAGAGGAGGAGAGAAGAGAATATAATGTACATCACAAAGCAACCATTTTTCACAGTGTCAGCTCTTAACAAGGTGGAATTTTCTGAAGCAATAACCACGTTAAATACGGAAGAGTTGTTCTGCTGTGTTTTTAAAAGAGGACACAGGTCGACCACAGGACAAAGTCAGAGCCTGTGAAATGACTGTATGTTAATATGTCTACATCAGAGCTCAGAGCTGAGCTCGTTAATATGTAATTGTATTAGTCCTCATACATGTATTGTGGGCCAAACATGCACACAGTAAATGAGGGAAGACAAAAAATTGTCATTATATAGAGAGATGTGCTGTTAATGCTCCGCCCCCCTCTGAGGTCACAGAGGTTTAACAGTAGAAAAAAAAGGAGCTCAGTAAAAACCAATTCCTGAAGTGAGGGTCCATCTTCATATTAACAAACTGCAGGAAGTCAAATCCAGCAGATTTCAACCAATCAGGTTTTATTGCTAATATCTGCAAAGACCTGAATCAACATGGCGAATGGCCACAATCATTTTAAGTATATGAAACAACAGATCATTAAGATATGAGGAAAATAATCCGAGCAGACTTCAGTCCTAACACACATTAAATATATCATCTATATACAGAGGGGAAATGAGTCCCATTTTTCTTCATAATAATAAATGTTGATGTCAGTAATTACATACACATAATGCCAGAATTAAATAACAATAAAATATTTGTTCTGATTTATTGCTGTCAACTCTTCCATGCGATGCAATGCAGCCCTGAAAATACAAGTACAACATATGTAGACTTACTACAGCAGCTGAACGTGAAATTAAATCACATCGTACCATTCCCTAACCTGAACATCAGAAAACAAAAATGATTAACATGTTACTTCTGTTTGGCCACCACAGGTTTAGGTAACTAAATACATGTCATTGTTATTGTTAGGCTGGAGGAGCCTAATTTGTAATGGTTCAGTAGGCGCTTAACATTTTGTCCTAAAAATAAATATGTAATTAAACATAACAATAAAGTAATCAATAACAATCATATTCAATATAATAGATAATTTTGTGAGTTATACTGGTCGGCCATTTTTTCTTCTGAATCAGATTCTCAGACAATGTACATTCATGTATGTGTGTGTGAGTGTGTGTGTGTGTTTAACTGACTGTATGAGACACACAGGTTACAGACAGAAAACACTTGTTTATACAGGAAGAAGAACACAAAACACACTCAACACTCAACATCAATCATGCTTTCTCCAGACACATTCATCAGTTCTGTGCACTAAACAAATATTTGTCAGATGTTGTGACTGTTCACTACATAATTCAGCAAGTGTGATTTGCTAAGTTATAGGATGTTAAGGCTAAACCAAGGCAGGCAAGGAAGGTTTTAGGTTCATTCAGGAGCCCAATGTATATAAAATTCAGGAGACAGGTCATTTTCAAAAAATATGTTAGTAATATTTTTTTTAAGCACAAAACACAGAAACCAAAATGAAGCAATTTCAGTTCTTTATTCCAAGTATTCAAAGTTAATTTGAAGAGGGGACAAAAATAATAATAGTGCAGTTCAGTACAGTCTTTGTTGTAAATCAGTTCAGTTAGTCTGTTTTACCACACTGTGGAAGGGGGGGGTTCATCCTAATCCAGGGTAGCTCACCATCCAAGGTGGCGTTTCCAGTCGAACAGATCCAGATACTGTGACCTAAACCTAAAAGACATGTTGAGGAACCACACAGTGCGTTCAGCTCTGCTCCTACGATTGTTCAATCACGCCAATCACCAGCCAGCACGGAGTTAGAGGAAGTGAGGAAGTCACCTGACTCAACCCGGATATTTAAAAATGTGCAGCCTTCCAGGATTGGCTAGAACAGTACAAGTGGCTAACCATGGGTTACAATAACATCCACAAAACCATCACAGTCACCATAACAACACAACCACTGACAGGACTGTTCACATAGCGGCAAGACCAGGTCAGACCAGGTCAGACCACACTGGACTGGACTGACAAACCAGTGTTATATAGGCCTATTTAATCATTAAAATACTGAGACACTGAAGGAGACCACCAACAGCTAACAGTCACTGCAGTTAATGTGTACTTAATGTTGTATCACAGTGTCACTGTCCAGTTCAACTGAATCCCAGAAGTCCTTGTGGGGGTTCCTGGGGGTCCCCAGCAAAAAGGGGACTTCAAACACTTAATGTAATAAAACATCAAAAGCAAAAATCTTATGAGATGGGGTCTGTGGACTAATGTGTGTCAGATTAGAACCACTGATCTACTGCACCCTGCCACCTCCAGGTTCACATGAAGTCCTGTGCTGAAACAATACTTCATATATCTTAGTTTGTGGTCATTTGAACATGCTCCACATGAGGATATGAATTAACATAATGCAGGTCTTAAAACTAGAGTCTGACACAGGGCACCTCCACAACACAGGGAATTAGTTAATATGCTAATTCCATGAAATACGACCTCCAACCCGCCCACCAAACATCCGCACTGACGCCCTGACGCCCTGACACTTTATCTCAGCTTCACGACATAAAGAAGAGGATAAAAATAGGAAAGTATTAAAAATAGAATCACTCGAACATTTTGGGAAATGAGGTAAAAGATGTGATGGGAAGAAGAGCAGACACAGGTTAGTGCTGTGCTGTTAGCATCAACACACACTGGAAACAGGAGGAAACTGTAGCTTAGTTCTATACAAAGTAAAATATATTGTGTCGATATAATTTTACACTTTTACAAATAATAAAATTATATGTTAGATATTTATTTTTGCTAACTTTATGCTCACTTCACTTCTCTACACACACACACACACACACACACACATAGATAGCCTATATATACACTAAACACACCTACAAACATGCAAACATGACTTTGCTCACTGCCTGTCACGTACAGTCCAGAGTGCCGCGGGTCCATCTGACAGTTATATGTTGCTCGCCATGACATCTCATTTATCCTATGTAATCATAATTCCCTTTTACACAGCCTCCGCAGGCCCTCCCTTCCCCCCACCTATTTCCACTGTCATCCCTCCATCTCTCTAATCCTTCCAGTCCTGTCATGTCAGATCTTGGTGGACGCCATGGGTCAGTGCTTCACTTTCTGAAGAGACTCCAGCATTCACAGAGGAGTGGAGTGGGAATTTACATCTCATGGCAGAGTTTTCCCCTCCATTTGTTATAATGTCAGGTCACTGCACTGCTCGGCTGGCAGAGAGGGAAAGATAATGGCTCCAGCACACTCCCTCCCGATTTATTACACACTCACTGCTTCTGACCTTGTCTGCAGCTTTGGGGTACACTCAGATTTTTTTGTCAGCCTGCACTACTTTAACTTGCCAGGTAGCCGGCTGACGGTGACGGCTGCTTTCTGAGACCAGGTCTGCCTCTGTCACGCCGTGGCACCAGAGTGGTTTTAATTCAGCCTGCTGATGTTATTTCAGTGAGTGGACCTGCTGGATATTTAGTTGTAACATAAAGAATAGGCTTAATTATACTGTATTGCTCTGGTTTAAACAGGGTTCCTGCAAATCCTGGAACCAACCCTGTCCCCTTTACATTTATATATCACTTAATTTGTGTTGTGGTGGCAGCATGATCTCTGGATGCAGAGTTCAGATGCAGCATTTTTATGCCTCCGCACCAGCGACAGCCAGAGCCGCAGCCATGTTTTGGGTTGTACGTCCCATTCTCGTGGACACAATATCTCCTTAAGACCTTGACAGAACTTCTTTAAATTTGGCATAAACATACACTTGGACACAAGGATGAACTGATTTGATTTTGGTGGTCAAAGGTCAAAGGTCAAGGTCACGTGATCTCACCATAACTCACTACTCAAGACTTCACACAGCAATTACAAGAAAATGCATTTCACACAAATGGTTAATATGTAGGGATGTAATCTGAATCTAGTCTGAGTAGCGTCGGTAATTCTATTTTTGTTTCTGTATTTTGAATGAATGAATGAATCAGCGTTTATTACCAGGTGGTACGAAGACACCAGAGACCAACATCACATCCAGGGTCCTGTCTATGGTTCAGTCTATGCAACTAATGCTTGAAGATTAAATATAAATAAAGAGGTTGTGAACTGTTTCTGTAATTAAACCAGATCGAAATCTTTAACATGAGCCAGGAGCTGTGAGAGTCTGAACAGAACCATAAACAGTTTATTGAAGCTGGAGATAGTAGGGGCAGTCGGGGGGCACAGGGGAGACGTATGTGCCGCTCTAAGACCAAAGTCGTCCCAAACTGCGTTGCTAACCCCCTTCACTTCAAACTGTAGTGTGACAAGCGAGACACAGGAGCCAGGCTTTGGTCCTGAGGAGTGCAGCATTTATTTTCTGACAACCAGTTAAAGCTGTGCAGACATTACCCCGCCACCGACAGCGAGTCCTCACTCTGAACTGCTCCGGTGGCTAGTTTGACCTTCACGTACAACAACTGCGCTCGCTCTCTCTTGCTCCACCCCACCTTACACACAGCTATTCTTAAAGGAGCCACGCCACTCGTGTAACATTATTCAAGTGAAAAAGTGCTAAATCGGCGTGCATGATTTTATGCATTGGCATAGTTTGATTTCAGGCATGATCCATCTTGATGAAGATCCAAAAAACTAAAAAAAATGCATGGCAAAATAACATTGTTCATATTTTTAGAGACCTCCCCCAAAATTTCAAAAATCATGTTTTCAGAGGAGCGCATGACTTACCGAGGGGAGCCGAGCTCCCCTAGCGCCCCTGTGGTTCACACACTGCTCTCAGTTACTCAGAGACTATTTGTTCTAGACCGAGGTCGGAAACCCGCGGCTCTTCAGCCCCTCTGCAGTGGCTCCCTTTAGCTTTGACTAAAAATAACATGGAAATAAATAACAGTTGACAATCTGTCAAAGGGAACACCTCTTATCTTCGAGTTCAAGGTGATACTGTGACACTGAAATAAAAAAATGTTTTAATATTTCTTCAATAACTAACATCCTACTACGTTTATGGCCAGCGTTTTTCCCTGCAGGGGGCTAGTCTTGAATTTCCAGCCCCCGCCCTGGGCAAGCTAACCATGGATATAACCAAAAAAGAAAAGTCTCATAGGAAAATAGAGTGCTTAATTCTGCATGGACAGATTCATTTTCTTTTATTGCCAACGATGCTGGCTTACCTGTATGCTTGATATAAGGCAAACAATAAAAAATGTTGAAAGACATTTCCAGAACGAGCACACAGCATTTGCTGAAAAGTATCAAGCTGGAGAAGAGAGGGAAAGAGCAATTTCACATCTGTTGCAGAAAGCTGAGCGGAGCAAATATACTTTCAAGAAGTGGATCAAGTCTCCAAACTCAACTACTGCCGCTATTATTGTGGCAGTTCAGGAACTATCCTCTGACTTCAAAAACAAATGTGAAATTGTTCCGAAAGTTAGAGATATGTCTCTCTCTACAAACACCATCAAGGACAGGGCCATTAAAATGACCACAAACATCATCCAGTCAGCAGATTGAGGACATCATTTGAGCTTCAGCGTACTCAATCGCCTGCGATGAGTCAAGCAATGTAAACGATATAGAGCAGACAGCACTGTTATGCAGATGCGTGAACTCTGATGGGCCGCAGGAAGAAATCATTGAGTTGATACCGCCAAGAAGTCAGGGGGGAGGGCATTCGTGAGGTTGTTGTGAATTGTTTAAAAGCCAAAGAAATAAACAGCACCCAGTGTCAGTGGCTACTGCTGGGGCACCTAGTGTGAGAGGAGTATAGAGGGGGTTTGTGACTTTACCTGAAGTCGCTGAGCACGAAGGAGAGCACTCCGTTCTCCACACTTATATGAACATGAAGAAGTGTGCATTTGGAGTCCCGTCCGTCTATGGATCAACATACTTATGCAAGCGGGTTTTCTCAAGCACGAATTACATAAAAATGCAAATATCACTCCCGCCTCTCAGATGACAGCCTGCAGTCCTGCGTGAAGATCAAAGTCACGTCTTACGGCCCTGATATAGAGAAGATCTGTAGCTGTGTTTTATGCTGAGGTGTGACAGTTGATTGCTGTACGTGGCTGAGGGAGAAACAGACTGGCCTATTTTCTATATTTATTCTTTTTAAGCTGTTAGGCTGCAGCCATATGTGTTATTTATGTCAAAGTGGGCTACTTATGGGGGTTACTTATTTTTTTTATATATTCATTTTATATGTTCTTTTTTTTTTTTTTATTTAATTAGATTTCGGTGGTCCAAGGTCAAGGTTGTGGTGACGTCACAAAACTCAGTGAACATGATATCTCAGCAAAGCCTTGAGGGAATTTCTTCAAATTTGATGAAAAAACATTCACTTGCACTCAAAGAGGAACTTATCAGACTTTGGTGGTCAAAGGTCAAATGTCATGTCTCACGATAAACAGGATTGTAATCTGTTTTTTTATTTTTATGTTGCCATTGCCTTTCTCATGGACAAACCTCCCAAATCTCAGCCTGAGAATCACCATGGCTACACTTTGGCAGTTATTATATATGATTATATTATTTCATACAAAAACTAAACTGACATTTCTTACACTATCTCATAAATAGTGGAGTCTTTTATCTTTTTGTTTTATGTATGACCTGTGAACAAGTACGTTCTTTTTGCAATAAAGTCAATTAAATGGCATTTTTTGCCAGCATGTGACTTTTTTTGTATTGTAGCATATTGGGGATAAGTGGGTGGGATTTCCCAGCATGCTCTGAGGTGCTTGTGTCTATGGACATAAAATGAATAGATTGCGTTCCTAATGTTAAATGTTATCTGTGCATGATGTTACTGGTAGTTTAAAGTTTCTTTATGGGAAAAAGCATGTCACACCATGAGTGAGAAGAGTTGTTCAGTTAATGACCTGTTTGGAGATGTGATACATCCCTGATGGCTGTGTGTTGTTACAGACCAATAACTATCTCTCAGTTATTTCCACAGTACACCTTTGGCTCACTACATTATTATGTTTTGTTATATTATCATATCACTTGTACATTGTCATTTTATATTTTTTACAAAATAGTATGAATGTTTTTTTCTCAGCAGCTTTCGTTAACCAAACTAGACTTCACCGATTGTGTAGCTTTGCTTTGCTGTTCAACCTCTTCCAGTGTAAAGTCATTGGTAGCTTTCAAAGTATTTGAGTTTAGACACAGTTCAGATCTCCTGCTTGGTCTCTGTGTGTTAGATTGATGTCCTATTTTTTTTTTTTCCACATCTAAATTTTTTTTTTTTTTACGTTTTTATTGACGCCTTCATTAGCTTCACTGCTGGTAAAGCTCGAAAATTACAAAACTTTAAGTATGTTAATCAACAGTACCCCTGGAGGGAAAACAACAGGCATCATGGGAAAACGATCTGAGGGGAGGCTCTATCAGTGTCTCACAGGTTGTAGATGAAGACAGAGCATTTGGTTTACTCCATCAGGGACAGAGGCTGCTGCTGTTCAGGAAATTATTTGGTCCCTCTGATTCCAATCAGTCCCCTGTGTTTACTTTCTTCCTCCTAAATGAGTGTGTGATTAGTGAGTGGAGGGAGACGCACACACACCCTCCGAGAGGGTCCACGTGATTAATGACCTGGAAACATCTTATCTTTTCATCTGATTAAATAAAACTGAATGGATTTTTACATTTTATAATAAAGTGACTCCACAGGGCTGAGATGACATTGTGACATGCTTGAAAAGCTTTGTGCGTGTGTGTGTGTGTGTGTGTGTGTGTGTGTGTGTGTGTGTGTGTGTGTGTGTGTGTGTGTGTGTGTGTGTGCGCTTTGCATCTTTGCATGCATGTGTAGACCCATGTGTGCATGAATGACTGCATGTATTCTCATGTATTTGTGAAGGGCGTGTGCAGAGACGCGTGTGTGTGCGTGTGTGTGTCTGAAAGTGCTCCAGGCTGCTGGTGTTGTGAAGCAGAAAACAACAGTTTGTCATCTCTCAGTGACACTACCTGCCACAACCATTTGAATGCCAAACGAGCCCTGCTGGCAGCATGACCAAACTTTCTTTTCAATTTCCTCACAGTCTAATTGGGCACTGGAGCATTCTTGTGTGGCACTCCATCTTCAGATTGTGTGTGCATGTGTGTGTGTGTGTGTGTGTGTGTGTGTGTGTGTGTGTGTGTGTGTGTGTGTGTCCGCGCGCGCTTACATAAGGATGTCCGAATACTTTGTTCATTATGGCGATCTGCCAAAGTGACAACACACACAGTGTTTGTTCATAATGAAATGAGAATCTGGCTCCTGTCACGGTTCTTAATAACAAAGCCTGATGTTTATTTACCGCTGTAAACATCGCAGAGGGTAAAGCAGAGACTATCCAACAAGCAAACCTCCAAGCAGGTGGTGAAACACTTCCTACAAAACTTTTACATTTTCGAAACCAAGTGTGGAAAGAAGGAGACGTAGTTTCACACCTGTCTTGGGAAGTGCAGAGCTACACGTTGGAGCCATTCATGTTTCGGTCTGATGCCTTTAAACACAGTTTCTCCTCGTCCTGACACTGGATCCTCAGAGAAGACTTTCTGTTTCTATCCATCATCATGTTTCTGTGTATAATAATAGTCAATATTTCTCATACAATCATTCACACATCTGCTGTGAAAAACCTTCTTAGTGCCATGTAGCAAAAGTACAATTAAAAACATACATCTACTTTTATTGTTTCTTTATTGCTGATATTGTGTTTAATGTTTAATTCAGTCCAGTTTTACCTGCTTTACAGGGGAACAAAAGATTGATAATAAATGACATAGTTACCTGCTTTATCTTCATATTCTGACATAAATATGATCCACAAAAATTAAGATTTTTATACCACTGTGAAACATGGCCTGTCTCACATCATCATGTCTACCTGTCCTGTACTGAAACATACACAGCTCCAGATGTTACTTTGGTCACACTTGATGAGGATGAGGTGCACAGTGTTCAGGATGGAGACACTGTGGAGGAGAAAGGAGCAGTTGTCCTGAAGGAGTTAATAACAAAGTATTAACAAATATTTTTTTTCTTTTGTTTTTTTATGAGACTGTGTGAACAGTTTTCAGTCAGGATCCGACATGTCTGTTGATCTGTGGAATAATTCATCAAAAGGACAAGTTTGATCTGCACATGATCACAGAAGTTTATGTGATTATTTCACAGCAGTCTGCGCAAACTTTAACCAATGGATCTGCTATGTGTGATTGCGTGCCACTGCTGTTAGAGACTGCAGATGGAACAGATACCTTTTTTCAGGAGAGTCACCAGAGTAAAGAGAAGGTCGTCAGTACAGAATCACTCATTAATATTTATTCTTTATTCTGGCATTAAAGCTCCATATTCTCCTTCCCCCTTTTATCTATATATTTTACATCTCCTCTCTCAGGTTCCTTTCTGGAGCTCCAGCAGTAAGTGAGCCAATCAGAGGAGAGGAGGCTCTGAGCCTCTTTTCTGATTGGCTGACTGTTTTCTGAGTGATCTAATGAAAAGTAAAGCAGATTTCAGGTAAACACTCAGAGGAACCAAATCCTGCAAGATTGAATGCTGGGTCCAGGTGGGCCCATAGGTCGTCTGTGCAGCAGGTTATTATGACCCATACTTAGGTTTTGTTGCTAGGTGACATCTAGTGGTTGTAGTAATTATGACAGGAGCAAAGGGAAAGGTGCGGTGACTTAGTATGAAGAGAGACAAAGTCCACGAAAGAGAAAGGTTGTGGTGGATGGATGAATATGACACATGAGAGCGGTGTTCCATTCCCATGTGAAAGTTGCATTTTATATCGTAACTATGACAACAAAGTTCGTCTAATTTTGAGGAAGTACTTATTTTAACCCAAATTAACAATCTTTTCCTAAACGTAACTAAGCCATGACCATTCTCATAGTAACCATAGCGACAAAGGTAGGTATGCTGCTGTCTGATTATTGTTGTAACCATGACAACGAAGGTCTGCCTGCTGCCGTAAGCAGTGCTTGAAGTGGGTCAGTACCAAGCAGCAACCTCCGAGGCTGTAAATGAAGCCAACCAGAAACCGCTCAAAGCCGGCTCCAAATGTGAGTCAATCTCCAAAGACTTCCCGCGTTAAATACCCAACTCTACAGCAGAAATAAGCAAAGCCCTGGAATGTACTTTTAAAAGCTGAAACTGAGTCCCTGCCTTCAGCTTCAGCATATTCATGACCATCTGCTGGAGTGGAAAATGGAGCACAGAGGACAACTTTGTTCTCCATCTTTGTGGAAGAGAAGGGCTCCACCTTTTCCGCAGCCTCCAGTGGAGGAATAACTACCAACCTTCCTGGAAGCATCGATCAAACACTGTGCATCACTGCACTTTGAGAAGAAGGTCTCTCCTCATCAACATCAAACCTATTTGAGCAGAAAAACTGCAGTGTCCAAATGATGTTTACACTTCTGCTCTGATGTCCCTACTTAGTGATATAGCTGCTCTACCCACTGTATTTCCTTCACCCAGCATGCACAGGAAAGATTAATGATTCTGTGCTGCCAGAGCCCAATAACATTATGTGACATTTACAGAAGGCTAAAAAGCAAAGGCTTAAACACAGCAATTTTCAAAGGTCAGCCATTTGTGAGTTTAGAGGGAACACAGCTCAGTGAAGAAAGAAAAATCTCCATTTTCAAAGGCTCACTGTCTTCATCTGTCAGTGTGGAGCTCTGCTAATCTCTAGATCCTCTGGTCGGCATTTCATTCACTCATTCACTGTGAGCTGTAGTTCATTCTGAGCTCACAACAACTGTCTCATGTTGAACAATTGATATATACTTTAAAGGCATTGTAATTAACTATAGACCTGTCTGCTCATAATAAAGACAATGACTAATTTAGCTTAGACTTCTTCTCATTGTGCCAATTTGGTCTCATCATTGCGCTGCATGCACCAACATGGATTTATAATTATAGATATATAATCATCATCCATTTGGCACAGCAGGTTGTGACTCTACTGAAGCCAGAAGAGGTGTTAGTGGTGCAGTTACACAGGTATATGATGTAAGTCTACCTTCAAATGACCACAGATATGCCCACACAGAAATGTAATATACTACATATAGGTCAATAGCGACCTATATACCTTATAGTCACCTATAAGGGGATATAATTTCAGCTCCGGCCCGTGGAACAGGCAGTATAGACGAATGCTAGGGGCGCCGTCATCCATGGTGGGCGATGCAAATGGGGGAAGAAAAAAAAATCTAAATGTTTAACTTTTACTATGTACTTATACTATTACATCTATTTTTTTGAAATATTCCAACAACAACACACAACAACATAACTACAAACCAAAGCCTATGAAATAATGAAAAGGCCTTTTTTTTCCGGGCCCCCCCCCCCCCCGGCTCGTTACACTGTACTTGCTCTCTGGGGAGGATGCGCAAGTTATCTGACGTGACCCGAGAAAAGACGCTGCATCTTTCATCATGTCAAAACCACCAAAGCTCTCTGGCGCCCGGGGAAGAAAAAGAAGAAAGGAAGAGGAGGAAAAAACGGGAAAAGACAGAGGTACGGTAACGTGATGAAATGAACAGTCTGTTGCGTTGGTAGTTACTGTTGTTGGAGCAAAGTGTGAACTTGCTAGCTTACTTTTGGGCGATAGTAACATGGTTTGCTAATCAATAAATAGATAATAGAGTTAACGTCAGTTAGCGTTACTCCCACCTTAAATTCATCAGGGAAGAGTATTCAGGTGTTGTTTTCACCTGCTGGCTGTGTCATACATTTTTATTGACATCTGGTTTGCCAACGTTCGCCCTGCTTGTAATAGTCAGTTACTAAACTGAAATGAAATTGTTTATTTATGTTCCATCTTGATTTACTCCTAGCCAGTAACATCTGATGTCTACATGTCTAATCTTCAATCTTCTTGATCTGTCTAAAGAAAGGTAACACTTCTGAGATTCATCAAGAGGTGTAAGCATCAGCCCAGATGTTACTGGCTCTGAGTTTTTTTCAGTGCAGTTCTGTTTGATATTATGGTTAGCTGCTATCAGCCGGTACATACAGTTTGTCTTTATGTAGAAGCAAACTGTGTCAGAATCATGTTTAATACACATGTCTTCATTGTGTCATTCACAGGTTGCTGTACTGACCCAATCAGCAAGTAGTCTTCCTGTTCTGTGGAGAGGAGAACGTGCCGGTCCGTAACCTCATCATAACCTTATTAAACATCACATTCACTCATCTGTCAGACTCTTTCAGCCAAAGAGACTCACAGTGAGGGACTTCACTAAAACGTCAGTGCAGTAGGAGACCTTGGTGTAAGTAGTATTTAAGATAAATAAACTGACTGTCTTTCCTCACACAAGGGGTTAAACTGTCCAGGGTCTGCAGGTCTTTCTCCTGTTCAACATGTCAATGCTCTTGCTCACTCTTCCTTCAGTGTATATTTGTTGAGGTGTTTTTTTTTTTTTTTCACGTTTGATCATATTTGAACAGGTAAAGCTGAGCACTGGGACTGAAGGTGCTGTGCAACCCGCTGGCTTAATGGCATCCTGACAAACAGCTGCTCGTCCTCTGTCAAATATTTGCTCACTCTCACTATCTGCCATCATGTCCCCGTATCACTACGCAAACAGCTTGTATAAACACCTACAGCATGACCCACAGGTTGACCACACCACTGAGGATGAGCTGTTCCAGGCTTCCACACTTAATGGGAGCAGGACGTTTAACAGGTCAGGGAGCAGCGTGAGTTCATGACAGCTGCTCAGACTGGATGGCTGGATGGCTGGATGGCTGGATGGCTGGATGGCTGGATGGCTGTATTGGAGTGGTCGAGTCCCTGAATTACCATGAAGCCCGGGCTGTAATTTATTCACACCTAGCGAATGTGTAGGAAATGAGAGGAGGGTGATCTGTGAACTCGAGCCTCAAATTTATCAAGAGCCAAACAACTCCAGCCAACTCCTTCTCCTGGTCTGCAGCCAGTGGTCTGGCCAACACCAGTTGGTCTGTTTAGTCGCAGCTCATGTGACCTGTTCAGTTCCCCTGGTGTTTCCTGCTCCCATTCTTGTTCCTGAGTTTCACCTGTTGCCTTTTTCTTGTATCTTGTGAGGAATAGTGGAACTGATACATGAGGCCGGAAGCCTGGACTTTAGAATTTGTTTTTACCTGCAATTCTAAACCTACAATAACCTTTTTTTTTTGGCCACTTGAACACAACATTGTCGTATCGTCACATTTGAAGTTGATATGATGAACTGTTGACGCGAAGTTGTTTATTTCCACATCACATCCAGCACTCAGCTGGATGGACCTTTCCAACTCTTAAAAGCTGAAAACAGTTTGGTCAAACAAAAACAGTTTTTTCTTCAAATGCGCTAATGCTAACACTGAGGAATCCAACAGAAGTTTTCTTCTTTCTTTCCAAAAAACAGAGTAAAGTTAGGAGCTAGGATATTATTGCTATGTTGACTGCACCTAACTAGTAGGGTTGCCACCTCTGACGTGTGAAAAACTGGGAGACTCAGACTCAGGAAAACGTTCTTTCTATCTTTCTTTCTTTCTTTTTCTCTGACTTTGTTGCTATGTCCTCCTTGTCCATCTCTCAACCCTATCACCACACAAACAATATAAACTGATTATTTTATTTTGTTTTGCGACATGCAGTAAAGGGTCCGGCCAGCAGGAAGTTGCTGAGGGCTCATTATGCCCTTATGGTATGCGCCCTAACCACTCAGCCAGTCCTCTCTGTTGTACCCAGCTTCATACAGGATTGGACATAACCAGGAAGACAACAGAACAGCAGTAGAAGCAAACAAATTCAGTTTTACTTGAAACTATGAAATTCTAAATTAGAAGTTCATCTGCACAAAAACCAGTTGCTTAAAAAAAGTGAGCTGGTTAGCTTACTGACAGTGGATCAGTGGATCTGTGAGACTAGATGAACTGATGCTAAAAATGATTTCAACCAGTCATTTAAAGCAGATGACAATGAAAGCACATTTGTAACACACAGTGGCGCGACTAGACTGTCCCATTTCAAAGTCTCCTTTAAATGCGTCCTTCTTTTCCTGGGCAACAAAGGCTCCAACGGGTGGACTGTTCATTGCCCAACAGAAGGTTGCTAGGCGATAAGAGGCGATAAGAGCTTTGCAATGCAACAGTAATGGCGGGAACAGATGACGCAAAGCGACTGTCTCATTTTGGTTTGTCCTTGACTTCTTAGACCGTGTTGTCTAAAGGATGCAGGACACAGCTACTGTGTTTGTTGCAGAACGCTCTACTCCCTGTCATAGAGAAGAGATAGGAAGAAAACAGTGACGGAAATGCTGAGGAGCATTCAGTGGTCTTTAATTGTGAAATCAGTTGTGGCCAGAAGACAGAGATCAGAGACCTGAACAGCCCCTTCTGAATTTGAGGTCTTCTGTGTCAAGTCAAACACTAGAGGTGAAGTTCAGCAGCTCAGAAACACGATATATATATAATATCTGTATTAGCAACTGTATTAGCAGCGTCCATCCTGTCTCATGTTGTGGTGATGGTGGACATTCTGCTCTCTCTGCACCACATGTGAAGTATGAGGAGGTTCCTGATTTCAGCTTTAATCCCATATCATCTACAGCAAAGCTCTGCAGTTCAGGGAGCAGCCATCTGTTCTATAGAAACCTGACCTGGACCAGACGACCTGGTACACTAGTCCCCGAGGTCGTGACTCAGAGCTGCCTCCATGTTCTGAGGCTAATTTATAGAAACAAGAGGGATGTTAATACTTGGGTTTTTATAAATCACTGGGAAGCAGATTTTTCTGACTGATTCCATTAAATAGAAAACTTGCTCATCCATAAATGAAAATATGTAAATACGTCATTCTTTTACTTTTTTATATTTCTTCCTCTGCTATCTGAGATTAATTTTATTTATTCATCCAATCATTAACCATAACGCTTATCCTTGTAGGGTCCTGGGGGATGGAGCCAATCCCAGCTGACAGTGAGTGAGGGCAGGGTGCATCCTGTACATCACTGAGCTGAAACAATCATTCACATGCACATTCACATCTACAGGCAATTTACAGTCACTAATTACAGATATATTTATTGATTAACGTATTAGTTTCATATTATTTAAAGGAGAAGAAAGTTGGCCCTTTCCAAATTTAAACTTTTTGTAAATTGAAGTTGACTTGTAAACCAACACATAATTTAGTAGGTCATAAATATGTTGTATTGCAAGGTGCATCATTAATTATCAGATACCCATCTCCCAGTGACCCAGCTGGTAGTCCCAGCTTGCCCTCCAGCAGCAACAATCCTCGGGCACGCCCCCCTTTATCCAAACCCTGTGGTTTCAGTGATGGAACGTGTGGCCCCTCCTCTTTTATGGCATAAATGTAGCATAAGATAAAATTTAATGACACCAGGGCTTTGATTTAAGATTGCTTTATATTCCAACAAGCACTATATAAGGCAGATTGATGGATCATGTAGTTACTTGAATTCAGATGGTTAAATATATTCTCTGTTACAGCTCTAATGAACAGATGGTTGGATGTTGATAAGCAGGTTTCAGATGTCTATATCCAGTCCCATCTTTTTGTGTCTTCACAGTGTTTTACATGATTGTGACCAGGATGGTTTCACATTCAGACAAATGAAAAAACACGGTCCAAGATATTAACATGGCTTTAAAATAATCCCATCTTCTGTTACATGCCTTTTCTCATATGAATTTTGATGTAAAGCTGGGATATTAGTGTTGAAGACAAACACACGCCTGACTAAAAAACAACCTCCACTGGTTCCAGACCTCATACATTTATTATAAAAGCTGTGAAATATGTAGAAATATGGCAAAGTTAGACAGACTGAGGCACAACATGAACATGTGTAGTGATTTTTGCTCCATGCTTATGAATCCTACAGATCTGCCTCTGTAAACATCAAACACCACCACCCCTCCCCCCCATCTGCTCCTGATCTCTCCCACTTTAACCTGCACATCTTCCAGCCATCAGCAACAGATGCTGCTCCACTGTCAAATGGCCTACAAAGCAAACTGCACTACTTTAATCCTATGTGTAGCCAGCATTAAAAATTGGATTGAGACGGATAAGATTAGATTATGCCTGCAGGATTTAAAAAAATGTAAAAGCCTCATTTAGGCTTTAACATAATCTCCTTTCACTCCCGGCGAGCATCAAGCCTCCCAGCAGATGCCAGATACACTTTGTGTGGATGTTGTCTTATTTTATCTGCTCTTCTTTCTGGATTTGGTCCTTTTTTATTATGACTACAGTAGGTTTTCTTTTCATGGGGATTGTGCAAGTTCATATTGGAAAAAGCTTTGGGGCGTCATAAGGCAACACGACTGGGTTTAAACCTGGTGTAGATCTGGACCTAAAACTGTTGTGAAACTGCTGTAAACAACTGACATGGCAATGTATCATCATTCCTCCTAGTATCAGCTAGTCTCAGGTTTTTATCTGCTCTCTTCTCCCCTCCTCTCTGTGCTCACATATACAGTATTTTAATACGGCTGAATTCACAATAAAGCTGTTCTCACTGACATGTTTTTTTGTTTCTGTTGTCAGGCAACGGAAGTATGAAACAGTGACCGCTGTTGCTAAAAACTTCTGGATGTTTGACCTCCACAGTGCAGGTCCTATGGCTGAAGCTGTTACTCTGATTTATATTTCTTCACAGCTGGAAATCTGATTCATATCAAGGATAGCTACATCGCCTGTAACCAAATAAAACTGAGTGCTTTTAGGAGATTGCCTTCTCCCCCATCAGAGAGCAGCCTGCACTGTGGGGCTTTGTGTCTGACCGAAATACTATGTTCATTTTCAAGCAGGTCTACTCTAAGATTCCCATTGTGAAGAAGCATAGACATCTTATACAGCCAAAAGTTAATGTTAATATGTTAAATTAACATGTTAATGCTCAAAAAGTTAAAGGTCCATATAGTCTAAAGGTAGATGTCCATGTATTGTTGGATTATAAAGGAGGTCTAGGTTCTATATTACTACTGTGAAAGTATCAAAGCCTCAGTCCACAGAGAAATGCACACAGCACAGAAACTGAGCCTTAAAACCAGCTGTCAGGATTTCTGTAACTTTGTGATGTCACAACAAAGCAGTCACCACCCCCCAGCCATGCCCCAAGCCCTGCCCACCTGGACCAACCACCCAGCCTTTACAGGGTTGGTTTCTCTGAGTGTTTACCTGAAATCTGATATATTTTCATTCAATCACTCAGAAAACAGTCAGCCAATCAGAAGAGAGAGACTCAGAGCCTACTCTCTTCTGATTGGCTCACTGACATGTTGTTAATGGAGCTCCAGAGAGAAGCCTGAGAGAGGAGATGTAAAACCACATTGAGATGGTTTTTGGTTCTTAAAACCACAAATATATCTTCTTATGGATCAACACTTCTAATAAAACACAAGAGAAGAGGAAAATATGGAGCTTTAAAGATATAAAATATAAATCATATTCTGTATTGCTACATTGAATTAATAACATGTCAAAATAAAATAATAAGTCATCAAAATAATATTGGATCAATTTTATTGGTTGTTCAACAAAAACATTTTTGTCGGATAAAAAAGAGAATTTTAAAACTTCAGACCATGCGTCCATTATAGTAGACATCAGATATTTATTAATAAGTTAATGGCAATGCACAGCTGGCAAAGTATAAGGAATTACAGAAGAGCAGTGTGGCAGACAGATCAAACAAGAGTATGAAATAATTTCACCTTTTAAACAATAGTTTAAATACCTGCAGACATCTCTGTCTTAAACAGTATGAAATATAAACAGACTGTATCCATCATATTAAAGGTTAATTTAGAAGATATCCCCAATATGGAGAACACTGGATTATTTCAGTGGACATCAGGTCTGGATGATGTAAGAAGGTGGCCGATGACATCATTAATCTGTGGGTTTATAAAATGTAGGACAATCGCTTCAGTCATGTAACATGTTGTTTTATACAACAAATAGCACTTTTAGATTTTATCAAGTTACACAGTTGAAGAGATTAATGGGTTACGGTCATTTACAGCCACGCCCACAACTCCTGAGTTCATACAAGTGTTATTTCATGTGTCAGCTGTGATGTTTGACCTGATGAACAATACATCTGCTCTACTGACCTTAAATAAATAATAAATAAATACAAATATAAAGGCAGGACACAGCAGCCCTGCCCATGAGAGAAGGTAACAAATGAAATAACCTTCAGTTGGAAGTGAATTGTAGCTGTGTTTACTTTCTCAAACATTGATTGTTGTGGACATGAAAAAGTCAAAAAAATTTAATAAAAAAAGTAGTTTATTATCATAACGATGAATGAGAGTTGAAGTTGTAAAATTTTAAAACATATTGTTTTCATTATATACTTTTCTACACTATACACTGTGATTTGTGCCCAGTTTATTAGGTACACTATTAGGTACACGCCAATACATAAAGGTTCAGTCTCTGTTTCAGAGAGGCGTTGATTCAGCTGGATGGTCTGGATGTGGTCTGTGGTGCTGTTCAACTGAATTACATTTTTTTTTTTTTTTTTTGATTAATCAACATCATTAATATATAAAATACACAATGTAAACATGCCAAATTGTAGCAAAAATGCTGATTTACATTGTGTTTCTGTTATTTAGTGTGTGTGTGTGTGTGTGTGTGTGTGTGTGTGTGTGTGTGTGTGTGTGTGTGTGTGTGTCAGATTACAGAGCTGCTTTCATTCCCACACCAGATCTTATAAGAAGCTCCAGTAGCTCTAAGTAGGACTATGTGAAAGTGGCCTGCTGGTAATGCAGTCAGTACACAGTAGGACAAAATCTCTCGATCTCTCTCTCCACTCAGACACATACACACACATACACCCACACACACACACACACACACACACACACACACACACACACACACACACACCAGGCAGTCATTTGTTGTTCAGGCCTTAGCATGTGCTCTTGGGTAACATCTTTATCCTTCCAGCTCAATCTGGCCTGCATCTGCCAGGGAGGCATTACACTGATCTACTGTCACACAGTCCCCCCTCCACTCCCTACACCCAACCCTACCCCCACCGCAACCCCCTCCCCTACTATTATACCCATAGAAATGCACTTCTCTGAAGACACAGAGCAGTCACCAACACTCTGAATCACAACATGCATGTCAAACATACCACATGACATATGCATATTTGCATATACAGTATGTTATACACAAACCTATGGTCATTACAGCACAAAGCAACAACATGATACAGTTTATAACTACAGGAATACTGGCAATAATAGAACCAAACCACAAAATGTTGACTGTATTTATCTATTTTTCATATATATTTTCATTTTTTTCTATTTGTTTTATATTTTTTGGCTATATTGTTTTTTCACATATATTTTACTACTACAATAATAAATGTGTGAACATTATGACAAAATCTCAGTTGAATGAAGAAGAGGATACAAAAAACAGCACGAGACCAAGCTGAGATAATAAAATGAGGCTGGTATTAAATCAACATACATGATTAGTGATTTACCAGTGAATTTTATTTGCCTGTCCTGCATTTTAATCTATTTTTCATAAGTATCGTCACAAATACATAGAATGGGAGAATTTATGTAAACTGCTATCTGAACTTGTAAAAACAGCTGGAACATCAGAAACCTAACAACAGGAATGCACTGACAACAGTTTGGATTAAAGAGAAATGTGAATTGTAAATTAATACTATAATTATAGACGAATACAAAAAAGAACATTAACTAATAATAAGGTCAAAATGAAAGTTCCTTTATTAAATTAAATCAATTAAATTGTTTTTATTAAATTAATCCTGCCTGAAAACTAAGAAGACAAAAACAGTTATTGTCTTGCAGAGCATATGGCGAGTAACTTCAGTTAATAACAGAATTGCTCATGGAGACGGGGGCACTACTGACACAGGCTGTCTCACACCTAAAGCAAGCTGATATTATATTAAGTGTTCCAATGTAAATAAAGTCAAAAAATAAAATACATAAGCACTAATAAGATCACATCATAAATAAAATGATTAATGAAAATATTACAGAGTAAATGTTTTTATGACACTGTCTAAGGTAACTGACAACAAACGCTACTTACACATTACACATATGCAATAGGACTTTCATCAATATCATATTATACAAATGACTACAACTACTAATAATAATAAAAAGAAGAAGAAGAATTCAAAGCTCTTGCAAAATCACAACACAATCAACAACTTTATTTGTTAAAATTTTACTCAATGACTAATACAAAGTTTGCTAATGTTGCAAGAAATCATGTTTATCATATTTATTTATTTTACTTAACAAATAGATGATAGATAGATAGATAATCACACATTATGGCAAACGTCAAGTCATGTTGGATATTGTTTAAAAAACACACCAAAAGTAAACTTAGGTCAAATAAATAGTTCCTGGAATGTGTTCTACTGTTGAGAAAAGAAACTGTGTTTTTGATTGTGACAGAATTTCTCAGTAAGCCATCTGAGATCTGAAGGATTGGGGTTAGTTTTCAGGAGCTTTCCTTGCAGCTTGATATGAGCCGGGATAAATATATCCACACTTTCTCTCTTCATCTATAGCTGCTAATCCACCAGCAGCAGCACTCTGCCATTTAGCAGCACAGGGCGACCTCTCAACCTGAAGAGCAGCATGCTGCGGTGGGAGGGGGGGGGGGGGGGGTGGGGGGGGGGACCAGCTGCTTGTGGAACAAGACTCTACACACACACACACACACTCACACAGACACACCACCCCCATAGCAAGAGGCCAGATGACAAAACCTCAGCCAGGGTCACAGTGGGTACTGACTTATCTGTTTTCATGGGTCCACTCGACAAAGGATTAACACCACATTGTTTATGTTTTTTATGACAGTGTTTTTTCAGTTTGCCACAGGAACAGACTGAGGACTTTAGGCCTTCTAAAAAGACACAAAATATTCTGAATGAACAAGAATAGAAATAACTGTTATTCTGTTGCTATTAGGTGTAGGAAATACGGATAATATTATTCATTGGTATATGTAATATTCAATCAATACTTATACTAGATACCCCAAAGCCACTTGGTTCTGACATCAGTCTGCCGGTCCCAGACAGACAAGTCACCCTCATGCAAGAATCCAGCTCATACCTCTACCAGAGCCTGATTCTGGCTCTGATCTTGCTATTCTGCCCCCAATCTTGTCAGGCTGGACACAGTCAACCAAGTTCTGTGGTCCAAGGCTGCTGCTGAAAAGTATCCCTTGACCACTGAAGCAGAACACATGCAACCTACTTGCTAGTTTATATTCTGACCAATGTCTTGTTCAGGGATGCTGATTGACAATTTTTTCCACAACTATGAGCTGACATGCCTGTCAAAGGAGAGCTGAGAACTTGGAGAATGTCCTCTTCACATTCCCGACCAAAATGAGCTCCATTTGCCCACCACAAGTCGTTACAGAACAAAGTGATCTGCAACGATGCCCTGTGCACTAAGGTTGACATGATCATGTACACCTTCGTGACTGAGCCAAGAGACATAATCCTAGGTGGTGATTAAACCAGTCCCGACCAGAGGAACCTTATCCACGGCTTTGAGTCCAAGATTAATCAGCAGCTTGCGAAAGCAGATGGAGGACCAAAGAAACACGCTTCAACAAGATATTCTGCAACTTGCAGCTGTTCTTCTCGAAGGACTCCCATGACTCTCCACACTTTGTGCATTCCCACCAACCCAAAAGCGCCACCAGTATTTGTTCGCCAGTACAAAATCTTGTTGGCTGCCTACGTGTCAATCCTAGAGATTCTCAACAAGCTGCTGGAAAAGCAGATCATTTGGGAATGCAACTCCACTTACAACTTGCTGATCTCGTCAGTGTTACAACCAACCAGGAAATGGTGTCCTACAATCGACTACCGCCCACTGATTTAACAAGTCCCACTTTCCCGCTGGTCCATGATGCACTAGAAGTGAAGAACTATCCAAGGTAAGAGGGCCCAGTTTCTTCTTAACTGTGGACAGTTTCTGGACCATGAGGCTTGATCCAGCTGACGACTGCTCTTCATCTGGATGACATCCTCATGAGGAGTCAAACTTTCAAGATCCAACACATGTTCAAATAGCTCTGAGGTCAATGCACCGCGATTGAGTATGTGGGTCTGACTGCGGGTGCCAATGGCATTGAGTCCTAAGCTAGGAGGATTCAAACCATCCAGGACATCAAAGTTCCAACAGGTGTGTTGGAGATCAGAAGCTTCCTGGTTGTCTGCAACCTGACAGTTCATTGAGGACTATGCAGAGAGAGCTAGACCACCACAGAGCTCCTTCACAAAGACAAGTCCTTCAAGGGAGGACTTCTTCTGTCAATTGAAAGAGAAACTCCGCTCTGCAGTTTTACCTCACTGAAATGAAGTTTTGCAGCTGTGAGAAAGCTCCTTGCCACCGTCTGGGCTGTGGAACACTTCTGCAGTTAGATTGGGTTAGGCAGCTACAATAGTCAGGGACCACAGTGGGGTGACGACCCCCCACCAGGGTTAAAGAACAACCCTACAAAGCCTCCAAAAAGTTACCAACTGGCCATCAATGGCCTGCAACACTAGCTCTTCTGTTGAGGGATGGCTAATCTGCTGCCACTTAGGATCTTCTTTGTTCTGCGTTGCACGCCTTTCACTCTCTCTCTCTCCCTTTTACTCACCCACAGCTACACACATTGGCACACATTCACAAACACCCTTGGTGTGCATATAGTGTGGTAGCATCACCCAATTTGCCCTAGGACACATGTTAGATCACATTTTCCCCTTTTGTCATTCACTTCCCTCTGTGCAAATCTCGTGGTCGAGCCCACCATCTTGATGTCTCACTCACGTGGTCTCATTTTCCGTCGTTGTCTCTCTTTCCTTCTCTACACACCCACACACATCACATGTTGCATGTCTGCTGGTTTGTCTTTGATTGTTTGGTAGCATAGTTGCTTGCTGTTGTGGCTGTTTTTGTATAACAGATGTTTGTTAATTATGGGCAATATTGATTGTTGATTATATTGATTATATTGATATCACTACAATTAATAATTCTGTCATTCGTTAATTGTATATACTTCCTGTGATAACAGCTGGAGCTATATTGATACTGACATATATGAGTGAATGCATATTTGTGACTGCATTTACAGTTTGGTTATTGGTCCCTGATACCAGGGTGGCACCCCTGAATTATTAATTCCCATTAATAAGATTATGAATATTAATTGTTAATAGTTTGCTAATAACCAAACCCGCTCCTACCACAGCACAACAGTAGAAACTCATGTGTAATTTATAATGAAGACTACCACAGGGACACACTGTGATCCTGTTTTAGCCCGTGTAAGTCTTGATGTCATCCATAGAGATATCAAACAAGCTGCTCAGATTAATAACAACCTGTCAGTGCGACCAGATCCTGGATTTATGGGATACAGGCAGAGCAGAGATGTTGCCTGTGGCCATGGGTGCACTGGGAGCGCTGCCATTACTTTGAAGTCGATCTTGCACAGAGATTAGTCCTGGACAAAGACCAGCAACCAACGACAACGCGTCCCACTGCTACCTCAGTTGTGACAGGCAGATTTCTCCTGTGATTAATCACTGCCTGTTAGCTGACAGACAGGCCCTGTGTGCCTCTGTGCAGGATCCTGTACACAGATTCTATCTGTAATAATGAGAGCTGCACACACCATCCCTCAGAGACTGATACTGCTGGTAGACTATATTTTGTTCCAGTGCACAATACTATTAAAATCAATCAATGTTATGATTTTAAAAAGCAAGTATTAATTAATGGCCTGTGACATGCAAAATCCAGCTTCCTACATGAAGCCTCAGAATAAATCTAGTCTAGTATGAATGTAGGTCATGACAACTGTCAATTGTTTATATAGAAGTCAGTTCTATTTTTTAAATCAGTGTAACTTTTGTAACTCTAGTGGTATGAATCATGCCCAGATTTCTGATAATGTATTATGTTATTGTCATGTTTTTTGGAAAATGTTTACCTCTGTAATATGTTTATCTTTTGGAAAAAAGTTATAATATAATAACTAATTATAATAACTGAATAATGACGAAATGAGAAAGATGATAATTGGTGGTGTGACGTATGTGTGCGTATTTATCACACCTGTGAATGCTCTTGTAATTTTACTGAGTGAACCTGAAGAAGCCACGGGTGAAACATGTTTGTTCTAAATAAATCTCAGTGGTGGTTAAGTTTGATTTTCACTTTACTTGTTCCTGCAACCAACCAGCACCTGACCGCTTATATTGGCTATGCATGGGGAGTTTTGTTCAAAATCATAATTCCTATTAAGAACTGTGGCATAAAGTCTAATGTCTTCCTAGCCGACTGTAAGGCTATAATACCTTAACACTTCACAATAATTAACTATCATATACTTACAGTACTGTACTTATTATTTTTATGGTTGTTCATTATCACTCCTTTCCTACAGCGGCCACTCACATTGGACCCGAAGGTTTGGTATGACCTCTAGAACCTCTAGAAAGAAACCAGCCCCCTCTTCAACGTGTAGGTGCCGCCCCAGGCAGTGACACCTGTAAAAACCTTTAATCTTCATATTAGCCCAAAAGTGGGATGTGGGGGAGGGAAATTAGCATTGGACACAACAGCTGCTGGTTTTATCAAGTTTAGTGTCATAGAAGAAGACAGCAGCATCTGGAAGGCCTCACAACTTCCCGATAAAAACACCAGTGTGTCTGGAAGTTTGATGACTTCTACAACGTGACAGAAGCACAGCACTCTCTCAGTTGTTACCATGGAGATGGTGGAATGGAAGGAGGAATGAGGGTTCATTACATTTCAGTGTACCTCTGGAATAAGAGGTCTGTACGCTGTGATGTCACAAAACTTCCTGCTCAGATAAGACTGAGATGCTGGTCATTACTAACTTTCAACCTACATAACAGCTAAAATTCTGTCTTTTCTGTCCATGGCAGATGCTGAAATCCTAAATCACATCTTTGTTTCATCCAGACTTGTTTATTGTTCACAAGCTGATCCATAAGAAGATATGTTTGTGGTTTTAAGAACCAAAAACCATCTCAATGTAGTTTTACATCTCCTCTCTCAGGTTTCTATCTGGAGCTCCTGTAACAACAGGTCAGTGAGCCAATCAGAAGAGAGGAGTCTCTGAGTCTCTCTCTTTTGATTTGCTGTTTTCTGAGTGATCAAATAAAAATAAAGCAGATTTCATGTAAACAGTCAGAGAAACCAAATCCTGCGAGGTTGGATGGTGGGTCCAGGTGGGCGGGGCTTGGGGCGGGGCTGAGAGCGGGGACTACTTTGTTGTGACATCACAAAGTTACAGAAGTCCTGACGGCTGGGTTTAAGGCTCAGTTTCTGAATACAGGCTGTGTGCATTTCTCTGTGGACTGAGGCTTTGATACTTTCACAGTATTAATATAGAACCTAGACCTGATCTATAATCAAACAACACATGGACATCTGCCTTTAGACTATATGGACCTTTAAGTTTCAGTTGGGACTTCATTAATTTACTATTTCATACTTTGTACCTGTTACTATTCTCCCAGTGAATCCAATAAACCCAGTTAATACAGTAGAGTCCATGTGGTTTTGCTGATGAGATTAATCGAAACTTCCTGAAAACCATTGCACCTCTCTAACTCAGTTTGCTTTCTCTCTCTCTCTCTCTCTCTCTCTCTCTCTCTCTCTCTCTCTCTCTTTCTCTCTCTTGGTACCAAATTAATCTCACCTATGAGTGTGATGTTAGCCTCCACACACATTTATGCTGCTCAGCCTCACACTCTGTCCACTGATTGGAAGGGAAGAGAAACAGTTCACCTTCACTGCTCAGTGACCATGAGTGATTCCAGCTTCACTTTCATTCAGAAAACACTGGTAACAGAAATATTTAGTGTCGGTGCTGTGAGATGGAAAAGTGAAGTCAGCCCCTGGCACCTCGCTGGTTGCCTCCATACAGCCAGCTACATACAGAATTAATAACAGGCGTTGAACGTTTAGTCCGTCATGTCTCTGAGCCAAGTAATGACCATCTCAACAGACCGGCATTAGACTGAATGAAGAACCACGGAAGCTTGAAAGTTCAATCAATTTCATGCACATCTACCTGCGAGGTTATGAGGTATCCTATGTGCAAGTGGAGTTTGCAGAAAAGAGAAAAATGAAAATCAACAAGAAATGTCATGGCAACATAGACCACTATTAATAATATGGACCAATGTTTGTGTTTAGGGACAGGTTTGGTCGACAAGGGCAAGCATGCTGCAACGGCCCAAAACACTTCCATTAGGAGAAACATGTTGCGAGTTCGGAAACGATGCAGATTGAAAAACACGTACGAAACTACAAAACAAATACAATAACAGAAACGTGCTGCAAATGAAAAAACAAGCAGCAGGAAGACAGAACAAAGACATGAACAACAAACACGCTGCAAATACAGAAACGATGTAAAAACAAAAACACATGAACCTCCAAAACAAATGCAGCAGAAAAAAAACGGTATATAATCAAGACAACACAATGGAAGTGCACCGGGCCTCTAGGGGGAGCGCTGAGTGGAACGCTCCTAGATATTATAAAATAAAAACTACAGCCACATGTAAAAAAAAAGAACACAGACGTTTTTATTGCCATTAATCACCTTTTTATGTCACGCCCTTCTTTCTTTCAGCAAATTCTCGCGTTTGGTCCGAGGTCAAAGGTCTGGTCGTAGATCTGGCCTCTCTTGAAGCTCAAGCTACTGGTGAAAGTGTTCCACTTACAGCTTCCCCTAGAGGCCTGCAGCACTTCCATTGTGTTGTCCGGATGTGCAGCGTTTTTTCTGTTGCATTTTAATGTATTTGTTTTGTAATTGTATTTTGTATTTTTGTATGTGTGTTTGAATCTGCAACGTTTCTGTATTTGCAGCTCGTTTCTGTTTTGGGTCATTGCACAGTAGGTTTGACTTGACAGAGGCACTAAAGGAAAACTAAAGCTCCTCTTGGGACTATAGGTATCCACACCACATTTCATGACTGGTCGTAGTGAAGATATCTCTGTCTGGACCAAAGAGTGAAACATCAGACTGATGCTGTCAAGGGAAAAAAAAACACTCCCTGAATTATTACTTACAAAAAAAACTAAATTATTGAGTGCATACATTATATATGCAAAAATATCCAGACTCCACCAGTGAGTGTGGTCAGACAGGAGCATCCATGGATAACGTGACTGGCCAGCATGCAACATTTAACAAAGGCCCAACTTCTCTATCAGCCCAGCACTGGAAGTGTCTGCCGGTCAGATCAATAATCACATCCACCCGGCTGGAAAATTCACTCATGTCATATTCAGACAGGGCTTCAGACTGCCTGGACCAACTTGTCATTTCAATTTAATCTTAATCTGAAATTCACAGGCACCGGCTACTGCACAATTATTCTCATGGTGAACGGTGAGCATCAGTCACATATGCATGCATATGCATTTTTGTAGCAGCTTCTGTAGGCTTCTCTACAAGAACATGGCCAAAACCCACACAGAGAGCAGATTCTTCAAGACCGACCTCTCCAGAAAACAACTACAGCACTGGTCCAACCCAGCAAAGGATCATGGTCCATTCATCTAAATTACAAAACTAAGAAAATAATTCCACGCACCTCCAGTATGTCGGGTGTAGGAGAAAAAAAGAGGCAGTGAGTTAGTCAAACAAATACATTCTATTGAAAATATTTATTCTATATTTCTTATTTTATTCTTGCATTCTCTGCACGATGCCAAGTCTCAGGAAAATAACGTCTTTTTCGAGACAACCCAGAAACTGTGTGTGTTCAGAGTTTAAATTTCCTATTTAATTTCTTTATTTTAACATCAGCTTTTTAAAAATAAAGCCTTTTGAATTTAAATAGAGACCTAATTATTATCATCATTTCCTTTATTTTACCAGGAAGTTCCACTGAGATAAAAAAAAAAAAAATCTCCTGGCCAGATAGCAGCCATACAAACACATCACATATTGAAATACAGCATGACAGCAATTTGAACTCAATGGCTTCTCACGAAAAACAACCACGTCTCATTCACCACATTATCTATGATTCCCTTTAAGTTTTCAGTGAATATAAATGTATGTAATTTTAGATCTTTCTGCAGATTATTTCGTGTCTGAGGTGTTATAATAGGAAAATGCAGTTATCCCCAGATCTGTTAAAACTGCGGTTCATCAAAAAGCCACGATCTAGAGGAGCATAGCTGAGAGCTGCTGAGGTGGAGGAGGGTACTGAGGTCAGATGGAACTTTTACCCAGTATCCCTTTGTAAATAAACATATATAGCAGTGCTGTTGTATTGCTTTAAAATATATGTTTGAAAAGCTCTGAAAAGCCTCTGTCGTCCACCTGCTCTGCAGCAAACAGCACACAGACACAGGCAGAGAGCAGCTGGAGCATTTAGCAGCTAACGAGACAAATATTTTTCTTTCTATTTTTATTATTTCAAATTTGCCATATTTTCCTTTTTTCTACACTCACATTAAACTGTAGATTCATGATCAGTGCATGTGCTTTCTTCTCTGTTATCCACATGATGATTCCTGCAGATTTAAAATGTTGTGCCCCATGTTAATTATTACCATCAATGCAGCTGATTTACAGACAAATTGCTTTGCGTTTCGCCACCTTCCCTTCACGCTGCACCATTTGCCGGCTGTGTTTATGAGCGATGATAGTGGAAAGAACCTTGATGTGTGCCGTCAAAGTGACATCCAGTAAATCATTGTTGACCTTTGTGTTTACCTGTGTTTTAGCTGGAGCTTTTAGTAAAGTGGTACAGTCCAAGGAGCGGAGTCTTTGATTGATGCCATAACTGAAACAGTCAGTACTGAGACTTTCAGAGAGCTGCTCTGGACTCACTGCTGGAAGCTTCTGGAAGCTGTCCAACCACCCAACTTATTGATGTGAGAAAAATGAAAGCGTAACTGTTATTCAGCTGGTCTTAAAGGACCCAGCCTGTGTTTATTTCTCCATATTTTATGGCTTCATGTTTTATGGATTGTAGTTTTTCCATTTCTAGGCAGCAATTAGTTCCTGTTCATTTCAGAACACGAGGAAAATGAAGTTGGAGACACAAAACACTGCTTGGAATCAAAGTCATACTATTTTGTGTGGTTACCAAGGTTATCAATATACATTAAATAGCACATACTAGCCCTACACATACTAGGTTGTTTCTACGATGACAGGTGTAGTTAACCATCAAATCCACTGTATTTTACCTGAACCAGTTGGGATCAAAGTGTTGTCTGTACGGCTGAACAATATGTAAAAAAAAATAAATAAATCATATTACAATTGTGATATGAGTCATGATTTCATTTTTTCATTAAAGAATATGTATATAAAAATGATGATGATGTGATTTCTGCCGGGGCTTGTACCAAATAACCATGTTCCTTTACGTCTGGAGGATGTGATGTGCGGGTCAGAGCGTCTCTGTAGCACCACAGTGATTCAGCTCCTGTGATTTGGATATTGAAAGATGTGATTTTAATAATATTTTGATTAATTGTTCAGGCCTAGTGTTCTGAATAAATATATTTGTGGTTTGAAGACAGTGAACAGGTGCTGCACTTTACCTGTTGAAGTCACGTTGTTTACCTGTAAATTCTACCTCTTACTCTGTCTACAAACAAAACGATGAAAAAACACACACGCTCAAATTCATACTTACTGTGTGCGTGTATGTCTCTGTGTGTGTGTGTGTGTGTGTGTGTGTGTGTGTGTGTGTGTGTGTGTGTGTGTGTGTGTGTGTGTGTGTGTGTGCGCGTGTGTGTGCATGTGTGCATGCGTGTGTGCGTGTGCGTGCGTGCATGCATGTGTGTGTGTGTGTGTGTGTGTGTGCATGTGTGCATGCGTGTGTGTGTGTGCGTGTGTGCATGCATGTGTGTGTGTGTGTGTGGTTCCCCTTCATTACCCCACAAACTGCTGCAGGGAGGATTCATCTCCTCTCTCCCTACATGGATGAGGACGTTCAAAAGAGAGATGCCTCCAAGGGAAATGTTTGAAATCCACTCAAACATACTCCGATACATTAGACGATAAACATGTGGCAACCATCTCTATTCCCTCACCTCAGCACACAGGCTCTGTGGGACACGAGCCCCCCGTGAGGTGTGGGGTGCTACTGCCCCCTCTTGGTCAGAGGCGGAACTGCAGCACTTCCTGCGAAGGTGAGCAATTTGCTGATGAACAAACAGCATGATCACAAATTGCAGCTTGTGACACTTGGTTTCTCTAATTACTCTGTTTATTAGTTTTCTCACTTCAGTTCATCTGAAAGCTTCATCAGCAGCAGGACGTGTCAGCGAAGGCGCAGACCAATCACACAACACCAACTCCATTAAACCAATAACCAGCGGAGCATCAGGGCTCAGTAATGAGAGGCACGGGTATGTGGACAGGGGAGAGTGTGTGTGTGTGTGTGTGTGTGTGTGTGTGTGTGTTCATCAACATGTTTATAACAAACTGATGATATAGCTGGTTTATCATATGCAAGATAAATATACATATGTGTATTTATCTTGTTGTATCATGATGCTTTTCTGTTTTGTTCATGAGATCATGTCATTATAACTTTCCAAGGTTTTTTTTTTACATCTGTATAGACAACCCCCGAGAGGCAAGTGATTTTTTTTTCTGGAAAGAAAGAAAGAATAAAAGAAAGAAAAAATTCCCTTGCCTCCATACGGACATAAAACAACATTAAAAAACCTCAGTTCAATTCATTTTCTCTGTGATTGATCTTCAATTATATTTTTATTGTGTATTATTTTAAGACAAAATTGTATATTTTTTGTAATTGTTTTGTTCCCTGGTTTTATTTTGTACTATATATGTATGTAAGTATAGGTCTACACAGTCTAACGTCTGTTTGTTACCCGGCAGCTGCCGCAGCAGTGGACTGGCTGAAGGTTTTTGTTTTACACCTCAGACAGAGCAGGGTCAGCTGAGCCGGAGCCACTTTGTGTTTCCAGGAAACCAAATGCAAAGAGAGAGAATCACTGTTACCTAAATCTGTGACACTGCACACCACATCCTATATAGTGCAGCAGATGAGCTTGTATATGGAAGGTTATTGTGCATTTTTTGAGTAAGGCATGAAACTTTCGCTGCTCCTTCTATAAACCATGGAGTTTATTTTCAGATGTGGAGACATTTCAGATGTGGCCTCTGGGACAAGGGCAGAGCCCCCTGGAGCACTGAGGGTGTCCCAGAACAAACTAGCGTGCTAGCCTCTGATTAGAGTGTTTGCTAATGTGCTAGCTAGTCATGTGAATCCATAGAACACACAGCAAGTTGTCAGTGTTTTTAACAAGCTATAGCTACCTTAGCACCTGGAAATGGTGGTGTCTGCAGCCCCCCTACAAAATTGGTGCTCTAAGCAAAATCATGTTACATGACCACGGCAGCAAATACGCATCTTTATGCAATTTTGACAAAGATATACATGATTATAAAGGAGAAATGGGGCAAAAACTGGAAAAATGCAATGACATCATCAGTCAATGACCTCTCAAGGTCAGCAGAGCTCAGATACAAATTGCCTCCACATCCGAAATAAAACCTTGGGGTATGTAGATTATACACTGAAACTTTCATGCTTTAGTCATAAAATGCACAATTGTTTTGCCAACCTGCTGCACTAGTAGTGCTTGTCTCCCCTCTTTAACTTTACCTTATTTCTGTCTGGCTTTCTGTTGTTATATTGCCTCCTGAGCCTTTTGCCTATTATTGCTCTGTGAAGTCTGTTTTAAAAGGTGCTATATAAATAAAGTTATTATTATTATTAGTAGTAGTAGTAGTAGTAGTAGTAGTAGTAGTAGTAGTAGTAGTAGTGACTCCCACCTGACTCAATGCTGCTGACTTCAAGCAGCTGTTTTCACACTGCTGCAGATCAGTTAAATGTCCTATCAGTACTATTTTGACAATATAAATTAAAGTATAATCAAATACTGTGATGCTCTGCTGTTTTCAAGGCTCCTGTATTAAACTGAAAGTGAGAGTAGGCTGATAGAATCAGAGCTTTCTATCCATCAAGTCAAACAACTGAAACCTCGAGTCAGCTCCAGTTAATCACCAGTCAGATCCTGATCTTTCAGCTGTATGAATACAGGTATAAATTGTTCTGGGGTCACTGAATCTCTGAACGCTTTTGCTTTATTTTAATGTATGTATATGTTATTTCATCATTATTATACTCATCATTTAGTGCACACATATATGGACAATGTGGACATCGACATATTAACAAGAGATGATTAGTTTACAAAACATATGACGACACAGACAGAAGACAGGGGACATACAACAAGGAGAAAATAAAAATTAAAATTATTAATAAATTGCAAAAGAATAGTTTGAGTACATTTCAGATGAGCTACATTTACATATGCATATAGTTACATTTGAACTTGTGGCTTTAGCTCGCCGGCAGCAGAATAGAGCTGAGAATTGTTGAATATAAGTTTTTTGTCGATTGTTGTTCCATTAATATCTGTTGTGTTAGTAGATCTAGCCATTGAGAGATGTTGATCTTTTTCCTTCTTTTCCAGATCAATAGTGTTGTTTTCTTCAGTCTTTCAGTCAAAGAAAGTGCAAAGAGCCCCACACTGTGGTAAAACTATTAGAAACCTCCCCAGTTTAATGCAGCAGAAATCACTTTTTAACCTGGTTTCCATTTAATTATGATCCAGTACAATAACAGATATTTTCATATGAGTCAGTTGTAATGAACGCATCATGTCTGGGTCTCACTTATATCAGGGAGTGGTCCCAACTTTTCTTATCACTTTGACATGTGGCAGCAGTTCTGATGTCTGAGGCTGGTAATGGACAGTATGCTAAGACTCAAGCAGAGGACAGGGGGACAGGGGGACAGGGGGGACACAGCAGAAATCACTTTTTAACCTGGTTTCCATTTAATTATGATCCAGTACAATAACAGATATTTTCATATGAGTCAGTTGTAATGAACGCATCATGTCTGGGTCTCACTTATATCAGGGAGTGGTCCCAACTTTTCTTATCACTTTGACATGTGGCAGCAGTTCTGATGTCTGAGGCTGGTAATGGACAGTATGCTAAGACTCAAGCAGAGGACAGGGGGACAGGAGGACAGGGGGGACAGGGGGACAGCGGAACAGGGGGGACAGGGGGGACAGGGGGACAGCAGAACAGGGGGGACAGGATTACAGAGACTGACCCGTCCTGCCCCCGGCTCTCACTCAGCACTATACAGAGAAAAGTCAGGACTCTCTGTGGAACTGTTTGATTCACTGGGCCTCTCTCCAGCTCCTATTGATTTATTAATCACTCCACCAATGAACTAACAGATACTGACCTTTTCATAGTCCCTGAGAAACCCCCCACCCACCCCCAAACCAGCTGAATCGATCATTTAATGGAACATCAAGGCCATACAGATTATATGTCAGCGTTTTGTCATGCATGCCCCCATATCCAGATAAGTCAATACATTGACCTTCCCTAAGAAGAAGAGTGTAAACAACAACAGCCGGGGCTGAGTGCCATTATTAACCTCCGTCATCACGTTTAACAGCTATTTAGACGGTAGGCTAATGAGGACAGTCTGGCTGGGGGGGGGTCGCTGCTCCGATACTGAGCACACACACATGTAACAGTTTGTTTGTTTTATTCATGAGGTCATTAACATTTCAAACTAAACATCTAATTAATACAAACTGGTTTTTACCTTTGTGTGTTTTCACTTGTCATAAACAAACACTGGAAAAACGGTGTCATTTACATCACTGAGGTTTGAGTTTGTCCTTCTTAATGAGAACCAGAATCAGGATCAGGATCAGGATCAGAATCAGGTTTAGGATCAGGATCAGGATCAGGATGAGAATCAGAATCAGGATCATGATCAGGTTTAGGATCAGGATCAGGATCAGAATCAGGATCAGAATCAGGATCAAAATCATGATCAGGTTTAGCATCAGGATCAGGATCAGAATCAGGATCAGAATCAGGATCAAAATCATGATCAGGTTTAGCATCAGGATCAGGATCAGAATCAGGATCAGAATCAGGATCAGAATCAAAATCAAGTTTATTGCCAAGTAGGTTTTCTCATACAAGGAATTTGCTTAGGTGTTTTGGTTCATAACAATAAACATAGTAAGAAGAAAAAATATAAAGAGAGTTAAAGCAGAGCTGGTATTGCAGGTCAGATAGCTTCAATCTAAATAGAAAAAATATGAATATAATGCAAATATGTATAATGTGCAATAATTACAGTATAGAAAACAAGAATGCAAGTGATCCAACATATGAGTCAGGTTGGGGAGAAAGTATAAAATACATGTTTAATGCATGTAATTGTTTGTATCCATGCTAGCTGCACAATAAATTGAAATATTATCAAAATTTATTTCAATATGACCAAGTGCAAATATCCAAATCACAGGAGCTGTCAGCAACAGACCATAAATGAAGGGATTTTTTATTTTCAGTGAAAATAAAATGATCTGTTTCCCAGACTGAGGCCTGAGACAGGACACAAACTTACTCCAACTGTAAGGAGTTTTGAGTTTATACAGTTGTTAAGTTCCAGAGAAAGAATGACTGGAATATAAAGCAAAGTATACGTAAGAACAGTTGGCCTTTCTTTCTTTCCCTCTTTCTTTCTCCTCCCTGTCAGACTCGGAACTTCTTTTCCTTCCTGTCATATCATTTAAAAAGTGTAAATATAACTCGTCACATATCGTCCTGTAAACATGACGTAAACAGTCTACAGTAAATCCTTCTGATGGAGGTAACCCAAGTCTGTAGTGTCCTAAAAAAACAAAGTGGAAACAGGCCAGCTGGAGCTTACTGTGGAGCACAATGGCTGCTGTGAGGGCTTGGAGGCTGCAGTATTGTCCCCTGATTACTGCAGGCATGAACTCGACTGGATGCACAAGGAAAAGAGAAGGGGGGCCTGGAAACACAACAACAATGCGGCTGTATCCTACTCCGAGCATGCCACGCTGGCCCTATCAGCCAGCCTGTGTCAGAGAGCATTGGCTTTCTCAATGGATGTCAGTCACTACTCCACTAATGGCGGATGACATGGAACATAATGCACCAACTAGATCCCGGGCCGGCAGGAGTAATGGCTCATAAATTCAGCAGCCCCGGAGCAGGGATCTGTCAAAACTCAGCAGTGCATTGTGGGTTAATGTTTTTCATACACCTCCCCTCACCCCACAGTCACTGCAGCGTGCCAATCAGCTTGTGTTTGTGTGTATGTGTGTGACTGTGTCTGTGTGTGCGCCACCCCCTCCCCCTGCTCTCTGCTGCTGCCACTCTCCATGCAGCCAGCCATACTAAAAACCATTTTCTTTTTAATTAATCACGCCAATACTATGGAGCAGCTTTGGTCGTGGTCTGGCCGTGAAGCTTAAGCTCCAATCAATGGTGTTGGGTTGAGAGCTCAGGGAGTGTCAATATTTTCCAAAGAGCAAAAAATAAAAAGTCCTGGAGGCTCCGGCTGCCCCAAATAAAGTGCCCTGGGGAGGCAGGCGGCCCAAAAAGCCCCTGACTGCAGACTGGGTCCACTGTGCGGCTCTGCTTTTGTTCCTGCCGGCTGGGTGCGAAGGCGCAGAGGGGCTGTGACCCACAGAGCTGAGGTGGGTCTGCCTGTGGTCTGCCTTTCAGACGCACCCGCGGCACATTGCATCTGACACAAAGAACATGAACAAAAGTCACATTACAACACACTTACTTGCTTCCATGTGATAATGTGGGATAATGTGACATTTAAATGGAATTAGATGTTAAACTCTTAGATCCTGTTGCACCACTCTGTGACTACATTTTAAAAAAAACAAAAAAAACAAGAAGAAAGGTTCCAACTCACTGAATCACATTTTAACAATTTTAACATTTTAACAATGTCCCAGTGTTTCTATAGACAACACCCTGCAAACCAGTACAACAGCTGAAAGGACTTTTACTCAAGGACTGTATTTAAGCAGTTTTAAGGTACATATTTTAATCAAATGTTACATTACTTTACTACAGTTCAAAGGAGAAATATAGTTTCTATTACACTACAGTTACTATAGTTAAGAGTTATTTTACAGAAAAAAATGTCTATACAGTTTAGAAAATAAATGAGCAACAGTTTTAGTAAACTAATAGTTTTAGTAAACTCTCAACAGAATCTAAAGTAATTTGGCACAAAGAAAAAACATCTTAACTCAAGGTCCATTTACTATCTTTTTCTGGAGCTTTTGATCTCACTGCCTTCATCAGTGCAGTGGATGGACTGGCAACGACATTAAGGTAAGAGATAAATAAATAAATTATATATATACATATATATATATATATATATATACACACACACACACACACACACATAGTGCATTCAGAGGGTCTTTTATCACGCTATGTTGCAGTTTTATGCTCAAATAAATATTATTCCCACATCAATCTACACTCAACACTCCATAATCACAAAACTGAATTTTAGGATTTTTCTCAACTGGATTAAAAATCAAAAACTGAACTATCACATTGACATATGACTCTGTAAATTTAGCTCAGGTTCCTCCGTCTCTCTGGATCATCTCTGAGATGTTTCTACACCTTGATTGGAGTCCAGCTGTGGTAAACTCAGCTGATTGGACATGATAAAGACACACCTGTCTATATAAGATCTCACAGCTGACAATGCAGATCAGAGCAGAAACCATGAGGAGGAAGGAACTGCTGCTGCATCATTCTGACATGAAGAAGTCTGGAACAACCAGGACTCTTCTAGAGCTGGACCCAGACTAACTGAGACATCAGGGGAGAAGAGAGGAGACCAAGAACCTGATGGTCACTCTGAGCTCCAGAGATCCTGTGTGGAGATGGAGAAACTTGCAGAGGGAGAACAAAATAACAATGTAAAAAATTGTAAAAATAAAAAAATACTTTCTGAATGCACTGTATGTACATGATATTTTATATATCTATTCATTTATTTATCTATGTAGAGTAAAAATAAAAGTTTTGTCAAAAAACAGTCAAGAAATATAAACGTCATTGTGCTTTTTATCCAGAAAAACTGCAGCTCCTCCGTTTACTTGTGCTTGTTAACATGGCAGTCTAGCCCGGTCTAATATGGCGGCGATGTTGGCGTTCAATCCAGCGGCCAAAGCAACGTTTACGTATGTGTGTCTGCGTTCTCAGTATTCTCTGCAGAAACTGTGTACAGTTCCTGTAGCAGACCTAGATGCAGTGAGTTAGGATGCTCTCAATTAAATAATCAAAAACCTGAAAAAAAATTATAGAAATATTTGATTAAAGTACTGAAGATACAACACACAAGACAGTGATGATGAGAGGGACCAGGCCCTGCTGCCAGTGGGCTCAGTCTGAAACATCAGAAACTCTAAGTTATTTTTAGTTTTCTGTCACATTGCTCTTGTTGATTTAATGGTCGAGTCAGACAGACAGAACACAGAGATTTGGGTTTGAACATTGTGGAGCTGTCAGTGTAGGAATATGTTTTTTTGGTGATTTAAAGCTTTTGAAAAAAGGAAATCTGAAAAAGAAAAAGAGGTTAAATGGAAGGAATGAGGAAAGTATTTGCGCACTATTTCCAATGAAACACAGCTGGTGATATATTTTCCCTCCAAAGACAATCATAAGTTTCCACTAAAAATAATCACATAATAGCCTCCTGACAGTTCCTTTCCCCAGCAGTTCCACATCAGTCATTTCCACTCACTAAATGCTGCCACACACTGATATTACTAACACTGAGCATACAGCAAATTGACATTTATGAATGTGTTTGGTCATTGGCCTGAGCTGCTGTTGCTGTTCACTGCTCATTCTGTGTATCCCCTCGCTGTCAGTCCAATTCCCAAAATGCCTGCAATCAGTGATGCTGAGCGCTTCAAGGCCTAAAGATGCAAATGGATCCGGTGGCTCGTGCACCATTCCAAGTGTGAAAAGCTTTGCCATTATCTAAAGCTAATGGGGCAGATGTGGCCAGTGAAAATGATCCAGTGGACACGGTCCTGCACTTCACTCCCTGTGTATCAGTTAAGGAACTGTGCAGCTGATTAAAGGAATCCAGTCACTGCTGGTGTGACTGGTGACCTGTGATGATCCGCATTTGTCTTATTGACTTCAGAGGGAAGAGCGTTCACAGCAGCACTAGAAGGATTTGACCATTTGTTGGTTTTGTGTGTGTGTGTGTGTGTGTGTGTGTGTGTGTGTGTGGTTCAAAATGTCTATTTTGATGTCTGCGTTGATACATACATAATGTGTACAGAAAATGCCGTGTTAACACAGCAGTTTGGAGCATCTTAAGCTGCTTGGACCACCATTGCTTCCATGCTATTGGTTGGTGTCAATATACCCACCCCTTTATGATGGAGGGGCTACGTTAGGATGTATGTATGTCTATGTTGTGTTCATGTGGGCTCTTGCTCGTCCTATACTGTGAATCGGTATTTGGAACAGTCCATTTGTGCGGAGGGGGAATCAAGAATTAAGCCACTAACACCTTAACGGAACTGCTTCAGATTTGGGACAAACATTCACTTGGATTCAAGGATGAACTGAGTAGATTTTGGCATTGGACAAAAGTCAGGTCAGTGTGACCTCACTAAACACTTTTAGCCATAACTCAAGACTTCACACAGACCAAGTGCCATAAAAATGGTTCATATTCTATATGACTCTGGACAAACAGGGATGTAACCTGAAACTAGTCTGAATGGCGGAGGCAGACAATGAGACGGTAATCCTAGTTTGAACACCTCTTTGGTTAGATGACTGAAATAGGGTCTGTGGTCAAACACAAACTCAAGGCATTTTCACGTTTTATTCTATGACATAAAATACATCAGTAAATACCCCGGCCCTGATTCCTTTCAGCTTTTGCATCTCTTAAAAAAGGCCGGTTGTTAACAAGTGTCTGAATGAGACTGCAGAAGTTGTCGGGGACGTTAAACATCATCACAGAGAGCATGAACACTCATCTACTCACCAGTCCACCTGCACAGCCTCGTTAAGATTATACTCACGCTCTTACAAACTGTTACTAGCTTTGTAAGTAAATCAAACTACAAGTTGAAATTTAGCAGTGTTGATGTTGAAGTCATGTGACAGTGGCGTAGTTGGTTTATATGTTCGAAGCTGTGATTCAGTTTTATTGTTGCCAAAAGGAAAAAAGGTGAAGATTTTATGTTGTTGGGGTGTGTCACTGTGGACAGTGGTCTCTTCAAAACCTGTAAGCTTTGATGTCGTTTTTTTAGATGTTGCTCAAAGTGAAGAGTAGTTGTATGAACAAGACCAGATCTAAATCTAGTCTATGTCTGGACAAATCCTGATTTTATAACTGAGACGTCGTCTGACAAAAATCACCAAACACATAAATGAAAGACAAAGACTGAGCTGTGATTTCAGCTGTGTTTACTGTAACATGATCGCTCAGAGAGACAGTTAGAAGAAACCAACTTTCTTTCTTTCTTATTGTGTCTCTCTCACAGAGAGACAGCCTCTGTCTGCGTAACAAACCGCTGCAGCAACAGCCAAAAGAGAAGTGCAACACTCTGCCGACCAATGGTGTAACTTCATCACAAACTCAACTCTATCACTCAGTCACTTAGTCATGGACAGTTGGGGACGAAGCACTGGACCAGCCAAAAAATGAAAAATATAAATCATTATGAGTATTAAAAGTAATTCATGAAAACACTGTATCCTGTCAGAGTCTGGATCCTGTCAGAATCTGGATCCTGTCAGAGTCTAGATCCTGTCAGAGACTGGATCCTGTCAGAGACTGGATCCTGTCAGAATCTGGATCCTGTCAGAATCTGGATCCTGTCAGAGTCTGGATCCTGTCAGAATCTGGATCCTGGATCCTTTGGATGTTTGTTCTGTTATTCTATCGATGCTGAGTAACACAAAGCTACACAGATGGATCAGATGATGCACTGTGATGGTTTTCACTGTATGTGCACTGACAGCAGCCACTCTGGTTTGTGCAGACAAACACTGCTCTCTGTTGGTCACTTCCTGTACAACATGCTATCACAGAACCTCACTGTCATCTAGAGGAACACACCATTCTGTGGTTAAATTAAGGTAGAGTTCGCCCAAATAAGAAAAAGCAAACAAACACATAAAAGAGATATTGTTGGTGGCTGAAGACTATAAAATAATTATCTCATGATCCTCATCTACAAGTAACAAGATCTGCCAGTCCAGTGAAAACACCTGCTTCCAGTTTATGCTCAAAAAAATGAAGGGAAGATTTAATCATCACAATATAACATCAAGTCAGTGAAATTTCAGGGATATTAATCTGTCCATTTAGGAAGCACAAGTGATTGTGAATCAGTTTCACCTGCTTTGGTGCAAATGAAAGTGACAACAGGTGCAATGGAGAGGCAAAAGCAAGACAACCCCCCCAGTTGCTCTCTCCTGATCTGTCCTGACTGATTCTTCTCTAGTTCTGTGTTTTGCTAGTGTCCTTGTCACTACTGGTAGCATGAGGCGGTACCTGCAGCCCAATCAGGTTGCACAGGTAGTCCAGGTAGTCTAGAGGAGGAACAGGAGGAGCACATGATCTCCAGCAGGCTACTGGTGTGCATGTTTCTGACTGTCAGAAACAGACTCCAAACAGAGGGTGGCATGAGGGCCCGACATTCTCTAGTGGGACCTGTGCTCACAGCCCAGCGCTGTGCAGCTCGATTGGCATTCACCAGACAACACCAGAATTGGCAGGTCCACCATTGTCACCCAGTTCTCTTCAAAGGTGAGAGCAGGTTAGCACCTTACACTGGTGCAGTGGCCCTGGGTTCCTCCTGCTGCAGGACCACGCCCGGCCTCATGTGGCCAGAGTGTGTAGGCAGTTCCTAGATGACGAAGGCATTGATGCCATTGACTGGCCCTCACGTGAGCACCTATGGGACGTTATGTATCGGAGCATCCTACGCCGCCAAGTACCGCCACAGACTGTCACAGGAGCTCACTGATGCCCTGATCCAGGTCTGGGAGGAGATCCCCCAGGACACCATCCGCCGACTCATCAGGAGCATGTCCAGATGTTGTCGGGAGTGCAAACAGGCACACGGGGGCCACACACACTACTGAGTCACATCAGGAGTTGGATCAGCCTGTGGTTTTTTGCCTTTTGCTACTGAAGTTTTGCTGTTTGTAAGTTCTGAATCCAGACAGTCAATACGTCATTACTTACAGAACTTACAGGCGGTAATACTGTAACTGTTACTGAGTCGTGAATATTTTTTTTAGAAAACATAAAATGCCTTTACTCTATTACAAACAATAAACATTTCTGGAGCTACATGCTCTGAACACATTTTTCTCTGTAGTGTGTGAGGAATGATCGTAGTGTTTGTATTTTGATTGTCTTTGTGTATGATGAGGTGATTGTTTGATTTTATAAGAAGAAGTTTGGTGAATGTAGTTTTTACAGTTTAGAGTAACGCATTGACAGTTTCAAGAAATGTGTTTTAGCAACTGTAAAAAAAAAACTGTAATAGACAAAAAACAAGCCACAGCCTGTTCACCACTGTGTCCTGTTTGTTTGTTTAAGCACAAGTTACATATGAATTTATCACCTGCTAAATAAAATATTCATTAATAATCAAACAGTGTCTAATTTACATTGTAATGGTGATTCTGTGACGTGCACAGTTCAGTAGAGGGAACATCAGAGCTGATGAACTGAGTGTGTGATTGACACGGCTGGAGGTAGCTGTGGTTAAGAACAAAAATCAATCACGTAAAACATTTTATAAACTCATCCATCTGCTCGTCTTCCCCAGAACATTCTTCCAACGTCACACCACCTCTCTGTTTCCTAATAAACACATACTGTACATGAAGTTATCAAGTCACTCAGACATTGACAGGAACTCTTCCTGCTCCTGCTGTGGTCACATGACTGGGTAAACTGTCACTGGTATTCACTGTTGACTTTCAAACTGAACCATGATTTATTTTACATCAGTATCAGCTAGTCCAGAAACTTCCCCTCAGGTTTGGAAACTGATGGATGGACAGTATCTTCAGCTGCTTCGTGTGTTTTTCCTGATCTGAATATCGCAGTAAAAAACTGTTTGTGAGACGTAGTGGAGACGTTTGTGGGCTGAAGGTCTCAGCCTGTCCCTACTCTTCCTCTCTCAGGACCACATCTGGGTGCTGGGACAGCAGTGAGCGGTCAGGCCCAATCACATCCCTCCACATTCAGCCTCAGTGTGACATGACACATGCTACATCCAGGTCTTGCTTCTTTCTCTCACGGTCAAACCCTGGCTGCTGTGGCTGAGGTCTGGAGTCTGGTGGATCAGGACTCTGATTGGTCTGACTGTTGGATTTCAGACTCACGGCTCTTGTGGTTAGACAGGAGCTGGACTCTGGTCTGTGATGGGTCTGGCAGCTCCTGTGGTTCAGTCCTGGACTCAGACAGACATGGTGGTTCTTCTAGCTGGAGCTGGGAGACCGACAGCTCCGGTTGTTGCTCTGCTTGGACGTCGGACTCTGATTTTTTAGCTGATTGCTGAGACTGGCTCTGACTCTTTGATGGGTCTTGTTGCTTTGATGGGATGCTGGACTCTGGTGGATCCGACGGCTGGCAGGGTGAGTCTAGGTGCAGCTGTCTCTGCAGCTCCTCAGCACTGTGAGCCAGCATGATGCTCACCTTCCTCTGGTGGGCCAGGGCCTCCTCCTTATCATTCAGCTGCAGCAGGAAACACCATGTCAGAGCATTAGCTTCATCAAGTCCACAAACAAACACCAGTCAACTGTCAGTTTATGCCAGACAGTGAGAAACGTTTCAGATCATCAACACATGAATGAATCAGATGCATGAGATTTCCTACCACTACTGACAACCACGACCGAGCATGTGTGAGTGTGCTTCAAATAAAGTGCTTCTCGGGTTGTTTAACAGCATCTGACAATTATTTTACATTTCTGAAACAGACCCAGTTATTGGCCAGGTGTACGGTGTGAAGGTAAGCAGGGTTTGGCCTTATCTCTCTGCCTCTCTGTTTTTATGCCTCCACGCCGGCGACAGCCAGAGCCGGGGGCATGTTGTTTTACGTACGTACGTCCATCCCATTCCTGAGGACTGATGAGACTTTGGTGTTCAAAGGTCAAAGGTCAAGGTCATTGTGATCTCACGCTCTTGTGAATGCCATATATCGGGAACACCCAGAGGGTATTTCTTTACTTCTGTCACACTGTGACCCTTTTTTTATGGCCATAACTCACACATTCATTCACTAATTATGACACAATCTAACTCAAATATCTATAAGGATAAAATTAAGTGATAACATTTTATACCCAGAAGGTCAAAGGTCAACTTCAGTGTGACATCATAATGTTCTGCAAAAACACTTGTGGCCATTATTCAGTGCTATAACCCAGGAAGGAGAGACTGTGACCATGTTTCCTGCAACTTGGCTGATTGGTTAAACTACAATCACAACAACCATTTTTTTGACCACAGGAAATCCAGGTAGAGAGTAGAGGAATGACCTGCAGCAAATGGTCTGGTCGGTTCTGGAGTCAAACCTGGGACTCGCTGCTCAGGGCATTTGAGCCCATGTGGAATGCGCCCTAACGATTGGGCCATCAGGTCGCCCCTCAGCCTCTCTGTGTTCATACTTCACACAATTACTCCTATAACTCCTATAACCAAGATCATCCTCATTCATGTCTGAAAATGTTCTCCATTATTCCCATTTGTACAACTAATTGTTGTGACCTTGAAAACCAGGAGGCAGCAGGACACATTGAAACACTCTCTCTAACAGGAGGAAGCAGAAGCAGAAGCAGAGGAAGACCTGTCTCCATGTGTAGCCATTTAGCTCCTGCCTTTAGATGTGGTCAGACAACATGTTAGGAACTAGTTAAGTAAACTAGTTAACTTTAGGATGGCTTTCACTTTTCCACCTCTTAGCCCACTTGTTTCGTCCATATCACTGCTCTGTTATTGCTTTTACACAGTCAGCAGGCCGAGCTTTGATCCACTGAGAGACTCGCGACCCATTGGTAGATACAGACATGATCCTGCAGGTAGCCGAGCAGCTACGACCAGCTGTGGTGAGATGAGGCTCTACCAGCTGCGGTGCAACTGACGGATGTGCTTCATGAGATGAGAAAAGTAGCATTGGTTGCTAGGTAACAGACATAAAAGTTGATGAGCAATGTTGGTTTGAGTTTTTAGGATTTCCTAACCTGAGATGAGACAGAGTTCCTGAAGTGAGTCAGGATTTGCTTCTGTGATACCAAACTGGGAAAAAAAAAAAACCTTCAGGAAGTTTCTGTAATACACCCCCAGATCTCTAGACAACAGGTCTACAGATGTCAGAGGAGTTACTGACCAAGTCCAGCAGTCTGTAGAGAGTCTCCAGAAGATCATCAGGCATCTTCAAGTCCAGACCGGAAGGCAGCAATCCTCTCAGTCTCTGGCTGACACTGATTAAAGGACTCCTGTTAGCACCTGGAAGGAAAAGACAGATGTTTCTCCAAGCCTTTGGGAATCATGGTGGAACTCAAATCAAGGATTACTCACTTCAGCTTCAGAGACAGAGACCATCATTCCCTGTGTTTATTTTAGAGACATGTTTCTGTCATCCTTCCACATGCGGGGAAAGTACACCTGAATGAATTTATAAATCCCATTTCATTTTAACAACTTTAGTTCCAGGTGTCATATTGTCATCAGGAACTCAGCAGGTTAGTTAAAGCAAAAAACAGACATCAATTACAAAGATACTGAATAAATATTCTGAACAACCATAGAAGTGATTTCCTCTATGCTTCACATGTGATATGTTCACTGTCAGATCAGAGGGTCTTCTTCTTCTTCTTCTCTGCTTGCTTATCTGTTGAGGTCACCACGCACCACTGGTACCATGTGAGAACTACACCTCAAATTCAGGGCTGGTTACTGCTCGAGGGATGACTGAACTGTCCAGTTTGATGTGATGTAACAGACTCACCTTCAGCCTTGTAGTGATGTGATTTCAGGATGTTGGCCTCAGCCAGCAGCAGGAAGTGTTCACTTCGTTTCCTCAGCTGCTGCTCAAAGGCGATACGAAAAGCGTCCGCGACCATCATTGCCTCCTCTCTCCTCGACCGCTGAGCATCAAGCTGGAAAACAAACACACACAGATTTACATTACACGGCAGAATCATCTCAAAGATGATCCAGAGGAATGAGAGGCACTTGAAAAAACTAGAAGGTAACTGTGCTCCAGGTAAATCTTTCTTCTGGGTTTAGAAACAGAGACATTAAATATCAATTTATTTTCAAAAGTGTTTAAAATTACAAATATGTGGGCCTTATGAAATTATGTCATGGGTAAAATGGGGTCGTGTAGTGAAGACATGCTGGCCAGAAAGGTCAGAGGTCACCAAAAAGACTCAACAAACATCTGAGCTGTTATGCAGAGTTTCCTCTACAGTCACTCACATCCACTGTTTTCTCTTCTGTTGCAGTAAAGTGAGGGTGATCCATAAAGCTGCTGTTCATACGAACTCGACCGATTGACAGTGACAGTGAGATGAGCTAACGTTAGCTAAAGATGTTAGAAACACTTTTCTCAGCTCCTGTTGTCAGGACATTGGTTTGAAACCTTGTAAGGTTGAAACCTTGCTGTAAACAGTTTTTATTACACCTGAGATAAAGAAGAGAGGAACATCAGTGATGTTCTGAGCTCAGCACAGGTGAAGTGGTTGGATGTGGTTTACCTCCTGCTGCAGCTGTACGAGCTGCTTCCTGCTGGCAGCAGCAGTTCGACTGCATGGACATGCTTCTGCAACTCCAAAACACCGACAGGCCCCCAACACTGCCAGCTGCAACACAAAGAGAAGATGAATACCACTACTAGATCAACTCCCCTGCAAAAGAGCAACTTACTTATATAAACATTAAACGCACAGTATGTCACTTCTGCCTCTAGGCGTCTCTCAATCAAAACAATAAGAAAAGACGGTGTTCGGTGACATCATGAAAGAACATGGGATCATGGGAGTTGTTGTCTTCACCACCATTGCTGTAAGCTTCTCCTGGTTTGGATTCCTTCAGTGTCAGTGGTTCAGGAAATCAAACAGATTCTAACTGTTAAAAACACTGAATGAAGCAGTTTGACATTTAAAGTCAGTGTTTGAGCGACGCTGTACGGAGGACAGAGACTCAGGGAAGAGCTGGAGCTGAGATTGATGCTAACCTTTGTTCTGACTGTTTCTCTGATAACTTATGAAGCAGACGTTCAGCAGGTTTTTACCAGCAGCTGAATTATCCACAGAGGTGTCCTCCTCTCCACAACAAACACACCAGGGGATGAGAACCAGTAAACGAATAAAGCATTTTTGCTTAAAAAGAAAAGATTCACTGACGCTCTTCAGTGACACAGGACAGGACGTCTCCAGCAGCTGGGAGCTGAGCTGTCTAACATTTCCTCAGCTTGTTTCTCTGATAACTTCAGATCCAGACGTCCGATGACTAAAATACTTCATCTGGTTCAAATATAGAGCTGAAAACCACCAAGGTGTAAAAAGTGTATGTGGCTTTAAACTAGATGAAAGTCCATTTTAAGCTTCTGTCAGACAAACACAACGACCCATGCGCATAGAGGGTATGATGTAATTGACAGTCAACCAAAGGACACGGAGTGTTACCATGATTAAAATGACATATTTCTCTAGGCTTGAGAATTAGTGGAAACATTTGTCTAGTCATTTTTAGACATTTTAATGTGCAAAAGTTACATATTATAACTTTAAGTAAAAGTGAGAGAGACCTTATGCACATAATTTCATGTCAGTTTTCAATCTGAGATTTATTCAACAGATGAAATATGCCTCAACACAGAACTTTTTATTTTAATATATAAAGATCAAACATTCAGGACTGAACTGAGAGCAGGAGAATCATGTAGGAAGTTCCACAGTCTCCACAATGGCTCATCACAGTGATAAAAAAAAACAATGGAAGGAGTTTTTAAACTCCTTCCAATATCTTTGCAGCCCACCAGGGGGCCACAGCAAAACAGTTTATAAGGAAATATTAACTATTTTTTTATATATATAAAAAAATCTTTTATCATATGATATCTTTTTAATTTCATTTACATTTTATTTTGATTTGTTGGGATGTTTTCTGTTTGACTCGTGATGCCCTTTGTTACTTGTATTGAAAAGTGCTATAAAAATAAAGTCTTATTAACATTATATTTCAGGTAAAAAATATAATAATGTCCATAACTGTTCTTGAATGAAGGCAGGTGAGAAAAAGAAGCTTCTCACAGTGGAGGAATTATTATCAATGTAGCTGCTTTATGCAGTAAATGGCCACATGTTGGTAACAGCTGTGCTAAAAGCCTGCTGTGCTTTACACATAGTATATCATTTATCCAGTTAAAGACCTGGATATGAGGTCAGCATAACTTCCCCAAACAAACACACTAAAAACATGACCAGGAGAATGTGCTCAGTGTGTGAGGTCACTGATCTGAAGGTAAAGTCTTGGTCCTAATACATGACCTGACTACAAATATTCTCTCTCTCTCTCTCTCTCTCTCTTTATAATATTGACTGATGCTCTCTCACCTCCAGGACACTTGCGTCTCTCTCTGGGCTGTACTGAGGTTTGGTTCCTTGGTAAGTTCTCTGCTCCTTCACATTCAACATGGAGAGAAGCTCCACACACTGCCGACTCAGAGCTGCACGCACACACGCACACACACACACACACACATTCACACACACATTATGATGACTGAGACCACAAGATGCATTTAAAAATGCTGGAAAAAGACTGTGTCAATCTCTTGGAGCTAGGAGCTGTGTGAGGTTCATTAACTCTGCTCCAGTGACTTCACATGTGGAGATAATATGTGTGGACATGTTTAGGTCACTTCTCATTCATCTACATTATTCAGAATTTACCATAATTCTCTGCTCGGAGCTGCTGGATCTCACTCTCTCTGTCCTGCAGGTTGTCAGTCAGAGTCTTGTTCTCACTCACAATCCTGAAAAACAACAATAAGGTTACAATATAACCCAGGAAGAATCCCACAGACATTGAGTGAAAGTGGAGTAAATCTGACCTGTTGTGTTTCTGCTCCCAGGACTGGTCAGACTTCTTCATCTGGACCTGGTTGAAGCTGAGCTCCCACTGCAAACTGTTCACCTCCTGCAGGAGACGGAGGCAGCAGATCATGATCACATTTTATCTAGTATTTACACTCAATGAGGTTCACTGAACTCACTGTCATGTTGGTGAAACCAGTTTGTGACCACTTTAGCTTTGTGACATGGAGCATTATCCTGCTAGAAGCCATTAGAAGATGATGAACATGGTCAGTAACAATACTCAGACTGAGACATTCAGACCATGACTGACTGGTATTAAGAAGAAAACATTCCCCACACCATCACACCACCACCACCAGTCTGGACTGTTGACACAAGGCAGGTTGGCTCCATGGATTCATGTCCATTTGTTTAGATACGAGCTAGCACACACAGCATCAGGTGAGGGAGAGCCATGTGTGAAGCCAGCACTGAAACAACCACTTTGGGTCTGACTGAAAGGGGTTCAGCTCTGAGATAAAGCTTTGCAGGAGGCCAAATTTCACTCCTTCGGATGTTGGATAGTAAGTCTGAAACACATACTATATTTCTACATTATCAAACAAGTGATCAGTTCATTTTATCAGTCAAAGATCATCTTCATCCATCTGTTTGTTTCTGAGCTCTTTGTTATCTGTTTATTATTAATGCCTCATTTATTCAGTTACTGATAGACATATAAAGACTTGTAGCCATACATAAATCCACAGGGTCTCTGCTCCCATGTGTCATGTAGACACTGTGGGAAATGTAAGTAGCAGTAGATAACTATCTAGCTTTTTTAATACACTTTGCTTCCTTACCTTCAGAGTTTCTGAAGTGTCAAGTATCTACGGATGAACACTCATGTTAGCTAGTGTCCAACTGTAGTCTTAAGTTACAGTTTAGCTAAATAATGTTAGCTAGCTGATAGCCCTTTAATGTCCAATGTTAGCTTGTCATTTCATCACCAATATAAAATGCCATATATGATCTAATGTTAGCAAACACTGGTGCTCAGGCATGAACAGTGAATACAATGGAGGATTAGTAGTTGTAGAGATACGTTCATCTTGTTCACTATTTCATGTTAACAGTCTTTGTGTGTCTGTGTGGTTTAGCTAGTCTTTTACCTTTTTGATATTAGCTTCTATAACAGACACCCCCTTTGTTTTCACTCAGGAATTCAGGGGTTTTACCTGTTGGGTCATTGAACAATATTAAAATCCGTGTGTGCTGAAGGCTCAGTAATTGTATTAGCAGTGGTGGAAAGTAATTAAGTACAATTACTCTAAGTACTGTACTTATGTACAATTTTAGGTACTTGTATATCAGTTGAGTATTTTCTATTTTATGGTGCTTTATACTTCTACTCCACCACATTTATTTGGCAGCCTTAATTGAACAAGTAAGACATTGTAAGGACTGTAACACTGCAGTTCACTGAAGCTCTGCCTGTGCTGTACTGGACTCCCTTTCGCCCTGGAGAAAAAGTTGACCCCCGATTGTCATTGTATAATTCACTGGAATCAGTCGGGATGTGACTGTAAACAGAGAAATGTCTCTTTACCACCACTTCTTGTGGTGTATCGTTTGTCTTTGATAAACAGGTAAAGAGCAGTTAGTTCCTGCCTGTTGAGCAGAAACCTGCTGAAGCATGTTAAAGCAAACAGACCAAGCCCTTATTTGAGCAGCCTGCACTGACTGGAGCAACAGACCAGACAGAAGCAGTTACCTTCTCCAGAGCTTTGGCCTTCTCTTCACTCTTCTGCAGCAGACTTTTAGTGTGAATCGTGGCTTTGTCGAGGATGGCCTGTGTGAGAAAGAGGCATGTTCAGTTGTTCAGTGGCCGAACAAAGCAAAGACTCAGACTGGTAAGTTCCTTCTCTCTCACTGAAGGCCACTGCTCTGACACTTCAGAGACAAAGACACTTCAGACAGAAGGACTGGTCTTCACAGGAAGTCTTTGCTTTGTGACGGCAGAACAGCAGCTGTGTACTACTGTCCAAGACTAAAATCCATTGAGGATTAGAGGGCAAATAATCTGCAGCAGCTTCATGCTGATAAACCTAAATTGTTCTCATCTCCCATTAAGTCTTTACACTCTATAAGAAATTCATGTACAGTAAAGCAAATAGTCAGGATATGATATTGACATCATTAGCTAACTTCTGAGTCAACATGGATATGAGGTTATTAAAGTGCTCATAAATGTGAAAATCTACATTGCCATGACAGCCAGACGACGACGATGATGTGATATGATCAAAGGGTAACCGATACGTCTGATTCAAAACACGTCAGTGAGTCTCACTGTTACACTGGGTGACATGTTCCTTCATCACCATGAACACACACACTAGTTAAATTCAATTTGGCTGAGTCTTTTTTTTTAAATAAAGCTATATACTGTATAATTTTTTTTGAAAGACCATCATCTTCAGGTTCGGAGCTGAGAGCTACAGACAGAGGAGGGAAGTCAGATTCACTGCTGGTTTTGGTCTTTTTAAAAATTTTAAATATCAGCGGCCTTCTGCACTAGGCACAGGCCGAGACTGACAGAGATGTGGCTGCTCAAAACTCCAGCAACACCTGGAAAATGAAGAACCTGGAGGTCTGCCAGTGGACACGGCTTCACTGTAAGTGGTCACAAGAGCTGTTATGACCATCTGGGTAAAAAGAAGGTTCTGGACACTCTTGATTCCTGTTGTAAGACACAGTACTTCAGCACGTGTTGCTCTACCTTTCCCTGCAGGATCTTCAGAGCTTCATATTTGCCTTCAAAGTAACGATGTGCCACCTCCAGCTCGCAGCATAACACGTCTATCACCTGTCAACACAGCAGAGGCATCAGTCAGTTTGTCAGGAGTCCAGCGGACAAACATCAGTGACAGTTGTTCTGTTTGATTCGTCCTACCTCACTTGCTTCCTGCAGTCTGTCTCTGAGCTCGTCTTTGGACAGGTCGACCAGGGAGCCTCCTGTTTCACACAGAGTCACTCATGCATCAGAAGGCAGAGACAAGATGTGTAGCTTTGTGTTTGTAAGACGCAGCTGGAGCTTTATACAGTCACAGCAGGGACATCTTTATAGAGGGACTCTTTAAAGACTGTTCTGGGGTCAGCACTCTTTGTGGTTCAAGTTCTTCACATCATTGTGGAAAAACAACTTTTGCATGAGCCACCTCCTTTATTTCGTACATGGTGTGTTGTAATTGTCCTGCACTGTTAAATGCAGATTGTAAACAATGACTGAATGTTATCACTTGCCCTGTGATTAAAGACGGAGGACAAATTAAGAGTTGTTTCTGGGTGTTTCTATAACGACACAATGACAATCATGATGAGATCAAACTGAAAACATCTGCTGAGTGAAATATGTGAACAGATTCAGTCAGTACGTCTGTTACTATTTGAGTCTCTACACTGATCTACAGGGTGTTGAGAAAGTCTCCAGACCCCTTCACTTTCCACACGTTGTTATGTTGCAGCTTTATGCTAAAATAATTTAAATCCATGTTTTAAATCTACACTCAATATCCCATAATCTCGAAGAGGAAACAGAGTTTTAAAAATGTTTGCAAATTTATGAAAAAGGAAAGAGAAGAGTGTATTCTGACACTCCTCAGGACTATTAGAATCACCATTAGCAGTGATTACAGCCTCCAGTCTTCGTGGGTCTGACTCTCTTTCCACACCCAGATTTGCGGATTTTCTGTCGTTCTTCTCCGCAGAGCCTCTCAGACTCTGACAGGTTGATGGGGACGTCAGCGGGGCAGACATTTTCAGCTCTCTCTAGATGGTGGACTGGGCTCGGGTCAGGGCTCAGTCAAAGAGTTGTGCCTGAGCACCTCCTGTGTTGCCTTGGTTGCGAGCTGAGGGTCACTGTCCTGTTGGAAGGTGAACCTTCAGCCCAGTCTGAGGTCTTGAGCTCTGGACCAGGTTTTCAATAAAGATCTCTCTGTACTTTGCTCTGTTCAGCTTCCCGTCAGTCAGGCTCCCTGTCCCCTCCACAGCCGGATGCTGCCTCCACCATGCTTCACTGTTGGGATGGTGTTGTTCAGGTGATGAGTGGAGCCTGGTTTCCTCCAGACATGACTGCATTACAACTGAGGCCAAACCGTTCAGTCCTGGTCTCATCAGACCAGAGAATCTGGTTTCTCTCAGTCTCAGAATCCTTTAACTGCTTTTTTACAAACTGTCACTGAGGAGAAGCTTCATCTGGACATTCTGCCATAAAACCCAGATCATTGGAGAGCTGCAGTGACGGTTGTTCTTCTGGAAGTTTCTCCATCTCCACACAGGATCTCTGGAGCTCAGAGTGACCATCAGGTTCTTGGTCTCCTCTCTTCTCCCCTGATGTCTCAGTTAGTCTGGGTCCAGCTCTAGAAGAGTCCTGGTTGTTCCAGACTTCTTCATGTCAGAATGATGCAGCAGCAGTTCCTTCCTCCTCATGGTTTCTGCTCTGATCTGCATTGTCAGCTGTGAGATCTTATATAGACAGGTGTGTCTTTATCATGTCCAATCAGCTGAGTTTACCACAGCTGGACTCCAATCAAGGTGTAGAAACATCTCAGAGATGATCCAGAGAAACGGAGGAACCTATAATTCTGTTTTGTCTTTTTATTTTTTTTAGCATTAAGCTGCAACATAACAACATGGAATAAAAGTGAAGGGGTCTGAAGACTTTCTGAATGCAGTGTATGTCCAGCGCTCCCTCTCTGTTAGCTCTGTGTTTGGTTTCCACAAGCTCCTGGGGGAAATCTCTGGCTCTCTAGCTGCTAAATGCTCCTCTATGTTCACCAGATGCTCTCTGACTGACTGTCTGCTGCAGGTCTGCTGGAGCCCTTTGCCTCTGTAATCAGCTGCTGATGCTGCTGCAGCTGGAAATGATGAGACTGAACCCAAACATTACATGTGATGAAAAACCAAAGCTATGAGCTAAAGTGGCTAAAAAAGCTCAGTGAGTTGATGACACTTCTCTGTGATTTCTGCATTACACGCAGTCAGTCACCCAACATGCAGCACGAGGACTGGCTGCATAGCACAGGTGGGAAATCATCTTATCATAAAAATCTCCATATATGAAAACCATCTGTAAGTATTTGGAATTACATATGTTAATTAAAAGGTTCTAACCTTGAGCAACAACATTATAGAAAGATGTTCACTAATATTTACCAAATTAGACTCTTTTTTAATAATGGAACAATAAATAAAAATTATTTCCTAACTACATTTATTTTTTAATCTAAAACTTCAGAGTATTGTGTATTTATTATATATCAACATCATGACGTGATGTTAAAGATAAAATAAGCCTTTATGGTGTGACTCTTACCACAGCGTGGCAGCGTCCAGCGCACTCTCTGCTGGGTCTCTGTAGTCTTCAGTCCAGGGATCCGGACTGGCTCTCCTGCCTGGCTGCTGTGCCTGTACAGGGTCTCTGAGAGACCAGTGAAGCTTTGGCTCCTCTTACCAGTGGAACTGGGCGCTGACCTGACTCCCACCCCATCACCCAGGTCTCCGTCCAACATGTCATCATCCAGGCTGCAGGCCTCACTGACCTCCTGCATCTGATCCAGGTCAGACATCACCTGGATTTGTTAAGCCTGAAAAACCAAACAACATATTGATTTGCTCAAATTTAAATGATACATTTAAAATATATTTTCACGCTTACCCCTGGAACTACTGCATGAGATGATACAAATCACCACCCATGAGAGACTTTAAACATTAAAGTCTCTCATATGCGACCAGTGTGGACAGGACTGCTTTATTATCATATTAGATTTTTATAAGTTTTGTGTGATGAAAGTGCTTGATTTGCAGCTATACACAGATCAAACCTCCATTCACAGAGTTCAGGATCATCTGGACAAATCTCAATCAGTCCGTCATGACTGAAAATATTCCGCTCAAAAATTCACAAACCTAGTTTTGAATGTAACATTTACTGAAAACACAGAGTCCTGTCTGGTGGTTTTTATCAGTAAACAGTTTCTTGGTGGTCTGGGACTCTGCAGGATAAGTCCACTACTCAGTACCTACAAGAACTGCAGCCTTTTGCTGTGGTCCAGGTTCCTGCTGTGAACTTATGCCTCACTGGATCTGTGTGGTTGGGGTTAGTCTGTTAACCAGAGCTGCAGGTTGTTTATTAATAGGAGGCAAAACGTGTTAAAATAGCTCAGCGAATATACAAAACACTGATAATGTTCATATATTAGATGAGATGATATTGTTTTCACTGTGTTTCTATTTGTTTCTATTCTCACAGAGACAAACCTCATGCTTTTACACTGAAACTCGTGCTCCTTTAAACTTAAGTCGACTTTTCATGACAGGACAGATGTGTGACAGAACATTATGATGTTTCTCAGATTGATTCAATTCATCAATCAATTTAATTTGTTTAGCAGATGATTCCAAACTAACTAAAAACAAACTACATGATTTAGAGGGTTTTTTCAGTCTGTGAAGAGCAGATTTGAAACATTCATTTCACTGAACATCAAACTGATCATTCAAACTGGCCAGTATTATCGAAAAAATCATCCATTGATTTTGAGTTCAGTTGTATCATCTAGCTGTGTCTAAGTATTGATTAGTGATCACTATAGTGTGGAGCTGATTCATTTGTGGATAGACTAAATTAACAAAAAAATAAAACATTTATGTTAAGACTTGATGAAACACAAACACTATTTGAACAGAAATAACCTGTAGATTCTCTCTCTCTCTCATATATATATATATATATATAATATAATATATATATATATATATATATATATATTAGTGTGAAATTACCCTTTAACGTTCCTAAGTCCTGGCTGTTTTCACTTCCTCTTACCTGTAGCTCTCAACCAATAAACTTGTTCCTCGGTTCTTTCCGGTTTCCACTGACACCGACGACAACAAAGTTAATCAACTACCTTTAACCACGATGTGAGAGATTAAACGAGTTATATTTCATATGAATGTTTCATATTAATCCGCTCAGAGCCGCGTTACACACTCCACTCCACTGTTCCAGCCGCGTACATCCTGAATCCCTGCTGTCAAGCTAAACCAGCACCAGTCAGTACTTCCGCTCATTACCTTCAAAATAAACCTACATTTCTAATATAAACCAAAGCGCGGCGCTGGAACGTCGTCTTAATAACGTGTCACAAAAATAATATAAACTGTTTTGTTTTTTTTTATAAAACTACAAGAACTTCTAAAACACCACATTTAACCTAGACAGAGGAGAGAAAGCTCTTCTGCGTTGTTATTCAAACTTTTCACAATTTTCAAAATGTTTATTCATTAAGTGAATGTGATTTGTGTTATTGGAACTTTAGACATTTAATTTGGTGTTTGAGGAAGAAGTGAGTGTTGTCGAATTTAAGCTGAAAGTGTATTAAGGAAGCTCCAGCTGCTGTCAGTCAGTGAGTCACCATCACTACAGGGAAAGTAGCTTAGTGTGAAACAGTTGAGTAAATATTGGATGTGAGGGTGTGTGAGGGGAGAGATAATGTTCAGGTAAAGAGCCACATGTTCAGCTTTTCACACAGTATTTTATTCACATGCTTATTTAGATTTAAACATTTTATCCCTTAATAAGCATTAACAAAATGTTTCTTATTCTCCACCCATGAGACAGAGTGAAAACAGACATCAGCTACAGGCTGGTTTACAGGACAGCTCTCCATTAACAAAACAAAAACCTGCACATAAAGACTAATAAATACTGACAACTGGTAAAACTGAATTGTTAAAGGTCACTTTGGGAGGTTATTATAATGATATCCCTGTGCTTTCATTGTTACAGGCACATAATCACATTCAGTTCAGGCTTGACCAAGAGGAGAATCCGCTTAGTTATAACTGTAATTAAAATTAAAGTGAAGGTGAACTTCTGAACAGCAACATGTTTCTCCTCGAATCAGAACTCTTTATCTCTTCACATTGTGCTCATCTTCCTCCAAAGTAAACCACAACTCAGTTGAGAAAATCATACACAAACAGGACAGTGAAAAAGTGAAAGTGAGTCACAGTATGACAGTGGATGTAAAGCTGTGTGTTAGTCACTGGTATACTCCTCTATGGTCAGGTCCTCCTCCTCCAACAGGACTTGGTGTGTAGTAGGTGGAGGCTGACTGGCTGGCAGACCTTCCTCAACTCCACCCTGACCTTCCTCTTTCTCCTCTTCCTCATTGTCTGTGTCCAGCTGGCCCGGCTCTTTGTCTGTCAGAGCCTCCAGTTTTAATCTATACACACACACACAGACAGATGGACACACACAAATAAATACACACACACACACACACACACACACACACACACACACACACACACACACACACACACACAAGAGAGAGAGAAATAAAGACAGATGACAGAAGTTACAAAAATATTACAGTCATAATACAGGGCTTTCTTATGACGGAGTATTGAGGAAAAACAAAATCTGAAATTTTGAGAATAAAGTCATAATATTAGAAGAAAAAATTGTAAAAAGTAATATTACAACTTTATCTCACAATACTATAACTTTTTCTCTTGAAATATTATGATTTTATTCTCAAAATTACAACTTAATTCTTGTGATATTATGGCTTTATTCTCGGAATTTCAGATTTCTTTTTTTTCCCCTCAATACTTTGTCGTACTTTCTGTTTATTTCAGCACAAAGAATTGATAACAGCTTCACTATGTGAACAAGCTCTTGCAAAAATGTATTTAATAAGATATTGTTTACTAATTGGTTCAAGAGGTAAATATGGAAATGAATTGTGATTCTGTCTTCAGGTGATACTGCCCTGCCCCGGATCAATCAATCAAGTCCTCTCATTAGACGAGTCTGATCGATCATCAATCACTGTGACAAACGTGAACTTTCACACACAGTTTGTAACCAGCAGACATGTCACACTGTGGCAGCCATTTGTGGTGTACATTGATATCTATTAGGCTGATCGGTGCTGGTTATTGGTGCCATGTTTGTGAAAATGTATTGCCGTCTACTGACACCACTGCGGATGCCCTGAGAGCTCAACACACTGCAGCTTAAGAAAACACATGCAAACAGGCAAAAACACAAACAACTTCAGAAAACAACTTCATGGATTTGACACACGTGCTGCAACTCACATCACAACGGAAGTGTTTCCAGGGGACAGAAAAAAGTGATGAACCCGGCTGGGACGCACTTGTTGTTCAACGCTTTTACCTTTAAAAGTATTGAACAACAAGTACATCCCAGCCGGGTTCATCACTGATTAGTATCCGCATGAAAGACTTCTGTTGTCATCTGTGCTACTTGCAGCTTGGGAGTGATTTCGGACACAGCCACATACATTCTTTGACCTAACTGCATTGTTGGTAGATAAAATGAGCGCTGTACCTGCTGGAGAACCTCCTCAGTGGCATCTGACCCACGTCCTGGATGAAAGCTATCTGAGCTGCGAGACACAGTGAATCACAGTGAAGTAACATGAGTTCACAGAGCTCAGCTGATTATCGTGAGATGTCAGATTATCACAGCAAAAGGGTTTAATAATAATTGAAACAGATTAATTAACTTTGTTCAGTTAAAATGACATCCTCGTGCTTCTAGTCTTAAGGTTAGAATCAGGTTTAGGTTAGTTTAGGTTGGCCAAGGTGAGGGTAAGGGGCTAGGGAGTGCGTCATGTCACAAGTGACCTCACAGCTGTACTAAGACCAGCAGGTGTGCGTTACCTTGGTTCCTCATGGGGTTGGTGAGCTTGGCCAGGTATGGCAGCAGCTCAGTCTGCAGGCTGACTGGAGCCAGACAGAAGCTCCTGAACAGAGACTGGGCCGCCAGGCAGTTCTCCCGGTGCTGAAGGAACATCAGTCTCATTACAGTCTGTTTCTTCTGACCGCACACGACACACATGAAGAGCAGCTAAACAACAACAGTCCAGACAGTCTGATCTGAGACCTGTTACAGTGGTTTTATCATCATATCATGACTGATGACTTTGCTGTTTATGATTGATCCACCTGCTTTTACAAAATTTATTTGGTCCTGAAGTCAAACAGTTGTAGTCTGATACTGCATCATATATACATCTATATACATCTCTTTATGGCTAATGTTGGACGGCAGAATATTGTCAGCATATTTATCACCTGCTTTATTATTATTTCCGACATTGCCTTGAGTGTTCTGTATTAATGCATAATATTCCTAGCATATAGTTCATAACCTGGCAACATAATGTGATATTCTTTGCTAATGTAGCTTACTTCCCTTGTTTGTTATGAGTGTTATATCTTGCCTATAATATTGTGTGTAACATGATGATCCTTTGATAATTATGTCAGACCACATATTCATATGATTACCGTGTTTCGCCATGCGGCCGTGTTTGATACTGTATTTCCGCTGTTTCGCCACCAGAGGGCTCTGTTCACCACAGAATTGTTTATTCTGGCAAGGAGTTGAATTGTAGTGCTTTTCTCTAGTAATTTAGTATCACCTGAGCTAGCACCTAGCTACAACGCCCCTGCTTAGCATCTCACCTACCTGGTCTTTACTGGATGTTCTGAATATATCTGTTACTCTGGAACATTTCGCTGCTTTTTTCTTTTTACTTCTCACCTTCTCTGCTCCTCCTCTCTCCTTCATCTTTTTGCTGCTGCTCCAAACCAATGTGAACAGTGCGCACACTTGTTCCCTGGATAACACCAGCACGTCCCTGATAACTCTGGACGAGTACAGCCTTGTGTAACTGCTATTTGTTTACGGTGTTTGGGGAAGTTATAATAACATTACAACCAATCAAAGACCTTTCAAAAGGTCTTTAACTGGATATAACCATTCGTTATTATAGAGAAAATTGATCAGTATGTGCAGTTCATTGGCTGATCAGTAACAGTAGAGAAATGTTAAAGACGTGACTCTGTATCTTGTATCTGGCTCTCAATCTGACTAACTATCACCACCTTTAAACCAGTCTTAAACCAGAATATACCAGCTTTAAGCCAGTCTTAAACGAGCTTTGAAAAAGTCTTAAACCAGAATTAAACCATAAACCACAGCCACTGGTCGGCTAACCACAGAGCAACAGCCTCACCTTCTTACTGATCAGCAGCCAGCTGGGTTTGTGCAGAGGTCTGAAGCCGACAGAAACCTGCTGAGAGTTGGAGTGAAGGAGCCCTCTGGTGGCAACTGAACACCCATAATCCCCCATGGTGCTGCGGCTCTGAAAACAGCACAGCACAGCCCTTTATAGTAATAATAATAATAATAATAATAATAATAATAAAACAACAACAACAACAATAACAATAATAACAATAATAATAATAATACAGATCACTTTTCAAGCAACAATGTCCGAGGTGGATGAGCATAATTGATTGAATGCTAGTAACTGGTCATTTGTATCTGAAAGAAAAGGCAAGTTGTCACATGCAGCTTTACAAAGTGCAGAGAGGCTGAGCTGTGTGTTTACCAAGTCCACGGAACTGGATCTTTTGGTTTATTGGTTTTGTGGTCACTTGGAAAACTGTATTAAGCAGGGTACAAATATGGTCAGACACAGCAAGATCTCTAATGAAGAGGCTAACTAAATTTAAACCAAGTGTACAAACTAGGTATAGTGTGTGCCCACAGTTGTGGTTTGGACCATGCACATGTTGGGCAAAACTGTAGGACTCAATAATATTCAAAAACTCGGTTGTGGCCCGATTTGAAGGGTTGTCGACGTGAAATTAAATAACACTCTCAGTCCACCACTGGCCAATCTTGTTAATGCACAGGCCATGTCAATACTAAACAGATACATTTAATACAGTTGTGTAAAGTAAGACGCTTGTCTGTGTTATAAACCACTGAGCTGTATTTGGTGTCCAATTAGACTTAAGGGACAAGGAACTGGTGGGATGTTATATTAATGTGAAAGCAACAGGAACACTAGATCTAGGGAAAGACTGACCGTCCAATCAGCAGTGAGGAGGTCAGCGTCCGACAGGTACTCGCTGGCGCGGTCCACATCCTCCACCTCAGAGAAGAAGTCCAGGTAGTTCTGGTGGAGGTACAGGTTGAAGAACTCTCCAGACATGTGTGAGCGGTCAACGACCAGCTGAGCAGAGACACAGACGAGTTCTGAGTGTTAGACCGAAATCAGACAGGTGTTTGTTACCTGTCAGAGCTACAGAAAATCATGTGTTCACCTCAGGGTCCACTAATAACGCTTCTCTGTGGTGATGAGACAGGTGAGATGATAGACCAGGTCCAGAGGCTCCTTCAGCTGCTTCACCACCTTCATGAGTCCCTCCTGTTGATGACAAACAAACCAGCATTCAAACTATTTGCCTTCATGTCACTCAGTCAAAGCCACAGCAGCGGCAGTCATCCTCCTCAGTCATCACATCCTTCCTGCTGCACAGGACCTTCAGCAACGAATCTGAACCAAAGGCCCTGTATTAACCTGCATCTTCAGTGGGCAGCTCTAAGTGCATCAGTTCACACCTGATTTTATTGCGTCTCAGTGACCACTTGTGATCAGATATCACTTCCCCGCTTCATATGCAAATAAACAGGTATGTGTTGTTGTTTTTAGCCAATCTAACAGACAAGTCTGTTGTTGATATGTTTGTGTGTGAGTGAGTGAGAGAGAGCGAGAAAGAGCATGGCACAGAGCAGTTGAGTGAATCATTGCTCTGATCACAGCTCTACAGTGAAATCAGGTTTTATCCATTTGAAATAGTAGAATACTTTGGGTTCATTATAAACTGTGTTGGGACTAATCAGACTGTGGCAGGGGACATCAGTAGAGTAGGCAGTCCTTCAATGTGGACCAGGAAACAGACACTGCTAAAACAATGTGGCCACATGTGGCTGATGCTCGTAAAACCACTGGTTCCTACTGAAGATAGAAATCTTTAAAAACAACTCACAGATGTATAATTTCATTTTTGGCTGGAGCACAACAGCAGAGCAAGCTCTGCGAACATCCTGTAAATGTCTGTGACTGACTGACCAAGTTACAGCATTGGCTGAGTGTTGGGGTTTCCCCATTGGTGATTGCTCTCAAGCACTGCTGCCAACTTGTCACTATATTAACTGACTTTGACCTGGTGACAAATCTAGCACCTTTCTGGACAAACGTTAGCCACTCTCCACAGAACAGAGTCTCCACATTAGACTGAAAGCAGCTGAAACTAGACTGGATGATGATAGGACGTGATGATGTCAGCTGATTCCTAAAACAGCTGAGTGAGTGTTTGTGGCAGCAGGACAGTGTGTGTGTGTGTGTGTGTGTGTGTGTGTGTGTGTGTGTGTGTGTGTTTGTTTGTGTGAGTCTAAATAAACTACAGTGTGTATGTTCATGGTGATGAAGGCTCATAGATGTGAAGATGTATCAGTACTTGTTATTAGTGTCTAGTCACTGTTGGTTTGACTCTTCACTGCAGACTGAATAGAACTACGGTGGCTCAGAGAGCTCATCGAACTGCAACTTAAGAAAACACAGAGAGACAAACGTGCTGCAAATTCAGAAAACATCTCCATCAATTTGACAACACAAGTGCTGCAAAAAAATCACAACACATGCAAATAAATAAAACGCGCTGTAAATTCAGTCCTACAACACCACAGAAGTGTTTCCAGGGGACACAAAGTGATGAACCCGGCTGGGACTTGCTGTTCAATTCCCAATTGTAACTTTTGAAGTTAAAAGCACCGGATAACAAGTGCGCCACAGCCGGGTTCATCACTTTTTTATTTTGAAGTTATTTTTTGCCTTGATTCTGATAGAGATCTTGTGTTGTAGGACTAAATTTGCAGAGTGTTTATGTCTTTGCATGTGTTTCCTTAAGTTGCAGTGCGTTCAGCTCTCAGGCCCACCATACAGAACAGAGGACAGGCTGGAAACTGGAGATCTGACTCACGTTTGCAGTGCAGGATCTTTCCCAGAGCTCTGAACAGGAACAAAGAAGCATCTTTCCCTCCAATCGCCTTCTCTTCTTCATGCTCTTTTGTCATTTTGGACCTCTTCCTCCGGTTTGTCCTGGACGTCACAGGTCTGTCCTTCTTCATCGTCCACAGCCTCTTTTCCAATGACGTGTCTGCAGAGTTACAATGAAGACAAACAGGAAGTTCTTTGAGGTCATCTGATGAGACAAACATCTGTCTTGAGGGATTCACAGGCGTGTGGATGAACCTCTGACCTGGGAGGGAGGAAAACTGGAGGCTGTTGATGGCGCTGCGAATATCTCCTGAGCTTCCTGAACACAGCGTCTCCAGCACTGCCTGGTCTGGGACACATATCCTCCCACAGCTCTGCTTGGAATTATGGGAAAATAGTATACTGTAGAAACATACAAAAAAACAAAACATACTGAAATGTGTAGTCAGCTGTAAAGGCTTCCCCCTCACCTTTCCTGCCTCCAGGGCTGAAATGCGGCTCAGGACCTTCATCATTGTGGTTGGAGCGACTGGATTGAAACTAGAAACAGAAAGAACAAATTCAGGAAAACTCAGAGGTTCCTTTAATGGACGATCTATACATATGAGCAAGATGAGGAATAATTTCATTTAACAGCCTGTTAATCTTCACAGAGCAGAGGTGCAGCAAGAAATTCTGTTAAAACACACTTTTTGCAAAAATCTGATAATTCCTGTCTCCTACTGACCTAGACATGGTCATGCACACTTTTATTTTCTTGCATCTTGACTATTGTAATGCACTTTCTGCTGCATTAGTCACAGCTTCCTCCACTACTACAACAAGTAGAGACCACTGCTGCATGGATGTGAACCGGTACCAAACGATATGAACACATCACTCCAGCACTCCTGCCTGTCACATTCTGCAAAACCTTTCTTAAAACATTCTTTTATCTGAAAGCTTTCATGAATGTTTGAATTTTATTTGATATATCTTCATGTAACTTCCTTCTGTTTTATGATGTTTGTTTTTCTTTTATTTTAAATTTACCCCTTTTCTTATTGGAAAGCACTTTGAAACTTTGTTAAGAAAAGTGCTGAATAAATAAGGTTTATCATTATTATTTTTATTACTACTATAACAGGAGGGGAAGTTAGAAACATAGGCCTGGTTCTCTTTACAGCTGATGTAAAAAAAAAACAACTCTGAGAATTTACTGTAACTGGAATCAATATCTCTATATAAACTCAGACTGTGACAGATCTACAGATTCACTGAGGATTTTAAACAGTTTTTTTTCCAGGTGCAGATGAAACTACCTCATAGTTGTTGACACAGTTTGTGTCTCATTTGTGTCTGCATGATGCACCTCTGTCCTCACTGTATATGTGAGGGAGGATCCCAGTAATAATAAGAGGAAACCGAGGATGAATATGTGTTCTGCTGGATTTACTGTCTCACTGTGCCGCAGGAGAAAATCTCAAACCCCGAGGAAGATTTTCCTGATTATTAAAAGAAATGTGAATGAAATATTGTCTTCTATATAATAACAATGAAGCAAACAGGCGGTTTTAAGCAACACAATATCTAACGACTGTAACACAAACAAACAGTTACAATGAGTTTTGGACTTGACCATCACTCAGCTCTTTTCCTTCTCTTGTTGAGACACTTTTTGTTCCCGTCCTCTCAGACACGTGTTTCAGTTCATGTCACTTCACTGGGAAGAACAAGGCTTTTAAACTCACCTGTTGAAAGTGGAAAGTTTCACTAAGATCTGAGTTCAAGGCCTGAGTTTGTCCCTGTGAGCAAGACTTGTGACGTTACACAAAGTGTGATGTGGGAACGTGAAGCCTGCACTGCACATCCCTGGTGCCTCTGTTTGTCTTCTGAATACCTCATCTCCTTTGCATCTCTCCTCATTATGTATATTTGAAGTAACAGTGAGGGTTTTTTCGGAGAGTGAGTTGAACAGAGTAATTAAAGAACTCATTGACAGACGGGACATTCGGGGAGCTAGAACAAAAGCGGCTCAGAGAAGATGCTGTCGTGATCTGTGTAAAACTGTGCAGCAATGATACATCTATAAAGTCCAGAGAGGCAGCTGCTAAGACACCTGCTTGACTCTAACAGAATTTGAGAGACTGTTAGTATGTTTGATCTGATGAAGATCTAACACTACGTGCTGCACCAGGTAGCGTCAGCTTCACGCCGCAAGGGTCGGCTCGATAAATTAACCTCTTAGTACATGTGTAAAAATATGCTGTTTATGTCCAAGTTCTTTGTTTATTGATTGTAAGTTATAACAAGCCTGATGATGTTTGATGTTGTCAGCTAGAGGCATGAGTTAATTTTTAATTGAGAAAACAAGGTGAAATATTAATAATTAAACAGTAACTAGTTGCTTTAGCTTTTGGACAGCATGTTAAAGGCTTACAATAAAAAAGGGTTGTTTAAAATACCTACATATTTATTAATAAATAAACATGATTATAGAAGGCTAAAATGTTAAAATGCTTTATGCTAAAATGTTTGGGTTAAAAATGCCATAAAAGACTGATACTGATATTGAGCAGAAAAGCTGAGAGTAATGAAAAGCATTATAAAGCATTATATCTATTTTATCTGTGGGGAAGCTGCACACATCCTTAAAGCAGAACTATGACAGTGTGTCACTGGGAACCTGATGCTGCAGATGTCCAGCTCCTCCTGGATCTCTCTGGGAAACAGAAAGCGTGAGCTGCTGTCTCCACTCAGACTGTCTGACACGATGAAGACCAGGGGACAACGACCGGTCTTCACAAAGCGCCTGGAACACACACAGCAACACACAGTCTCACACACGGCATACACACTGTAGAGTTCAGAGCCAGGGCTCCAGACCTCCTGTCATTCTCCTTCACACAGATGGAGACAGTAAAAGCTGCAGGATGTCTGGTACTGGTCACAATGATTCTGAAGTTACTATTAAAGTTGATTCAAATCTGTGTGTCATCATACAGTCTGAGATCATGTGGTGGGAGGTTCTGTTTTTCTGTGTGAAAGTATGAAAGGAGACAGAGGCTGAAACCCGAGCTGCTCTCACCTCAGGTTATCGTGCAGGCTGCCCGGCTGCCTGTAGAACTGGTTTGGCAAATCCTGAAATGAAGTGACGAACATGATGATGATGTTAACTCAGGTGTACAACCAACTGAATGTAAACAAAGCAGCTTCAGACCAGTGTATCAGTTTAAATACAGAGTACCATGTCAGTGAGTTCAGCAGTTTAAAGAGTGACAGTGTTACTGAGATAAGACATCATCATGGTGACAATGGTTCTCCTAATTATTACAGCAGCTCATACACACATCTCTGAAACATCTGCATCCAGCTGTGGCGATTTAGTTGTTTCAAACTTTAGAAGCTCTGAGGATGAATCTTTTAACCAAACCTGTGTTGGTAGAGCCACATTAGAGACATAATCAATCACTTTCTAACCACATGTCATCATACTGGTATGTTCAGTAGATTCATTCCTTAAGGCTGTCATCTGTACCACATACATTTAATCCACCTGAAAATACAGTAACTGACTGTCCCACTGAACAGTTTGAAGGGACATAATAAACCACAGGTGTTCAGTCTGACTCAGAGATACAGCACAGGTTGCTTGGTATGGGCACATTTTAACATCAGTGAACATAAATACTGTTTCAACGGTGTCACGAAATGTGGTTTTAAGATGGACAGGGGCAATATATTCATCACCTAAAAAATAACTTACTAACTACAAAGCACATTTCAGATGCAGCGGTCACTCTAAACTCCAGAATGTCACCACAGAGAGAAAGAGATAAGAGAACAATACAATACAATTTTACTTACTTTGAAAGTTTCCACAGATATGAAAAAGAAACTGTTTTTCCTATGATTTTCTGTTTTAGCTAACAAAGAAACAAATAGGTTCTTAACTACTGCATATGTTAAATAAATGTAATTCAAAGTAATAATCAGCTATTTGTTTTGTTTTATTTCTTAGTACAAAGACTTTAAGACACCTTTCAATAAAAATCAAGTTTTTTTCCTTGTTTCCTTGTTAACATCCATATGATTCAGACAGCCAGGGTTTCATACGTCACAAACCTAAGGAACCAATCCTGTCAACTTGTGGGGACAGGGGGCGGGGCTAAATAAACCTGAAACCTTGTCAGTACAGAGAGAGAGAGTTAGCATAACACAACCACTAACACTGTGTCAGCCACTGCCAGTTACAAGCTAACTAACAACATCAATTAACAAGCTCACCGTTCTGATCCGTCTGCTAGTCTCTGGTTCTGGTCTCAACAGACTCCTCATCTGAATCTGGGTCTGACTAAGGCTCAAACATGTGGCTGAGTCTCTCTGATGTTTATTTCTTCCTCTAACCATCTTAATACACACTGATGTTTCACCTGTCAACCTAGCGCAAGCAGCAGTGGTGGATCCAACTTTATGCATGAAAGCCATCTTAAACAAAAAATGATGTGTCTGGAAGGAACTTTAATAAGAGGTCCACCTGAGGACAGGTAATCACAGGTGTATTTAACAAAATATGGTTTCACTTATCCTTACAGAGGTAAAAGTGACAATAAATAATGATGGGTATTTCAGGCGCTGTTGATCAGCTCTGTGGCAAACAATCAGGACAAGTGACAACTACACAGAACTGAGCAACTGTGCTATGGAAATGAACAGGAACGACCCACTGGGGTAAATACAGGAACAGATGTAGTACATACCTCCACCAGTATGAGCTTCTTGTCTGCAGCTCCTCCATCACCTGCCATCCTCAGGCAGTTATACTTGTTGGCTCTGAGGAGGAACTCCTGGAACTGGGCCACCTGGGAGCTGCAGGACAAACCGTTCATCCTCCACTCTGCAAACACAGGACACGGGACAGTGGTGTGGGTACCTGAGATTATCTATCACAAGGGAACGTTTCATCTACATTCACCTAAAAACCATTCATCCTCATTTACGAAAATGGTCACGGATAAAATGTTAGTAACACCTTTCAAAATAAAGCTCTGACATAGTCCAACAGAAGCATTTTTTTTTTAAATTACTTTTACATCAGAAAGATAATTTTCATTTATATCAATCATCATCCTAAAAAGGCAGGTATGAGGCAGGTATGACAGACAGGGGATTCTCCTGACCATGCTGACTGCTGCTGTATGGCTCCACGTTGGTGGGGTTGATCCACTCCTGAATCCTGAGGCCCAGCTCCCAACACAGAACCTGGACTGTAGCGGTCTTTCCACATCCGGACGGACCCGTCAGCAGTAAGATGCCACCCTGCTTATGACAACAGGCAAGTGAAGCTTGATCCTCCACAGACCACATTTTGACAGTTTAAGATCAGACTGTAAGATTAGTCGTGGACAGGACTTCGTCTCAAGATGGGATGAGCTTCTTTTATCACTAAATAAAAAAGGTTAGAACTCAAAGACAGTGCTGCAGGGACAGGTCTGTGGGTCAAAGTTCAGTTACGAGGCTCTGATTATTAAGACGAAAAACTTGAATTACCTTTGATGAGTTTGTGTGAACTCTCATCCAGTTCTCCACCTCCTCTATCTTCTTCTTGTGTACAGCTAGCTCAGCCTACACACACACACACACACACACAAACACACACACAATGGCCATTAAAAGAGAGTAGAAGGAGATGAACATGACACGACCCTTCAGCCTCCACACACTCAAATCAAAAATCCACTAACTCCCGTCAGCAGTGGTGATCAGGGGTTTAAGGTGATCAGCTGTGAGAACATCTGCTCACATCTGTCCTACACCTGTACCTCAGGGTTAATAATAATAATTATCTGCTGTACACAGACTCAACACAAGATGTTGTAAATTATTCATCAGGACTGTTTTATGGATTTTGTTTGACAGGATTTTTTAAATGAATGTGAAGTAATATTTTGATTTGTCAGGTAGTTACTAGAGTCAGGTAACTAGGGCTACGTAAGTAACCTAAAGATTTTAATCACATCGTCCACATCAACTTTTGAAGACGTTGTGTATTTTTGCTTATTTATATTGATATTGCAAATAAATTGGCAATATGAATTCTGTTTGGAACTGTAGAGAAAACTACTCTCATAAGGTCTATAGAGTGGGGGGGGGGGGGCATTTTGATTCTGAACAGCTATTGGCTGAATCCAAACGTATTCATTGATACCGGAACAAATGTCTGTAGCACTGATGCTGACCTGTGAACGGGGCAAATATCTGTCCACCCAGGGCTCATCCTGGTCCCTCTGGACTGACTCTTTCAGCAGGCAGGACGTGTGGGGGTCTAAGCTGCCCGTGTCTCCTTTCCTCTTCCTCCCTCTCTTGGGTTTAGCTGTAGAACATGAGGCCTGGCTGCCCTTTCTCCTCCCAGACAGAGAGAAGCTTTCCCCGGGCAAATCAGTGAAAGACGGATCCACCCAGCGGTTTACCTGTTGTAAATATGGTTGAACAAAAATGATTAAATATTCAGAAGGAACAATTTTACATTTTAAGTTTATATGACAGAACCAGACAGTGAACAGGGGGAGACAAAGGTCCCTGTGTGCTCAGTGAAGAGCTGGTAACACCTGTAACTAAGGCAGAAATTAAGTTATTCTTGAAGAAATGTGGCACATATGTTATATGTGGTAAATATGTGATATAACTGAGAAAAGAGGAAAGGTGGGAAGCTGTAAGAAACAAATGTTTAGTAAAAGCTTAATGAGAGAATGTATTACATTCATTTTTGAAAGCAGCTAATTGGAGGTAAAAATGTTTATAAAGTGTAAAAAAGAAAGCCATGCTGTCCTTCAGCACTGAGTCTCATGAGTCTATGTTCAGTGTTAATGCTATCATATGCACATGTACAACGGTCAAAAGGTTTAGAACACCTCCTGTTTTCTAGTTTTTACTGAAGCAGTTCAAGTCCAATGGAAAACCTTAAATGGTATAAAGGTCAGTGGTGAACAGACCAATGTAAAAAAATAAAAGTTCAGGTCATCAAAATCTGAATTCTCTTTTAGATTTGATAGAACAGGTCTTCATCAACGATGAGAATCTGGTGAACTTCCATCTTTCCTGCAGCAATGGAAGTAAATGATGCACTTCCTCCAGGTTGACTTGACTGACAAACCCTCTGTCTGTACAAACTGTACTGTCACTACACCCGCTGATCAGATCAACATCAGGACAACACTGTACTGCAGGAAGTGGGACTGTAACATTGGAACAACAGAACCAGATGATAAAGACCAGCACAGTCTCCAGCCCTGAACCATAATGGAGCTGGTCTGGGATGAACTGGACAGAAGGTAAAAGTGACACACATTAGAACAGGGGTCTCCAACAGGTGGCTAGCGAGCTCCCAGTAGCTCACCTCCTGTTTTAAAGTAACTCACCCAAAGGTTCTGAGAATACAGTCTGTGCAAACCATGGATGCATACTTCAAACTTTAAGCAACACAACTTCATTCAGTAAATCTGCTCCAAATGCAACTAAATCAGATACACCTAATAATTATTTGTCAGTTTGTTTACATCACATCAGCTGTAGGTGACAAGCAGTTATAGCAACTCTTCTGATAACAGAACACATACAAACTAAACCTTTCCTGCAAACAGGAAATATGTGTAATATGTTGCCATGGATACAGTAAGTTAAGCTGTGGGCTTCAACTTGAGCCAATTTGTTTTTTTAGCATGTTTACCATGTGTGTTTACATTTTGGAAAATGAAGTGTATTGAATTATCTATTTTAAGTTCCTGTTTGTTATGTACCATTTGAAATTATTATTATAATTATTTTAAATTATCTTCTTCATCTAATTTGTTTTGGAGATCAGTGTGCGTGCGTGTGTGTGTGTGTGTGTGTGTGTGTGTGTGTGTGTGTGTGTGTGTGTGTGTGTGTGTGTGTGTGTGTGTGTGTGTGGAGTGTTTTCATACAATGTGTGAATACTACCACTAATGTAAGACATGAGGAGCTCTCAGCCCCTTTTATTTTGTCAAAGTATCTCTCAGAGGAAAAAAGGTTGGAGGCCATTTATTACAACAGTCCTGTAATAAACCCTCCTTCATGAAGGTTATAATGTTCAGTTTATAGGCATTATAGGTGCACAATGCAGTTTGTGGTGCTGTGGAACTGTGTTGTGTTGTACTGAAGTGTTTCTGTTATGTAGCCTGCTCACATTGATATCAATGGAGTGGAGAAAATAATAAAAACACCTGTCTGTGAAACTATATAAACCAGAGATCCTCACCAGATAGTTTATTGAAGACATCTGTCTTCTAGAAAACAAACCACGTTATCTAATTATCACGTATATGAACTTACTCTGCTTGAAGCAGCTTTATCTCCCAGAGAAAGCTTGTTCATCCTTCACCAGGGGAGCAGCTCAGCGGAGGAACAGGGAACCTAAACAGCAGTGGGGGCAGTGGGTGATGATGATGCTGGTATAAAGACAGGGTGGTGGGTGTTTCACGTTTCTGTTGCTTTATCTTTAGCTGAACTTCTGTTTTCCTTGTTATTGTGCTGGGACTCAGACTCAGACACACACACACACACACACACACACACACACACACACACATATATATATATATATATATATATATACACGTCAAACACATACCTGAAACTTTAAAGTGTCAAACACCTGATAACAGTACATTTAATCTGTGGACGATGAGACCTGTTATTTAACTGGCTACAAACAGCGAGATGGTGGAGTCAGTTAACTAGTTTCAGTTAAGCTAACATGATGTCTCTGTCTTAACTTACCGTGTTCGACCATTTGATTTGTCTGAACCCGAAACCCGGTGGTCCCGTCGCTTCCAACCCGTCTTCGGGTGTAATAACAACTAACTTGTGACTCAAACCGTGAGTAACGTTGGAGTTAGTGAAGAGTTAAACCCTATTTAAACTCCGTGGACTCGGACTGCCGCAAACTGGTTGATCACTGACGTAAAAGTGGCGTGAAGTCTCCGTTGGCGGCATTGTTTGTGTGTATAGGTCTGCTGCTGCTGCTGAGGCCGTTGTGACGACAACCAGATAGTTGTACAATTCTCTCATTTTGTCAGCTTTTCTTTATACAGGTTTGTTTTATTCACATATGAGTATAGAGAGTCGGTGTAAAATGGCGGGAAGAGATAACAGGACTGCTCTATGTTTCAGGTGGCGTCATCCAGACACGTGCTGGCTGCTGGAGAGCTATGAAGATGAGGAAGAGACCGAACATTCTGCTAACAGGTGACACACGCCTCCCTGCTAGCTGCTAACGAGCCGCTGACATTAAATTAAGTCACATGAGAGTTGCAGTAAACTAGTCAGTCAGGACTCTACAGGCCTTTCACTGTGTTACAGTTCTGAGCAGGATGTCTGTCAGTGATGGCAGCTAGTCACTTTGATTTTCACCTCATCAACCATCAGAACATGATGGAGATGGATGTAACGTTAAGATCCTTACAGTACTTATGTCAAACCTGAACAATACTGTAGTGTACACTGTAACCATCAATACACACATAAACCACAAGGCATGTGCGATAACCAAAATGTAATATCTGGATACAGTCAGACCAAATATTGCAACATATATTATCGCAGCCGGTGTTTTGTCAACTTTTCTAAAAAAAATAAATAAATTTTTAAAAAAAATCACTTCTATTTTATGCAAAACTGCAATAGAGACATGGTGACTGTGGCAGGCATTTTTCATTATTCTTGGACGTTTGATAAACCAGATGATTGATGCATTAGTCGATTAAATAAGTGACATCTTAATCATTGGTTGCAGCCCCAAAGGAGTTGATGCTGAAATACCATCATCTCATTTCTAACCATAAATGAATTATTAAATGCCAGGTGGGTAGTTGTGGGGATTTTCATGGCATTGGTCATTGGTGCTGTTTAGCAGCGTGATCAAACCTCACCAGATTATGTTGTATGCATGATTTCACCTTTAAATTAATCCAACATTGATTGTGCACTATGGAATGAAACCTAATCTTAATCTCAGATGTTAACCCTCTCTCACACAGGAACCCCTGGTGTTGGAAAGACCACTTTAGGAAAGGAGCTCGCCCAGCGGACAGGACTAAACTATGTCAACATAGGAGACCTGGCCCAGGAAGGTAAATACCTGAACCGACAGAAACACACACTGAAACAAATGTCTAACACTGAATAGGATTCCTAGAGGATGGAGCACCTTCATCCTTCTGATGAATCCCATAGTAAAACCCTTATTGGTCATTGTCCTTATGCTGTCGGAGCTGGACCTGCTTTGGATCTTCACTGAGGTTTAGACTTTACAGGAAGTACACAAATAAATGCAGATAAAAAGTCGTCCTCACCTGATTCTCTGCCCCCAGGACAACTTTATGACGGCTACGATGAGGAGTACCAGTGTCCGATTCTGGATGAGGACAGGGTGAGTTGTATTACACTTTGAGCTTGGTTCTGAAATGTTGATTGTACTGCACAGAAACAGAAACATGCTGCTACAGAACAGGCACTGTGCTGGGACATGTTGGAGAGAAGTAAAGGAAGAGGTGCTGTGTTCACGTTTCCCCCCCCTGTATTACTCTATATACTGTATATAGACAAGTTATAGTCTAAATTATCATCATAACTGAGCAGCTGAGTCCATCTGATCTGTGAGCTGAAGTTTGTTTTTATCACGATAGACTGAATTAGGTTGGCTGGATGTAAATATTTTAAATACTGTAACTTGCTGTGATCCTGCAGGTGGTGGATGAGCTGGATGAAAAGATGATAGAGGGCGGTGTGATTGTCGACTATCACGGCTGCGACCTGTTTCCTGAACGCTGGTTTCACATCGTCTTTGTCCTCCGCACAGACAACACTCAGCTGTTCACACGGCTAGAGAACAGGTAACTTCATTTCAGTTCTCGTGTGTGTAACAGAGTTCAGTCTATATACTGTATACAGTTTACAACATTCCGTTAAGGTTCTAACTGTAACCACCATCAAAGAGTTGCATTGTAAATTATTAGATAAGACTAAAGATGGATTAATACACATAGATAATCATTCTGTAGGTCAATATAATGACTATCTCTCTCAGATTGGACATACATTAATTATTTGTTTAATATATACATATAAATAAAACATATTTTCATTTAACAGTCAGACACGCACCTGGGGGATACAAGCCCAGTCTGACCTTGGATACTATGTAACCTAGATCTAAAATAACATCATGAGAATATGAAAATAACACAAATATGTAGACTTTGCAATAAACAAATAAAATTAATGACAACATTTAATTCCATATTACAGGATTTTGCTGTTGGATATAGTAACCATTTAAAGCTCAAATTATGTTTTAATGTAACATACTAGAGGCACATGTTACATGTGCTGAACCTCAGTTAATGTATGACTCCAATCTGACTTTAAGACGACGGACCAGTATGTTCAGCAGCCATGACAGGCTGATGTTTTCACCTTGTACCTGAGTGCTCATGGGTTGGAACGTCATGTATGTCACTGTTGAGCAGCTCGCTCCATATGTCACTTAAAAAACATCACATCAATCAAGACCCACTAATAGATATCACATGCACTGATTCCTGCTGGTGTATGCACCTGCTTTAGTAACATTATGGCTGAATGGCCTGTGCCACTCAAACACTACATCATTTATGTTCCACTGTACAGCCTCTTCACTGACATGCAACTTGTTACTGCAACAGTTACAAACTCTGTAAAAATGAAAATACTTTTGTCATTCAACCGTGGTGCAATAAACTACACCCACTATATGAGCCATACAAGCCTAATATATACACTCACTACAGCCAGCCCTAATACCTTATCTAACATTACTACAGAAGTGCTAAATTATTAGGAGTGGTTATCTACTAGTATTGTATTATATTATAAGCTACATGGTACAACAGAGTATTAGGGCCACATTAAGGGAAAGAAAATCTGAAATTTCAAGAATAAAGTCATAATATTACAAGAATAATGTCATCATTTTACGAGAAAAAAAGCTGTAATATTACGAGAATAAAGTAATAATATTATGAGAATAAAATGGTAATTTTAGGTTCTGTGGTGTTCTCGAGGGGAAATATCAGAAGCTTTAAAATGAGGAACGTGGAGCATCCTATGAAGTTATACTGCAGCTGAGGTTTCACTAACAAGGAGATACTTCATCTTTAGGTTCATCAGTATCATCATCATCATCATCATCATTAGGACACTGAAAACATTGGGAAGAAATTGAGTCTGTTTGATTGTTAGACTGACAAACAGCAGCTGCCAGAAGCAGCTCAGGCTGCCACTGACTGTCCTTTCACCTGTTTGATAGGTTGTTGTAATATTCCTAAAAATTATGTTTTTTTCTCTCAAACTTTTACATTTTTAATTCTTGCAAAATTACGACGTTATTCTTGTGATATTATGACTTTATTCGCATATCATTATGACTTTATTCTCAAAACTTCAGGTTTCCTTTTTTTTTTTTTTCCTGTTATGATGAGGTTAGTTTTCACTCCCCTTGTGATCACAGTTGTTCCTGTTTGTCTCTCTGGTCCTGGTCTGAAGTGGACTGTGTCCTCTGTATGATTTACAGGGGTTACTCTGGGAAGAAGCTGCAGGACAACGTGCAGTGTGAGATCTTTCAGACAATCTATGAGGAAGCCATGGAGGCCTACAAAGAGGAGATCGTCCACCAGCTGCCCAGCAACAGTCCTGAAGACCTGGATCACAACCTGGAGCAGATAGTGCAGTGGACTGAGCAGTGGATGAAGGACCACAACTAGAGGCTCAACTCTGTCTGCTGGGCTCCAGTGGCAGGATTGTCAGCAAACATTATTTGGACAGTTAAACATGAATTGTTATTATCTGCATCTACATTATCTGCAATCTGCATTTATTTTCATAAATTTTGATGACAGAAGATATTAAGTATGAGCTCTTTCTTCAGGGGCCTGTTTCACCTGCCTGGAGTGTGCAGGGAGATTACTGTTTTAAACACAGTAAAAAAAAAAACACTGGGACTTTGTGACACTAGCTGTCTGATTACCTATTGTATGGATTTTAAATAGTGAAAGCTAGTGTCATATCAAAGTATCATGCACTGCTGCATGCTTGTCAAACATTTTTGTAAATAAATGAGCAGTGAGAAACAGAATCTCACTCTGTCCTAGTGGTAATTAGACAGTGGTCAGAGTACTGACAGCTGCTGTCAGTTACCAATAATGATAAATAAATATTCAGTATTTACTGTATCTAACAGTAATAAAGTACTTCACAGCAGAAAAACTGAAAAATGTACAAAAAAAACAGATTAAAAAAATAAACAATGAAGAAACTAAGTCAAAAAACATATTATAGAATAAAGTTGGGGTTGAATGTTACATGATTTTTAACTAGTACATGCAGATTGCCAATAGTAAGAATACAGTAGTTACAAAAGCTGGCACCAGATGTCTGGCCATATTTGATCAATATCCATCCAACCATTAGCCATACTGCTTATCCTTATAGGGTCGCGGGGGGGGCTGGAGCCAATCCCAGTTGACATTGGGTGAGAGCAGGGTACATTCTGGACCAGGTCTCCAATCTAACAGGGTCAAGCAACAACAACGAGACAAGCAACCATTTACACCTATGGGCACTTTAGAGTCACCAGTTAACCTAATTTGCATTTCTTTGGACTGTGGGAGGAAGCTGGAGAACCCGGAGGAAACCCATGCAGGCACTTGGAGAACTCTATACAGAAAGGCCCCAGCTGGCTGGCAGGTCCACACTGAGGCAACAGTGCTAACCACTGCATCATGCGCCACCCTCCATTAGATATACCACCACAGCGCAGCCTGAGCCCTGAATGCATCAGGTGGAAAGTGACGGCGTTGGGCTGTGTGAGACTATTTGTTTTGGCCTGTCCCTGCTTCCTTTTCTCAGGTTCTTCCTGAGTGCCTGACTGGCGTCACCTGGTTGGTTATTTAGGCTGTGGGTTTCAAGATGGCCTCTCTGTCTCAGCCATCCTGGGAAGCCAGTATTTCCCCTACATTCATTCAGCAGCGGTGTGCTGCTGCTGCTGCTAGATTATGAGCGCCACTTCTAAAGCTTCACACGATTGTCAATATTAGCGGTGCAGCTGCTGTGCACACTCAAAGCAGAGGCCGTTTCTCTTCTGAACTAATTCGTCTGCGTCCATCTGAAGTTACTGTTACCGATAAAGTCACTTTGGCGCTTCACTTTTTTTTGCTCTCTTCTCAGTTCTATGGCACACCGATTGACGTGTTAAGATGTCAAATTTGCATAAAGGCAGAAAATGATGTTTTAGCACGTCAGGTACCTCTAAAGACGGTATAAAATGCCGTGTTAACATGCTAATTTTGAATGTCTTAAGGTGTTTAAAGTGTGTTGAGTGCTACTAATTCATCAGTTTCTGATTGGAAATCACAGACCTTATCATTTCAAGGGAAGAAACAATTGCCCATTTAACGTATGAATTGAGGTTAAGAATATTGACATTATGTCATATAAATAATGGCATTAATTTCTGCACTTTTATAGACTACTCCTTAATGAGAAAAATGTTACATTAATATCTTGACATTTATTTAATGTGGTGTGTCTGTCTAAGTGTTGACTAGATGGCAGTATTTGCAAAGATTTGCATACGGGCTCCAGCAACGTAAACTGTTTAAGATCCATTCTGATTAGTGGCGAGTGTTTTCCTGTTAAACAAACGCACACATATGGTCTGTTGTTCACTCTCTGGAGAGGAATGAGAACCTGTAGAACAGGCCTATTCAACTAGTGGTCCGTGGGTTAACACCGGCCCGTCAATCAATTCCAGCCAGTCCACCGATCAATTGTTTAATTTTCTACATTTTTCTACAATAAATCTTCTAGACCACAGAGAGGCTCTAATAATGCAGCAGCCTTCTTGGTAAACACTACCAGTCCCAGGAAGTAACCGCAGAGTCTGTTGTTAAAATGTTCCAAACTTTCAACTATAAGCTGCATTTCCACCGCAGGAACTTTCCCCAGGAACCTTTTGAGGAACCAGCACGTTTCCACCACAGGAGCCAGGGTTTAAATTTAGTTATTAAGGTAATTAATTGACCCCCAAAAAGGTACCTGGTCAGGGGGTAGTAATTTCCAAAGGTTCAGGAACTTTGGGGGATGTGGTCTGCAGTGCTGAACATTTCTGACTGGTCAAGTACTTGCTGCATTTTATTTTACCCGCCATGTTTAAAAGTCCACAGTGAGCGAGTGAGCAAACACATTTTCCACACCATGAAACAGGCCTGGGAGAAGGTAAAAAACTGAAACAGGACTTCAAAAATAGGATCACAACAACCCGAGTGGCGAGGGATTGCTGCATCCTGTAGGCTATTGAATATATACAGTACACTATTTATCCTGTATTTTCGTTCATGTTATGTCCTCAAAGTGCTGTGAATAATGTAATATCAAGTAATAATTTTGCATAATCTTTAGGCCGAGGTGGAAACACAGACAACAATGGGCCACAGGAACCTTTTACTTCCTTTCCTTTTTGGTTGAAACGCGGCTATAGTTTGTGTTGTGTATAGGGCTGGGTACTGAAACCTGGTATTAACCTGCCTTGTGCAGTGTAGGTAAGGGGCGAGGGGCAGCTCTGTCTCATGCTGAAGCAGCGTGCAGCACACACACAGACACAGAGACGCTGCTCAATGGCGGAGAGAACTAAACGTTCAAAGTGTGGTTCAGTCTTTTTGGGCAGAAACACGAGCGATCTCTGGAAACATCCAGTGAAAGACCGTCACATACAGATGGAGAAATGCACTGACTAGCTCGTAGTTCATCTGTTGTTGATCCCGGTATGTTTTGTATGCTGCAGCCTGGAGCCATACACACACAGTTAACTGAATTATACCACCATGGGTTAATAATGAAAAGTAACAATTATCCAGCTGATTGTTCTGGGTGTTCTCGTCAAAATAGAGGTTTTGGATCTGTGTGCCATACAGGAGAGAGCAAGAAGAGCCAGAAGCCAAGGACAACTTCACAATTATGTACACTTTATAAACTCGTTGTTTGCAATATTGTCATTTACTACATCCCACATGGAACAAGCCACGATACAACGAGTATATTTGATATATCTCCAGAGGATCTTTAACTTAAGCGGGGGGGGGTGTCCCTAAAGTAGGACAACTGGCGGAGATAAATGACGACAGACTGATGGCCCTCACATCACACATCATGAAGACCCTGGAGCCGCTGCTTCTCCACCTTCTGAAGCCACAGGTCAAACATGCACTAGACAAGACAAGCTGGAAGGGATGGGGGTGGATCCCAGCTTCTTGTCTGGATTACGTGACAAGACGACCACAGTACGTCAGGCTGGGTAACTGTGTCTCAGGGACAGTGATGAGCAGCACCGGGGCTCCACAGGGGGCTGTTCTGGCTCCAGTCCTGTTCACCCTGTATACAGCTGACTTTAAATACAACTCTGAGTCCTGCCACATCCACAAATACTCGGATGACACAGCTATTGTGGTGCGTATCAGGAACAGGCAGGAAGAGGAGTACAGGAATCTGATGATGGCCTTCAGTGAATGGAGCGACAAGAACTGCCTCCTTCTGAACACCTCCAAGACCAAGGAGATGGTCACGGACTTTCGGAGGTCCAGGCCCACCCTTCAGCCAGTCAACATTCTAGGGAAGGACAGTGAAGTCATGCACACTTAGAAATACCTAGGTGTGCACCTGGACAGTAAGCTGGACTGGTACCTGAACACAGATGCCATCTACCTGAAGAGGCAGAGCCGGCTCTTTTTCCTCAGGAGGCTCAGGTCCTTTGACGTCTGCAGTGAAATGCTGCACATGTTTTATCAGACAGTGGTGGCCAGTGAACTTTTTAATGCTGCAGTCTGCTGGGGCAGCAGCATGTCCGACATGAACACAAGGAGACTTGATAAGCTGGTCAAAAAGGCTGGGTCTGTGCTTGGCAGGAGTCTGGACTCACTCAGGACTGTTGTGAAGAGACGCATGCAATGTAAGATGGAAGCCATCTTGGACAATAACAACCATCCTCTCCACAATGTTCTGGCAGGACAGAGAAAACAGCTGCAACTGCAGCAAATGTCTCATTTCATTGCGCTGCAGAACGGAGAGGTTCAGGAGATCCTTTGTTCCCACTACCATCATGCTATACAACACCTCAGCCAATGGAAATGGACTCAATTAATTATTATTGTTCACTTATTATTAACTGTTATTATTATTACCAATGAGCTACTTGACATATGACTTTCCCCTAGGGGATAAATAAAGTGTCTGTCTGTCTGTCTATCTATCTATCATCTATCTATCTATCTATCTATCTATCTATCTATCTATCTATCTATCTATCTATCATCTATCTATCTATCTATCTATCTATCTATCTATCTATCTATCTATCTCGCCCACCCCTACCTGCATGTCCAGTGTTAAGATCCTCTGTTAGTAATTACAGTATAGCTGGTGCGCTCCACAGGGTGAGACAAGCTACCTGACATAGCAATGTTATTACTATCACACTTACTTGTCCAGTAAGTGAAAGTCAAGTACAAGCTTAGACTAAACTCAGATTTGTCCTGAACACATACATCTTGATAGTGAAATTATATTTCAGTTTTCAGATGACTCTATTAAACTGGTTTGTTAGGAAGAATAGTGCAGGTGAGGGAGGAAAGAGAAGCAAGAGAGCAGGAAGGAGGACAGGAGAGAGAAGGTACAGTGGTAGGTCATGAGTGAGGAGAGGAGCAAGTAGAGGTAAGGAGAGGAACAAGGAGAGGAGCGAGGAGAGGAGTGAGGAGAGGAGCAAGGAGAGGAGCGAGGAGAGGAACAAGGAGAGGAGCATGGAGAGGCATGAGGAAAGGTGCCAGGGGAGGAGCAAGGAGAGGAACAAGGAGAGGAGCAAGGAGGGCCTGGTCATTTAGTTTGAAGCTTTTCTGACTTGCATGAAAAGAGGCTGCGGTCGCATCCTCATGGACACCAGCACAACAGCACCATGGCTGAAACATTCTAGAGGAAACACTGAAGGCTGGTGCCTGTCAGACTGGTGCCTGGTTTTTGTTTGTTTTTGAATTGTGGTCAGTGAAAGCCACAGCAACACATCCCTCTGCCACCCTGAGGGGTGCTCCCGGTCAGCTCTCCTAACTGGGAGCGTGCTGAACAGTCTACTGTGGGTAATGTAACAAATATTCATGAGTACCTCATAACCCAAACTATCCCTTTAAGTTGACTCGAGTTATCCTTAATAAATTTGTTTTTTTACGTGGTTACTGTGTGGACCTCCCTTCTTTGTTGTGCTCCTGAATGGGCCAGGCGTAACAGGAGGATTCTGCCTGTCTCACCTTCCGCCAGTGTTGACATGAACATCCTATTTTCTTTTCATCTCAGCTACATTAACTGATGAAATAATACAATTTCTTCACAGATCTGGAGAACTGAGTTTTGATAGATTCCTAACAAATTCTTCTAATACTGTGACTATTTCACCATATGATTTTAATTAGTTTTCAGTTACGACTGTGCTGTCAGGACACTCACACCACCTCACCTCACACCTGTCCACCACCTGAACTCCTGATCACCTGGGCGTGAGACACATATCCCTATGCTGGGTGTTGAAGTTTTTTTTTTTTTTAGATTACCAGCTGATGCAGCTGTCAGCCTCTCACACTTTGTTTTGTTGACACTGCCTCCAAAGGAACAACAGGAAGGCTGTGTCAATATTCATGAGGGATTTTCACTGACCATTTATGGTCTGCTGTGGGAGTGTTTTGGCAGAATATGAGGCGACAAAGTTCACACGTTTTCAAGTTAATAGTGATTTATAAACAGCTATTTATATGGAGATGTGTGCGCGCACGATTTTATGATTTTTTTTTCTCTTTAGTCCTTTGTGCTCTTCTGGTCTCGTTTTCTCTTGGTATCAGGGCCCTGGACCAGGATCTGGTGTGACCAAGGTGTCTCTCTAAGGAGTCCGTGACGTGAACACTTGAGGGAGGCCACATCTGTACACATGTAGTAACACACAGTCAGCACTCAGCTCAGTATTCATCGAGGCTGTGGCTGTGGAAGGTATGTTCACGGAGACTGTTGGTGGTAAAAGAGTCGGTACATGTAGTCACTGAGAATTTAAATGGAGACGTGATGGCATTTGACGCTTTTTAAATGTTTATTTTAGTGGCTCAGGTGTTTCGGAGTATAATTACCTGTTCCCGTGATCAGTTCTAGAGAACGTTATTTCTGCCTTCTCCCGGAAAAAAACAAACGTAGTAACTTTTCTAGAGTAGACTGTACACTTATCATTTAAGAAGAGAATGTGGTACGTCAAGTTTCCGGTACGATTTTTTCAGAATAAAATCTCTTAAAGCGCTATCACATGTACAGTATTCGCTACAAAATGGTGTTTCATTTTTATAATGGTAAGAATTAACAGTTAGGTCAATGAATAGGGTTACTAAGATCAAATTTAATATGATTACCAAGCGCAAAATAAGTACATGTTATCGAATACATCCATTATGAAAGAGACGATTAAAGTAAACGATAGGTTGACACAGCAAGATACAGTTTTTTGGTTTGGTTTATTTTGGATATAACTGAAACACCGGCAGACGTCTTATTTTTATTTATTTTTTTTGCCAGCAGCCGGACAGGAGCCGCCATGTTTCCTCCAGCAGAGGGCGTCGTATTCTAGTAACTCCAGGCTACACTAATGCGGTTTGCTAGTCGGAAGTACAGCTAATTTCCACTGAATCTCTGTGGCGTCTGGCACATATGGATAGACGTGTGTGATAAAATGGGTAAGACCGAGTTTTACTTTAGTTCGTAGGACAGGACTGTGTTCATGTCGTCTGAGTTACAGGGGTGGACCTTTCGGATGTCATTAGCCGGTCTCCCGGCGATGACACTGAGAGGAAATAAAGACGGTGTCGTCTTAAAATGTTCGGGTCTGTTTAAATGAGAGGAGTCGATTTAGCTCCGTGTGAACTGAAGACACTAGAGTTTTGTGATGGATTGTTGAGAGGTTTTTGGAATATGTTGTCACCCATTTAGTGTATGTCACGTTAACTGACCAAAATATAGTCCAGACCAGCTTTACCAATAACGACAGCAATCTTTCGACTTTAATTCAAACGGTGTCAGTAATAATAATGATAAAGTAAAAGTTTATGTTGCATAGAGGATGTATTCATTGCAGTGTTCACTGTTACACTGGATTCCTATGGTGAATTAAGTAATACTTGGATACTGGACAGACATTAAGTCCGGATCCAGCAGGGTCTCATAAAGTTTCACCTTGTGTTTGCTGTAGGATCAGGTCCGGTCATATACAGTATATTTGTCAGATGCTACTTCCACATGTAGAAAACTTTGGCGCATACAGAAAATTTGATAACAGCCAGCATCTGCCCAGATGTGGAAGTATATGAGCCAGACTCGGGCCAAGGATCCAGGCATATGTTGAAGTTTCATTTTACTGTCTGGGTGACCACTGGTGGTGGCTTAAGGGAATATTACACGCCTTTATATTGTACTGTTATATTGTACCATTGTGCTGTTGCACAGTGTAAAGGGCTGTGATCTGTTTGGGGCATGTAGATGATTGTCAGCCACAATGTGACATCATGTGAGTGGCTCAGAGATTATTCTAAAATGTGTGATCACATGGCTCAAAGAGGGCACATCATTGACACTGTATATTAGTACTTTGCATGTTTATTAATAATGTTTTCTGGCTTCCACGTCCCACATCATATGACCCTGTGGTTCACAATCTATTCTTAAACATCCAACTTAAAGCTAAGTTCACTGTGGTGTTTCAGTTCCATTCAGGATTAACCTGAGATATTTGCTCATATTTGCTTTAACGCTTTAGTCACTGCTGTGAGCCTAAATTCCAGTTTAGACTATTTTATATAGGTTAACTGTAAAATGGAAACTGTTGTGACAATGAGGCATAACTACTGTTAAAAGTCACATGCATGTGTGTGTTGCACTGACTAGTTGCCGTTTCCTGTAGTGATGAATAGAATAGTAAACAGACACCAATTTCGTAATGCTTTTACCAAAGCACGTCACAGTTTGTTTCTCATTCATTCATTCATTCACTCAAAGACTCACTAACAGCAGAGCTACCATGGAAAGTACTGGTCTAACCATCAGGAGAAATGTAAGATACAGAGGGAGCTGAGGATCAAACACTAATTGATTAATTGATTAATGATGAGCGTTCATCTGTCTCCTATGTGTTCTCTACAGAGACCAGCTATTATGCCGCAACCCAGGGTGAAGCTGGTGGTTACGGGAGATGATTTTGGCTACTGTCCCAGGAGGAACCAGGGAATTGTGGACTGCTTCCAGGCTGGAGGCATCTCCAACGTGTCACTGCTGGTTAATGCCTCTGCTGCCAAAGAGGCAGCTGATCTGGCTAAAAGGTACTGTATGCTACTGTACTGGTGCAGTCCCCTTGTTAGTCAGGGCTGATTGCTTGGCCTGCCTTGGTCAAGTTTTGGCATGCAAAATTACCTGTTACAAAAACTCAATCAATGTACTGAGGTACAGGCAGGAGAAAATAAGATCCATGTGTAAATAGGCAGTTAATTATAAGCCATGCTCTTGGATTCATAGTCCGTGCTCTCAGGTTAATCTGTGCCCTCAGATCCATGCTTTTGAAAGACTTGGCTTGTGAGTGAAAGTTAATACAGCATTAAACAACCAAAACTCTACCTAAGCACCAACTTATTAGGGTGCTCAAACTTTTGAAGATGCGACAGTTCCTGTTTTTTTCATGCATTTCCCTAAATGCACTCTTTATTTAAATGAACAAGATTTTTTTTTTTAAAAAAACCTTGTTCAGTATTGCATCAGTTGAAGTGGGTTTGATCAAGTTTTTTTCAAGTTAATAAAGTGTGGAGCATTAAACTTGTCAGACATTTTGAGCCAGCATCACATGATATGATAAAAAAGTTTGTCTTTTCTTGTCAGACACAACATCCCCATCGGTCTCCATGCCAACCTGTCAGAGGGCGTTCCAGTGTGTCCGAGCCTCCAGCAGGCCTCCACACTGATTAACCAGCGGGGCTTCTTCCTTGGGAAGATGGGCTTCCGTCAGGCCCTGGAGAGAGGGCAGCTCAGCATGAATCAGGTACACTTCTCCAAAGCCCATTACATGCATGTATTGTATTAATTTTTTCATTTATGCAACAATATAATACTACAAAAAAAAATGACAAAAAGAAACACACAAAAGGAACAAACTGTGATGACTTTACTCTCTTTGTTTTAATATTTAATGCTGGCGTGACAGTTTGTTGATCACACAATAACTAAGAATGTAAAACACAATATCTTTTACACTTAGTTGAATAAATAAGAATCATTTTTTCAAATCAGTTAGTTTACTTTCTTGCCAGAGATCTTTTATTTCTTTGGTTGGAAAGAGAATTTACTTGTGAACTGAATTGAAACTTTACTATTATTTAGTTTGGTTCGAGGGTTCACCCTGAAACCTGACCTGATCAAACTGTCACAGCATGTGTAGTGAAGTCATGTTTATGTTGAGCAATTCAGCATGAGAACAGAGTTGTCACTTGATCGCTGCTGTGTTGTATATTTAACTTTAAGTTCCTCTTACAGTGGTTTTAAAGTTAACAAACAGCTCATTTAGTGACATATCTCATGTTGATTTTCAGCTACCAAGAGAAGATAGGGAAAATATTATATTTCTCTATTACATTAATATCCAGGTGTATTTTTTCTTTCCCAGGTGGATCTGGAGCTGAGGGCCCAGGTGAGGCTGTTCAGAGAACTGACAGGTCACCTGCCCCACCACATGGACGGACACCAGCATGTTCATGTACTGCCAGGTAAAAGACTCAGCTGTAACTGTTGTTGGACGTGGACATGACTGAACAAGCTACACATTCCTCACTAACTAACATACACTCACTGAGCACTTTATTAGGAACACCTGTACAAGCAAGCAAAGTTGATTTATATAGCACTTTCGCAGACACTAGTCACAAAGGTCTTCACAATCAAATGAATCAAATTAAATGAAAGAATTAAGATCAAAATACTTCAAATAAAAGCAAAAATAAAAACACCAGATAAAATGTACAAAAGACAGATATAGGACACAGGTCAAAAGCATAAAATACCACATGCCAACTAAAAGCCTGTCTGAACAGATGTTTTCAGTTGCTTTTTAAAAGTCCAAAGGTCCAAGGATCTCAGATTTGGTGGGAGACTATTCCAGAGCTTAGTAGCTGTTGACTCGAAGGAGTGATCACCCCAGGTCTTAAAGTGTGTTCATGGTATGCTTAGAATACCCAGGGTGGAAGATTCAAGAGCTTGGCTTGGTGTGTGGGGTGAAGTACATCTGTGATATATTATATATATATATATATACACCATAGACCAAGTTTGCCAATATTTCTGAGGTGAAAGAAACATGATCTAGTCTGTGTTTTAATGTGTGCATCAAAGCTCATGGACTGGTCAGAGATGATGCCAAGATCAGGCAGACTGGGTTGAGAGGAGAAGGACAGGTCAAGATGGTTTTTACAAGAAAGAAGGAACTTGGCCGTAGTGTTTGTACCACTAGTTTAGACTGAATGACTTGGGGTCGGTTTCACAAAGATATTTCAGACTGGTCTGTAGTGTTGGTACAGACTTAATTTTGCTCATAGACTAGTTTAATGCAAGTTAAAATATTTCACAAAAATAATGACTGACTCATTTTAAGCCAAAAAAAATTTGACACCTTACCCATAGGCCAACCCAGGCCTAAGACCAATGTTACCATGGTAATAATCAGTGACACCTGCGCTGAGCAGCAACAACAAAAAACAGGAAAACAATGGCTCATAATTTGTGGTTTGCTAACATTGTTATGGTGAGCAAAGAGAAGGGAAAGTTTAAGTGTTTAGAGACAGCAGAGATTTCTTTTTTTTTATTGTTTCACTTTTCACTGAATTTCCCACGTAAAACATCCTTGTAACTGATGAATTCTTCCAAAAGACAAACATTTTATTCTGGCGTAACCAAAGCTCAATGGTTTGATGCGGCTCTTTGGTCAGCCATTTTTTTATATTGAAAAATGTCTTAATTTAATCAGAATTGATTGTACCACAGTCCATCTTAAGATAGTCAAGAACTAAACTGCTTTGTGCAACAGATGAATTTAGACATCCATCTGAAGTCTGACTCTTTGTTATATCTTAGCACAGTCAAAGTCTGTCTTTGTGAAACCGACCCCTGGTGAAGGCTGGAGGGAAGATCCTGGGCTTAAAAGCTATAGCAGCCTGACTGGTTGATGAGATGATGAACTACAGGTAAATTGGGCAGGAGCAGGTACCAGAGAATGGAATCTCTCCAGGGCCATTGGCTGTCACTTGCTTAATCTGGTCTTATCTCTGCTTCCTCCAAGAAGGTCTTTGATCAGTTGCCTGATGTGGTAACTGTTCTGAGCTGCAGTTGGCCTCATGACTAATTTACAGCTGTGCAAAAAGGAACTAGGCCTTGGGGTTTAAAGGGGGGATGAGTCTTTGGAAGGTGTCGCACTTAAAGGTGCCTGAAATATCCTACACCAGAAATCTAGGAATCATTAAATTCAACACACAAATTACTTGTGTTGTCAGTGTCAGCAGTAGCTCCTCCCACATTACCACTGCTGTCTTTTGGAGATTTGACTGGAGACGGGAGTCTCACACACTTTCATTACTTCATATCTTCACTATTGATGTTGGAGTCAGTTTGTCATTACCTGATTGTTGTGCTGGGTGTTGCAGAGGTGCGTGAGGTGTTTGCACAGGTCTTGTCAGACCTCAGGATCCCATACACTCGTGTTCCAGTGGAGCCAGGTTTACACAGCTGCCCGTGGTTGCCAGCACACATCCAAAGATTCTACACACAGGTGGAGAAGGATGCTCTGGACTCCATCTCAGTCTTCACACGCTATGGAATCAGGTATGCTTTGGTGTGTGAGTGTGGACGGAGAACAACAGTAAAAACAGTGAATTTAAGTGATCAGTTTAGTGATTACAGTCCTGGGTCCAGATGTTTAATGATGCATCTGAACAAAAAAATGCATACAGTTTTCACCACATGAAGTGGTATTTATGGAAGAATGTGCAGTGAGAATTTACACATCTCACACAGAGCAGCTGCACAACAGACAGTCTGAGATGAACTCACCTGATTCTTCCAAAGCCCTTTCTAATGAATCAGGAGTCAACTCAGTTATACAGTCATATATTATATAATTATAGAGCCAGTCCTTTTAATTAACATGTTCTTGGTGAGCACACAGACATCTACTGTATCAGACTGGTGCTGCTGCTCTTTGCTTTATTTCAGGTAAATAATTATATGAAAGTTAAATTGGTTCAGTGTGAACAGGATTTAAAAGTAGATGTTCATCTGTGACGGTGTCTGTCAGTGGGCTTCGGTACTGAGAGGTCTAATCAGAGTCTAAGCCTTTTCCATGTCCACAGGTGGCCAGACGTGTACCTGGGACTGACGACCATGGGCCAGAACATGTCCATCCCCAACCTGCAGCGAGCCCTCAACCACGTTCTGGCTGCGGGGCCCTCAGGCACTACCTCCAGCAGCGCATCAAGTTCCAATCAACCTGTGGTCACCGCAGAGCTAATGGTCCACCCAGGTTACCCCAGTCACACCCAGGAGGGAGGCTGTGGAGAGGGCCCTGATGACTTCTCCCAGTCAGCTGACAGACAGCACGAGCTGAGCGTGCTCAGAGACCCGTCCCTGCAGGCCCTCTACAGCCAGGAAAGAGTGCAGCTCTGTGCCTTCAAAGACCTCTGACCACTGCACAAGCATCTATTTATACTAAAGAGAACCAGCGTGGACCCAGGTTCCCAGGTTCTGTTCCAGTGGTTTAAAACAGCATCATTCAGAGTAAAACTAACTTTTACAATAACACAACTAGCTCTAAATCAGCAACAATAACCCTGTAATTATAATGAACCGTCTGTGATGTGGGGGCTAGATGTGTCTAACAGGAAATGGTGAATTTTAAACAACCAACAATCTAATATGAACACCATTTCCCATAAGCCCAAAGCACAGGTTTAAGACAGTGTTCACTGCCATGCTGGTTAATTGTTACTAATGAGTCATTAACTTAGTTAAAATCATGAAGGACTGAAACCCAGGAACACATTCTACCTTTTCACAATAAATCATGAAGGAACCTTCAATGACAGACTGAACTGAGTCACAGAGGGTCGACAGGAAGTAGCATCAGGACTACAGATCGGTATAGACAGGAATCAGTGGTCTCAGGATTACAGCTCTCTGTAGACAGGAAGTAGCATCAGGACTACAGCTCTCTGTGGATAGGAAGTAGCATCAGGACCACAGATCTCTGTGGATAAGAAGGAGCATCAGGACTACAGATCTCTGTAGACAGGAAGGAGCATCAGGACTCCAGCTCTCTGTGGATAGGAAGTAGCATCAGGACCACAGATCTCTGTGGATAAGAAGGAGCATCAGGACTACAGATCTCTGTAGACAGGAAGGAGCATCAGGACTCCAGCTCTCTGTGGATAGGAAGTAGCATCAGGACCACAGATCTCTGTGGATAAGAAGTAGCATCAGGACTACAGATCTCTGTAGACAGGAAGTAGCATCAGGACTACAGCTCTCTGTGGATAGGAAGTAGCATCAGGACTACAGCTCTCTGTGGATAGGAAGTAGCATCAGGACTACAGATCTCTGGATAGGAAGTAGCATCAGGACTACAGATCTCTGTGGATAGGAAGTAGCATCAGGACTACAGATCTCTGTAGACAGGAAGTAGCATCAGGACTCCAGCTCTCTGTGGATAGGAAGTAGCATCAGGACCACAGATCTCTGTGGATAAGAAGTAGCATCAGGACTACAGATCTCTGTAGACAGGAAGTAGCATCAGGACTACAGCTCTCTGTGGATAGGAAGTAGCATCAGGACTACAGCTCTCTGTGGATAGGAAGTAGCATCAGGACTACAGCTCTCTGTGGATAGGAAGTAGCATCAGGACTACAGATCTCTGGATAGGAAGTAGCATCAGGACTACAGATCTCTGTGGATAGTAAGTAGCATCAGGACTACAGCTCTCTGTGGATAGGAAGTAGCATCAGGACTACAGATCTCTGGATAGGAAGTAGCATCAGGACTACAGATCTCTGTGAATAGGAAGTAGCATCAGGACTACAGCTCTCTGTAGATGGGAAGTAGCATCTCTTCACACTGACTGTGACACAAACACTACTAAGAACTACAATGACCTACAAACTGGAACATTTTCTGTACAGTGTTTAGAGGTGAACAGGTGTTTGTTATGAAAGCCATACTCAGTGCTGCTGTACACTGCTCTGACACAGACCACTGTACTGCAATACCTACAAGCCCCTCTTTCCTCATATTTATAATGTAGTTTTGTCCTTTATCATCCACTATGACTGTGCTGTGATCAGTCTGTAGTGATATCACCATGTCTGCACATCTGAGCTTTAACTTGGGGAGTAAAACGTTATAATTACTGATAAATGAAACTAAAGTAATAAGACTCATGTTTTAATAATTTTCTTTCATGACTTATCTGATCTTGAGGTCCATGTCTCATATTACCACACAGCAGTCTGGGGTTGGGTGGTCCTGTACCATAGAAGAGTTGTGGGGTAACAGGCCCAGCAGACTATCTCTGCCTCAGAGGCCTTTAACAGGTTTATGAAGCCACGTGGTGTTTGGAGGGATGATCTCCCGCGATCTCAGGTCTGTGTTGCACAAGTAGCACTGAACATCTCATCACCTGCCAGGTGTGTTTAACAATCACCTCTAACAATACAGTTTAAGTGTAATATTTATAGTCTGGGTATTTAAATTTTTATATTTGGTTTAGTTTCTGTTGAAACTTTTTATGCACTGCTGTTTGAATTAAAGGTTGTAACTGAGCTTCTGACAGTGTGAGCCAATAAATGATGTCAAACTCAAACATCTCATTAATATTGAGAAATTTGTTGTTTGTTATTTGTCTGTTCACATTTTCTCTGATTCTCTCTAATAACTTTAAAGGGTGAGTTCTGTCTGTGCTGAGCACCTCTCTCTGCTAACTCTCCCTGCTGGGACAGTTCAGCCACCTGTCCGTCACCTGTCAGGTGAGACACAGACACCACTGCTGCTGGAGCTGGACACCAGTGGAGGAGAGAAGTAGACTAGTAGTATATACTGGTGAAGCCTACTATCAATCAAGCTTTATTTACCAGTAACTTCACAGATTCAAATTTTTTCAACGAAGCGAAGAGCTTTCAACATGTTGCATTGTTGCTGAATAAATTGTCAATACTATGTTCATAAGCTGCAACATTAAAACTACAATTTTATTAATTCATCAGTTCTAATCAAATACTTTAATATATGATAGCATATTTTAAAGTATATTTTTCCTTGTGGCAAAGATACCTTTACTTAAATCAAGGATCTGAACACTGATGAGTTCACTCAGCAGCTTTAACTCACATTAGTTTGTTTGATGAGGATGTCGTGAGTCCAAATTTAGCAATAATGTTAAACCTGGACTCACCAGCACTGTGACACACCAACATGAAGATTATTAAACCACAACAACCCGACAGTGCATGAGAGGAGCTAATTAGCACACACTGCTCATTATCCTGTACACTTACTTCAGTACTTAAGCACAGTTTAATTAAACTGCATTGTTAAAATCAACTACAGGGGTGGTTGATTTTTAGTACTAGTTGATCATGTGGATGGGTCTGTGTTCGCTCTGCTCTGTCCAGTCAAACAAGCCAAAAATGTGAACATCCAGTTGACCAGCAGGCAGACAGTGAGGCCAAATGGTTAGCCATCTTTATTATGAAACAATATTGGGACCAGATCAAACAGCTGTTACATGGTGGAATTTTGGCCACTGCAGTCCCTTCCCATGTCCTGACACATCCCCGGACAGCCAATCCGCTCCCAGCTGCCTTCAAGGTGCTTGTTTCTAGGACCACCCCCAGGAGCTGAGCTCCCTTCCAGCTGAGCGCCTCCTCCTCCAGCTTTCCCTCCCCCTCCCCTCCCCTCCCGATGAGCCGGGTCCCTTTCAGCCGGGCAGCTGACAACCTGCTGCTGGAATATGTCTCAGTGTGGTAAAGGGCTCTGCCTCTGATGTGACAGGTGGTTATACAGGTGGGAGAGGAGACATGCGTGGAAGATTCAAATTAACTGAACAGGCTCTTCCCACATTCCCATCAATTTAATACATCAAGTGTCAAAGTAAAACATGTGGAGGTGGTGAGAGAAAATGATTGTTACCCAGGAAAAGAAAGTGACAGCAGCCGTTTGTGATGCAGGAAACAGTTTAACAGCATCTCAACGTACATCTGACAACATTTGGATGGTACTGCTGTTGATGAGAGCTGCGTGTTTGGAAATCAACTGATTTTACTTTTCTGTAGCATTTACAGCAACAACTATTTAAATCATGTATGTGGCCTGTGACTGTATGTTTCTGCTGAGTGGATTTTAACCTGTGTGTGTGTGTATAAGGGATTGTTCCACAGAGGACAGTGCAAGTCTAGAAGCAGAGGAGGGGAGGGAAACACCTCCAGGTCCTAACTACAGCTGCTTCTGTCTGTCACGTTTGATTATTGATGGGGCAAAAGAAAAACAGAATAAATCAATCACTTCTCCTGCTCTGCAAAAATAAAATACTTGAGAAAAGTCATGTCTAGTGAGATCTATTCAACACAAGAGCTGTTTATATGGAGGAAAAGCCAACAGAAAATCAACACATTACTCTGAGTATTTCCATCTAACTTCATCTGAACATTGTGTTCCCTTAGCATTTCAATTTCCATTTTTCACTTTAAGAAAAGAGTAGAAAGTTAGAAATGGTCTGGATATTTATGGCCGAGGAGGAGTAGGAGGAGGAAGAGGTGGGGGAGGAAGCTGTCTGATCCACAGAGAGTCCTGGATGGGGAGGGCAGCTTAGGCTGCCACTGCCGGGCTTCAGCTGGGCAGCTCCTGGGCTGCAGGGAGGACTAGTGTGGGGGAGAAAGGGGGAGGGAGTGAGCGAGGAGGGTGGCGAGGTGTGGGGGGAGAGCAGAGAGGCGAGAAGAGGAGGTTTGGTATTTGGTCGGGCGGGTGAGATAAGAGGAGAGGGGGAGAAAGAGACAGAGAGAGGGCTACACGCTCGTCAGGTGATCAGTCCATTGGCCGCTTTTCGCCGTGTTTCTTTGTAAACTCTTCAGCATTCTTCAAGAATTTTTTACGGTCCTTTGAGTATTCTTCTGCTAGGTCTGCCCTCAGGGGGTGCTCCGGCTGGGGGTCGTTCACCAGCGCAATGAGGGACTGAATTACTGCAAGACACACACAGCCACAGAAACAAGTCAGATATGCACCATCATTTACCTGAGAACAGAACGGAGTCTGGCTCCACGGTGGTCTGAGCAGGGGCGTAAACAGCTGAGGGTAACAAGGTCAAGGTAACCAAACCAGTTCACATCTCTGACAACCATCTACCATCTACCAAGTGACCACTGGCTTCAGGTCATTTTGTTTAACTTTAGTAAACAGATCAAATATACATCATAATGAAGCATGTGTTTTCTTCAAAGTTCCTTTGTTACTGTGTGAGCAGGGTTCAATGGTGGAGTGGTCTGTGACTGAGCTGCTGTGACTGTGAATACAAATAATCATCAGACATGAGTGTTGACTGTCAATGCTGAATGAAAACGCTGACTTCAGAAAGGAGGACCAGCACATAAACACAACATCCCTCTATGAAACCAGATGTGCACTCTGATTGGCTGATCAGGGCTGAAGACCTGCATGCTCATTAGTAAACACTTAAGTAGTAGAACTAACTCAGCTGACTAACTGTTGAGGTTTGATGCTTTCACATGTCAGGCAGTGAGTATCATCATCATCATCATCATCATCATCATCAGGACCAGTAACTGTTGTAGAGCATCAGTGAGACACAGTACTGACCTTATATGACCTGTTTGTTCCATTTCATGTTTTGTCTTTTAACATCCAGTCGCTTTAATGACCTCAATTAAAAATGGTCTCTGCTCCAAGTGGTTCACACAGTTAGTTATAATGTGTCAATGCTGGAACACACTGGCACCACCGAGTTATCTCCAGTATTAACCAGCTCACTCCGTTGTAGCAGCAGCCTTGTTAATTAATGAGAACTGGCAGAAGTTTGGTTGATGGCTGTGCTGCCTCCACTGGTCACATGGTGGCGTACATCACTGTTTCACATGGAGGCTTCACTCACTAAGTTAGTGGGAACCTGAGAAAGTTAACTTTAAATCTCTTTTATATTCTCTTGCCTAGACTTTGGCCATAGCCACAGTGCAAGTCCAGCACAATTACGGTCCAATGGTCATATCTGATCATTTGAAGGCCACTTTTACTCAAAATATAACTGTGCATGTAATTAACGCCTGATAACAATCTACACGACTGTTTAAGAGCCCATGAAATGACACTCACACTTTACAAGACAAGAGGTGGAGCTCAGTTAGTGAGCTGCCATAAATCAGCCACAGCCTTTAAATGATGTTTTCAGAGATATATTGGAAGCCTCTTTTAGTGATCAACACTGTGACAGAATCATTCCTATACAAATACTGTTAAAATTATTCACTCAGTGTACTCAGCTGACAGTGTTCATTTAGTGTCTTTTCATACTTGAAAGCATGTGGAAACAAAATTTAATAATGTAACAGTGTAATTAACCTGATAATTCTCCACTGTGACTGTTTTCAATGAAGAAATATTGTAATAACATGTAAACTCACACAACTTCTATTGAGATATTGTTATAAACACATAATAAAACACAAGTAGCTGCACACTCTGACCAGTCACCATGATTATTGTAACAGTGGGATGACCCATTGATCCCAGAACTGTGCAGGAAAACTGATCTAATTAGTTTTTAATTAGAGGATGGTCTGCCTTTCTTTCAGCTCTCAGTCCTTCATGATAAAAACCCGTCAGCTCTCTGATAAAATACAGGTGCAAGGTGAACACCAGCAGCAGATGTGATCACACAACAAACTTCCACTTCTAGTTCAGTCTAGAGGTTTGACGTCAGAGCACTTCCCTGTAGCTGAAATTAATAATGTCAGCACAGAGCAGGGCAAGAGGAGGCAGTGCTGCAACCTCACCAGCCTCTGCATCCTCATACAGCTGCTGCTGAGACAGTCAAAGTGAACTGGTGAAATAGAGGATGAACCTACATGTGTGAAGAGCTGTGTGACTGCAGTGCTCACTTGCAGCTGCACGGTGAAGATGACAGAATTGCGTTTCCCTCCTAACTAGACTGTTTTGGTCAGAAGTGTGGTGAGCTTCTCAGGGTTAACTTTGTCCAATCAGTACTACTCATAGACAGGACTTTATAAATGCAGTCCTGGATTTTGCCGGGAAAGCGCTGAATTTGAAGTTGGTTGTATCACCTGAACATTTCATTTTGAAAACCAGTTTTGCTGCATGCTTTGGGAAATGACCATGACTAATGAAGGTGTAAGCAGACGGTAGTAGTTTGGTTTAAACATGCAAACCACTGGTAAGACTGAGTTCTGTTTGGGTTGTTCCTCTACCAGCCATTGCAGGTTAACTTCACCACAGAGATCCATCAGCACAAACTCATATTTACCTCCAGCTGCTCATCTATCAGCTGAGAATAAGGAAGCATGTCGGACAGTTATGGCTAATTTCAAAAGCTTCTAAATCCTGTTTGTGGGACCGTCTACAGAACATTAACTGTCAGACCATCCGAGAACAATGTGATAATAATTATTATTTTATAGGCTGTTACTGTTCTGCAGTAATGACTTGGTGACCTTGGTGCAGTATATTCTGTTTTTTCCCTAACACTTAACACTTTATATAGATAAACAGTACATGAGGCACCATCAGCCCATCACCAGCTTTCAGCATGACGCATGAAAGCTGCAGCTGAGAGCTGTTATTTGTATGTTCATTTACTAACTAACCACAGTCAAACATCAAATACAGTCTCAGTTTCAGTTCAGTGTTGTTTTTATTCTCTCCTCTCTTTACTGTTCAGTGAACATACCGATGCCGTGTTGGTGTTGGTAGGTGTGTGCATGTGTCGGTCAGTCTCTCTGCACATCAGTAGTCATTACAGCATGGTTACCTGCTGTGACAGCGTGCCTCGTATTGTTTTCACCTTGTGAGTCTGTCTAATCCAGCTGGACGAATGGGCTTGTATGTGCGACTGTATTAATGTGACTGAACCACGTTGAACTTCTTTCAATATTACTTTAAAAGACACAAGGACACTTAATTAGAATTTGGTGAATCTTTAACAGATGTAAACAGATGATACTGAACCCTGGTCATGGCTGTCCAATTTTAACTTATTTTTGTATAGTAAGATACTTTCTTTTGTAGCTACTTAACAGTGGGTTTCATTTTAAATGTGGCATATGTAATTACTGACAGGACTGGGTATCTACAGTATGTCTTTAACTCAGAGTACTGGAATACATCAAACACAGATGCTTTTTTCATATATTTCCAGATTTATCAGATCAGACTTATAACACATAAATGAGTTTAAGTTTGGCTCAGCTACAAGACAAAATTAATTGACTTCATTAAGTACTAAAGATGTCTCATTTCGTTATTAAAACTAAAACTTGTATTAGAGCCATTAGGGAACAATTTCAACGCCCTGCTCTGTGTAGACACATGGACATGTAACAGTGTGAGATTTATGACACCAATTGATGTAGCATCACCTTACCACAGAGGCTGTCTACAACACTAACACACTCACCTTGGTCAGTTTTGGTAGCAGGCTTCCAGTTCTCTGCACTGATCACAGGCAAGCACACCTGGCCCTTCTCATCAATGTTGGGGTGATAGATCTTTGTCTTGAATGTGATCTTGGGAGGCTTGAAAGGGTATTCAGTGGGGAAAATGATTTCGATCCTGAATGCACCTTTGTCATAGGGAGGGTTGTCCTAAAAGTGAGAGATGGAGGTCAGTAAAAGAACCTGTGGGCAGTTGTAAGGGAAGTCAAACAAGGAGCGGTTACTTACAGGAACAATGAGCCCTTGCCATGACAATAGGTTTGACTCCTCGACTTGAATGTTTCTGAAGTTCTTCATTCCAGACCTGCGAATCTCTTCAAGTTCCTGGGGGAAGAAGCAGACAGTGAACGTTACACAAGTGAAACATCTGTCAAGACAGGGAAGCAGGTGACAGAAAGAATTGAAACATAAAAAATTAGTTTTTAGTAAATTTACTTAAGAGCTGTACAAGTGCTGCTATTGATTTCCATTTAGGGATGAAGAAATATTCAACTTTTCACCCACTTCATTAAGTGTTGGGTAAAATAAACCAGTTTGGAACTGGTTCCAAGTCTATAACCGGGTATTTATTAAGAAACATGATTCATTATTTTTAAATTCTTATTGATTCCTTAAGGTCTGGACATGTATGAGTCAACACACATTTACAGGGCTCCACAATGTGCTTAAAGGGAGCTGATGGGTGGCACAGGGGGTAGGTTCTTGCCCGCCACCTCACAGACAAAATGTGATAGCATGTACAGCTGTATATGATGATCTAAATATGCATACAATAAAATCAGAGCTATATTCAATAACAACTGAAACAGGTATGCAATATCAAATATAGTATTCAGTGGGATATTACTGTGATATTATTACAGCGTAGCAAACTGCAGCCTGACAGTAAGGTTAATAATTTTAGTGTCATCCTTCCTAGCTCATAATTACACTTGTGCTGGCTGGGACTGTCTGATCAGGGGAAGGACAGACATCATGACATACTGGTTTGATTAATTCCTACAAAACAAAGGCACGATGTGTAAGCCTGATCTTCAATCGCTGTCATCTGCTAGATCCTGCTGGAGTCTGTCTTTGGTGACTAGACACAAGTCTAAACTACTGCTCTGTGAAACACTGCTGATAACCAAGACCGTACTTTCGTCATGCCTCAGTCTTTTCTCGGGCTGATTTCCTGGTTGTGTTCTGACAACCAGTTTTTCAAGCTAAATATTGTTATGTGTCGCCAGGTTCAAAGCGGCTGCTTTACAAAGCACACTGACTTGTCTCAGAAACGGCACATCCTGTGTTATGATCTCAACCGCACATATTAAGTATATGATACTTTGCTAGGGTCATTTGTGCTTTTTATGCAATACGTATGACCTCTACATTTAATATGAATGAATTGTAATGGAATAATAATGCAAAATCAAAAGAGGTCAGGTAAATAATTAACATAACTCTTTGTATCCTGGGCCAACAGCAGTGACATTTCTTCTGACTTTTACTTTCACATACAAGCGCCCTCATTCTGTGGGTGGCAGCTTAAGACTGAGGTGAACAATCTGATTTAAAAAACACGTTTGCCGTGTGTCGCTCTCATGTTACAGCAGTGACTAATGTTAGCTGTGGATTTAGACTGATTTCGTGCTCAGCCGTGCCCTGATGACGGTCTCCCAAACCCGGCTGTCTGTGAGTTTGGCTAACGCTCACCGGCTAGCTAGCTAAAACGCAGCTAAGATCCGAGGCTAGCGTGTTAGCTGATTAGCAAACGCCTTATGCGGTGGAAACTCGCTCATGGTCTTTTGTTGGCCACATCTAAACCCGCTCCCTCGGTCATACAACCCATAGCTGCCTGGCAGTTGGTGTTGGCTGGTAAACGAAGCACCGTCTCGATGGTGGTCTTCGGAAGGCTGACTCTAGACTCTCTGGCCTAATTTGCCGGTGCTTGGCTGCCTACCGTTGATATTGGGTCGGCTGGGTGAGCAGTAGTGACCTCTCGTTTTTAACAAGTTTACAGCTAAAAACAGGCTCTAAATGTGTCTTCACTCAACAACATTATCCTATATGAGTTTAGGCGAATAAAGAACGTACCACTTAGTTGCCAACGCGTGTATTCACATTACAAATAGAATGAAAATAACGGGATCGGGAGATTTACCTTGGCCAGCCTCCTGCTCGCCGCCATCTTGAAATTACTGTGTGTTCCCAGAATACACAGCGCGGCGAATATGGGTCTGGTCCATAGGTCTGGTTGTGGGGCCGAGGATCGGCCATTAGCCCGTAAACTAGATCCCTGAAATGGACATTTCGGGCAAAAATCAAATTTTCTGTCACATAACAGCCGCTGGTCCAGAAGAGAACCATTAAAATTAACTTGTTTTATGACCGCAGGCTACTTTCAGGCTGGTTTAGTGTTAGATGTATAGTGTTACTTGAAATAGATAAGACTAAAATAGTTGATAAATTATAACTTTTTACCATGGATATGACTTTTTAGAAATATTTAGACAGTATTTTCACCATATTATTCCAATATTACTCATAGTTAAAGTTTTGTAGTGACTGCAATTGATGCCCATACGTAAATGTTGTATAGGCCTACATATGTTGAATTTCCATATTTGAAATATATGTACATTTTAAATAAAAAGAAATGAGAATGATATATAAAACTCATGAAAAATTGAACAGTTTGGTATATTGACATATGTCTAGCCCATACAAATATTTATGTTTATGTATGTTGTTTTGATACAGTTACATAATAAATAATATATATCATTAACATATATGGTTGCAACATTTTATACCATATATTGATTCATCATATAGATATTTTTAACATATGTACATACATCATTTTTGCTGGTATTGATATTTCATATATATCTTAATATATCCAGAGGATGTATGTGATAATAATACACCCCCTTGTAGATGACGTATACAGCAACATCACTGTTCATATAGGGACATATACTGTATACATTTCTGTATGGGTGTGTATCGTGTAGAAACTAGTTTATTATTTAACCTGCTGATTGTTGTAACACTAGATATGATCGGTAGAAAGACTTGGACAAATGTGGATGCCAGTCTTCATGTATATTCTGGAATTTGATAAAGGTATTGTTAAAAAAAATCCCAATTGATTGTCTACACAGCAGTGCTGTTGTATGGTTGTTTTAATGTGTGGGTCAAATATATGTCTCTTCATATAAATCCCCTAGCAGAGGAACTACAATCTTGATTAATAAAAATATCCCATTTATATTACAAAAATCAATAACAAACACAAGTGGCAGATTCATCATAATAATGCATAAGTATTTATGTCAGATATGGTGTTACTGACAAATGTAAAGGCTTTGGAATAATGGGTGGAGATTTTAATGTCATGTTAAATCCTGCTTTAGATAAATCTAACGCAGTTGGATTTATAAAATTTATAAAATAATCATTTATAAAATAAAATTTAAAAAATAAAGTTAAATCCAAATATCTAATGGATCAGGACACCAATCAGGACACCAAATTTAAATTCTGGTAAAGAAGTGCATAAGATTTTATATACAGAAAAAATCTAATTCATTGAAATCTATGAAATCAATGTTAAGGGGACAAGACATTTCACATTTGCATTTAGGAAACGCAAGAAATGTATTAACAAACATTAACTTGAGAAAGAAGATGTGAAGTACTCCATAAAATGAGAACTGGAAACATGAGTGATTTTGGTGATAAACCAGGAAAACACTTAGCTCATGAATCAAATAAAAAACCAAGTCAAAAAGTATCCAAGCAGTTTACACAACACAGAGATAAAATACAATCTAACTTAGATTTGTTGTGATTGTTTTAAATACAGGAAGCTGTATAACTTGCAAACAGCTCACTTTGAAATCGAAATAGCTGAAAAACCAAGAACTGCCTGAACTGTCAGACTGTCATCAGACATCTTATCAATAATTAAATCATTACGGCAGCCAGATCATCAGGCTACCTGCCCAATGCTCCAGTTTCCAGCCTCAACTACATCTGGTTGTCAGCTTGTCAGTCAGTCTGGGCCTCCAGTCACTGGCTGCCCTCTCTGGACCCCAGTACCCTGCTCTGCCTCCAGAGGCATCACCTTCATCATCCACTGAGCCAGTTTCATCCATCTGTGCTGCCCCTGTATTGTCAGCCCATGGAGTGCTGCTCATCAGCTCTCCAGACTTCAGGCTGCCCACCTGAGTTGATCCTGCCTCCAGATCAGGGGCTTCATTTACTAAAGGGGCTATTTGTAAGATTTGTCTGCCGTCGAACGTGGTTTGTTGTCAGCAGCAGGTCGTTGTGATTGGTGCTTGATAAGAGATTTGGCCATCGTTATAATATGTCGTCTGAGCAGCGATACTTCCTCAGGGCAGATTGGATGCTACAGTGAGTCGCTATTGGAAAGTGACAAGATGTGCTGATAGGTAGCTGGTTACCATGCTAACTTCACTAGCAGAAAAGAAGTGCTATACATAGAAGCCAAATAAGAGGGTTTCTTTCCACCGCTGGAGGCAGCGTTTGGTGAGTAAAGGAATGAAGTTTGATGCTGAACTCATGTTTCTTCTAGACTGGTAAGTTAACAGCTGTTAATGCCAGCGTTGGCTATGGGGCAAAACTTACAAATAGCTCCTTTGAAGTAACATCACTACATCATCCAGTATTCAAGTCTTCTTCATGGTTCTCTTTGCCTGTGCAGTTCAGTCTTTTGTGACATACAGAGAGCAAGATTTGCCTGTGGTGAGTATAGCTACTGTATATCCTATTTTAATCAATATTTTGTTTCCTACCATTGCAACAAGAGAGTTTGATGGTTACCTGCTGAACCGTAACCCTGATCCTGAAGCTGGCCTGCAGCAATGTTAGAATGTGGCTCCCTGCAGGACATGAGCCAAGGTAGGGGTGACCACGGTGAGGTTCAAGGCCCAGCTCCAGTGCTTTTGTACGCTAAGGATTACCCCAGAGAGGGCATGTGTCATTCTCCACAACATTGGAGAATCAGAGTTAGATGACAATGTCCAACTCAACCGCTGAACGATCCCGATAACGGTCCTGACAACCCTGCTGACTCATGAGATGAAGAGCAGTGAGACACAATATGCTACCATCACCGCTGATTGACCCATCACCTCCCCAGTAAATAATAAAGACAATGTGCCTTTCTTTTTATGAAGTTCTTTATTTCCTGCAAGTCCGAATAAAGAACAGTTATATTTTTTATGTTATTCAAACAGTTAAAATCATCCACCTGTGGACACCTCACCACCTTTAACTGATGCTGCACTGAGGTGTATTTCTGTTATTGTCTCCATCTTATTTCCCAATTCATTTCTCTGATTACACCTTGTGCAGCTGTTTCACAGGAAGCTATAGGAAGACAAAAACATGACAATGAATGTCGCAGTGCCAGGTCTACTTAGTTTCATTGTACGCTCTGGGCCAGTGCTGAACAACATCTTACTGAGGTGAGCTGTGATGTGGAGGTGGATGGCCCCTCTCCCTCTGGCTGTGTTAGAGAAAAAGAAGGTTCTATCTTATTATGGTACAAGACTGTCATCAACTGTTATATGTTATTTTAAAGGTGTAAACCTCAATAGGCCTCTCTGTATCGTCCCTCTCTGTGGCAGCTGACAAGGTGTCTTCATCAGAAATGAAAATGAACTATGTTTATGTTCAACCCATTATGAAAAATCTGTGGAGTATTACGAGTACAATTACATCTGCATAGAGGTGTGTTATGGCTCTACCTGACACCATGGTTTACACCATCAGTAAATGATAGAAGATGAAGAAGACTGGACAGTTAAAGACAGTTCTATTATTGATAATGGAGGTCAAATCTGAACATATCCATATTTGGTGACTTGTGTGTATAAGGTGTTGTGAAGTGTTGTTTTGAAATAGACTATATTAAACAGTGTTAGTGTCAGCTGATGTCTGAAAAAGAAATTTCACTTACTTAAATATATCACGTGTTGAATGAAGCCACAGGATGTTTTCTAATTAGCATTCTAATTTCTAATTAGCATGGATGTTTTCTTATTAACACCACAATTGCTTGTAATGAAATTATATCTCACCCATTTCAACTATCTTCAGTTGTTGCCAAGTACATTTTGTGTTGGGTTGGGTCATACATTACATACAGATGTAACAAATTAAAGGAAAAACCTGAATGAAGGAATGGAGAAACATAATGAATTCAGATGCTTCCACACAGGTGCACAACATGGTACAATTAAGTAATTAATATCCCATCATGCACTGTAGCAGGTATGAAATGTTGAGCAGGGTTCAATCACAGAGATGCTCAACTGGCTGGTGGTTTCAATAGGATCAGTGACATCTGCATATAGATCTATGGGAAAGACATCAGTAAGACAGTAAAACTGTGGTCAACAGAGCATGTTTGATGCCTGAGATGGTCAATTTAAGACAAAATTTTAAGTAATTATTTCAGGCACAAACTGGTTTCAGTGAAAATTCTGCCTTGTAAACAATATTGCTGTAAAGAAGTTGTGCCATCAAGTAACAGCGCTGTTAGCCACTTTTGTCTTATTGATTTGCATAAGCAGTGCTCTGTAAAGAGGGTACTGTACAGTACATATTAGATAATTAGTCCACTTAGTTACCGAGTGCTAGGCAGGTCTGGCAGGGCTAGAATGGAGAGCTGATATTTCATCGAGATATATGTAGCACTAGTCCAGGAAAGAATACAATATGATTGTGTGGTGGAAGACTCAGCAGCCAAGTCTGTGTTGTCAGACCTGGATCATCAGACTAACATCAGACAGTTGCACCAGTGTAATGTTCCAGTTGAGGCAGGAGAAATGCCACCTACTGGATAAATCTAAGGGAACACAAAGAAAGTCATCCACCTAAAAGGACTGTTGGAGAGTTAGTGCAAAACACAAGTTTTGGATGAGTAGAAAAAATGCTTGTGTGGACATGGAACAACTAAATATTAAGCATAGAAATAACACATTCGATCCAGTTTAAGAATATAGCAGATATAGGGACAGGAATTACAGTGACCATATACACCCTTTTACAGATGTGTCAAAGGATCCACTAACAGAGGCCATAGGGGCAGCAATGATTCCCACTCACCAGACTGAGGTCAGTGGAAGACCATCAGATTATTTGACTGTGTTTGCTGTTGAGCTATCTGCAGTCTTGTTAGTGTTAGAGTGGACAGATGAAGTGATAGTAAGTAAAATACTCATCTGTAGCTGTCAAGCAATAAAACAGAACCAGCCAGAAATCACCCAGACCTAGTATATGAACTGTTTCAAGGTTAGCCAGTCAGGGGAAAACATAGGCTTTACACTGATGTGAATACCAGCACACTGAGGAATCCTTGGAAATGAGAAAGCAGACAAGTTGGTGAAGAGGCGGTCAAGGGATAATATGTGGTTATCAATATTAAACTTTCAAAATCAGAGGGGAAAAGCATTGTTGAAAGGAAATAAACATGCAGAGGAAACAGTACTGTGATAGAGCGACAAAAGGAAGACATGAAATTCAGAATAAAGATAAAGTAGGAGGGGTAAGGAATAGAGGAACCAACAGAAAGGACCGAGTAATTGTGAATAGATTAATAATTGGTCACTGCAAATTGAATAGTACGTCCAGCAAGTCCTGATTTCATGCAGAAAGTACGAAGAAGAAAAAGGGCCTGTGGTTACAGGTCCAAGGCCATATTGTTCTTAACATGTGCGTAGAACAACGCTAACCCAAACCCCTATCTTTAGCCCTAACCAATTTGCTAGGTGAGCTGTAGCAAAAAAAAAAAAGGCGTTCCAGAAATGCAGACTTACAACTGTGGCCCCAAGAGTCCTGAAACTACAGCCCACTGAAGAAACATATATTTGATGGGGACATGGTGTAGGGAAGGTGAGAAAGGGCATACACGCAAATATTTTTTTATCCCGTTATCTCAGGATAACAAAGCTTGTTATCACAAGATAAGGAGACATTATCAGGAAAAAACGATTTCTCAAGATAACAAAGCTTGTTATATATTTATAATTTCCTTATTATTCAGAGATCAGGTCAGATCACAGTCAGTCAAAACCGCTTTCTCTGGATAATATCTTGTTATCTCCAGATAACGAGCTTTGTTATGATAATGGAAAAAAATAGTTTGGTCTTTCTCCACCTTGGTATGGGAGAAAATGGATATGTAGGTTTTTAGAAAGCAACTGCACTAATTACAAGGTTGTAGTGGACAACTAGAAAATTCCTGAAGAAATTTTGAATGTGCCTGCTGCTTCTTGCGTATCCATCACACACAGTATCATTCATATTGTATAGACTTATCCTAACTCCTCAGTCACATTAGGTATGACTCAAAAAGCTCCTTGAAACTGTGAGGACTGGCCAAAGTGACCTCACAATGATGGTTTCTAACCTAAATTTGTCCCCACAACCATAGTAAGACATGTATACACACATGTACATGCCCTTACAGAAGTTGATCTGCAATAAAGCTTGGACAAAACATAGCAAAGCAACTGCACTTGTGTGCATCTGTCAATGTGCGTGTGCATATTGTTGTATGTGGCAGTAGAGCTGTCTACCATAGAGCCTCCAGGGGGAGGAGGGAAAAAATGCACATACAATCCCCTCTGTCTCCCAAGGCAGACAACAGCTTTAAAGGTGTAGTGTGTAAGATCTGGCCAGATTTTTTGTTTAAAATGTTCAAAAAATTAACTAACCCTATCAATAGTGTGTGAGGGAGCCACAGTGATAATGTCATGACCAAGACCTCCATCTATTGTATTTCAGAAATTAGCATGCTAACTGACTAGCTACGTTCCGCACCGCATTGTAATACCACTTTATGACACTAGATACTGTGTGAGTCAGTATTGCTAGTCTACCCTCAGTCCCATGAAGAAGAAGAGCTTCCTCCAGAGCTTAAAGTTACGCTACAGCAAAAAAAAAAAAAAAAAAAAAAAGCTCCTGACTAACATCACAGAAACATATAGATGGCTGAAGCGCCTAGAGGGAGCTCTTTATCTCCATCTCGAAGGACAGCTCCAACAAGAAACCATGTTCAAAGGCAAAGAAGAGAAGAAAACATGAGTAAATCCTGGTGTGGTTTTCCACTGCGGGAGACAGCTCTGGACGAGTATAGAGATGAGACTTTTCTTTTAGACTGGTGAGTAACATCTAATGTTGGTCTGTAACGAAAAGTATCATTAGTGCAAATGACAAACTGTACCGACAAACACTTCAAGTGGCATAAATGTATGATTGATGATGTTGATAGACGTTTAAGTGATTTAGTAGAATTTAGCCTGTTCCTGCAGCTGTTGTCCAGCTAGATGCGTCAGTAACTTTTTTTACAAGTAAAACAAAGAGACTGTTTGATCCAGAACCAGCGGATTCAGGATCCACTGCCTAATACTGTATTTTTTTTTTTTTTTTTACCATATTCATATCCATCCTTACTATTTATTATACAAACACAACAGACCTAACATGTTTGAATATAAAGATCTAAAGACTTGCATGATCTAAACTAATTGTCGTAGTCAAGTCAGGTCAAGTCAATTTTTATTTGTATAGCTGATCTGTTATTTAGGAAAATTTTCAGGGATGGCAGTTAGAGTGCGAGTGATGTCATCCACTCTTACTCTGAACATTCCCTGCAATACACACCCATTATAAAATCTGAAACTGTCTAAAAATAACACAAAACGTAAACTGCAATTTTGTGAAAACCGTAATAGTTGTCAAAATACTAATTTAACCCAAAAGAGTTTCATGTCTTGTGACCCCTTTAACATTTCAACCATTGTTCTATGTTGAAGTATGACGCAGCAGTAGAGCTCCAACGAGAGGTGGTTTGGTCGTTTTCACAACGTCTCCCCATTCATTGTCTATGGGATTTTTGTTTGCCTTTTATCGCCATTTACGTCACCATGGTTACTCGAATCGCTATGAGAAGTTATAGCACACCAGTCCCTGTCATAGACCGTATGTAATCGAGCCGCGCGCATTGAAATATATATTGTCTGGGTTTTCTCAAAGCTGCGGGACTAGTTACGCGCCGAAATTTCGATACAGTATGATACAGAATGCCTTCAATGGTATTTGATTGTAGGCACATAATTACAACCAAAAGGTGGCATTAATATAACTAAATGGATGTCAACAGCTGTAACACCACAAAGGAGAACGAGAAGAGCCCCAGCACCAGTACAAGACACAAGACTAAGTTGAGAAGAATGGAACAAAACTTGCATTTGCATGTTAACGCGCCAAAATATGCGTCTTAAATGGTAGAGCGTCTACCTGATAACACGCATTTTTAATGACGAAATCTACATATTAACATGCATTTTAATGTCATCTAAGCACTAAATATCTACGGCGTTATTTGCGCAAGTACAGCGATGTGACCGTAAACGGGCCCGTACCGGATCTCCACTGCCCAGCTGTGGCGTCACCTGGAAGTAGTCACGCTGGGCGGGATGACCGGAACAACAAGATGGTGGAGAATGAGGAGTTTCGGGTAGGCGAAGAGAAAAACACTGATTGTGACTTACTTCTATCAACACTGCAACATGTAGCAATGACTTGTAACGAATAGACTAGTTGGTATACGGTGTCCTGAGCTGGTGGACTGAGAGGACAGACCACTGCCAGGCAGGAATGAGCTTTTTCCACATCAGATCGTTTACGTATCGGTAGTTAGCCTTAGTGCTAACAGTAAGATTAGCCAGTCGCCTGTATACTCCTTGTTATTAGCTCGTTACAAGCAGTGGAGACCATACTGAAAACAAACCAGTTACGCTGTCATTGTCTAGATAGGTTGGCATTTACTGTTGTTAAGTAACTCATGAGTAATAACGACTTCGTTAGGAAACCGATGTCAAGCAGCTAATAACAAGAGAATACACCCAGCTAGCCAAAAGTTAAACCAGGGTGCCTCACTGTCTTAAACACCACAGATTTACATTTAAAAGTAATCGGTTTATCATCATACTGACTGAACTGCACTGTTATGTAGAAAACAGCATTTTTGTTTGACTGTAAACACAAACTGAGTCAATTGTAACTGCCCCGTGGAGAAGTGTTTATTAGCTCGATCTCATGTAGCTTGGTGATCTAACGTTAGTAACGGAAAGGCTGATTAAAGGAGGCGTGAACCTCCAAACTAGAGACCAGATATATTCAGTGTGTTGGGTTTGAACATTTCTGTGCTTGGCCAACTTACTTGTCATATAGTTATACTTTGATTGCAACCTAGAATCTGATTTATATACAGCTGCATAACTGGCTGCAGGTTCAGACAGTGGGGACGAGGTGGCCTCGGTCATAAACACTAGCTGTCTTGATGTGTAGTACAGGAATAACAGCTGCTCTGAGCTGAAACATGATCCTGGGACGTTATGTTCACATTGTAAACAAATGGTATCTTTGAGCTTGTTAAGTGTAAAGTTTGTAGTTCTAAATCAGCCTCTGTACACCTGTCAGATGAACCTGCAGGAGAAATTCCAGTCTGTACATGTATAGAAAAGATTTGTTGCAGGCGTTACCTTGACTGAGAGGACAGGACTCTGTAGCAGTGCTCAGGACTGGCACACCATCAAATACCCAGACATGCAATTTATAGCTGAATCCAGGTTCTGGTTGATGACTTAAGCTTTACAGTGCATTCAGAAAGTATTCAGACCCCTTTAACTTTTTTCACATTTCGTTATACTACAGCTTTATGCTAAAATCGTTGAAAATCCATGTTTTCCCTCATCATATTACACTTAATAGCCCATAATGAAAGTCGAAACAGAATTTTAGAAATATTTGCTAATTTATGAACTATTTGTAAGTTTTCTCTGCCGCTGAAGGTGGTTTCTTGCTGGGAACAGGTGGTGGTGATGGTCATTTACTAAGAGCTTCAGCCATTATTGCTTTTACCGTACAAGAGGTTATAAAATGTCCTCTGAGCAGCTACTTCTTGTCGGCAGACTGGACGCTACAGTGACTTGGTATCTAAAAGTGATGAGATGGTGTGACCATGCTAGAGCTAGTTGGTTAGCATTCTAACCTCAGTAGAAGAAAATAAGCAATAAGGAAAAAGATTTCTTTGGTGAGTAAACGAATTAAGTTTGCTAAACTCACAACATTTCTTCTACACTGGTAAGTAAACAGCTGTTAATGCTAATGTTAGCGATGTAGCAATGGCAAAACTTACAAATAAAAGAAAAATTTAAACATCACATTGGCACAGATATTTAGACTGTTTGATATGACACTTGAAATGTAGCTTAATTTAAAGGATTTTAGCATAAGGCTGCAACATTATTAAAAAAAATTAAGAGGTCTAAATACTTACTAAATGCAATGAATATAAGCATCTCTCACACATATGGTCTACAAACAGCATGTTGTGCATTGCTTACAGGGGATCGACCTGTTCCCTCTGTCATGTTTCCATAGTAACATTTTATCACTGTTCACCATCATCTGCTTTGTTCTGTTTTCCATGCTTTCATTTAATAATTAATTAATATCATCCTCAATATTTGAAATGTTTAAAGGTCATCTATATTAAATAATTGAAAGAAAAAAAGGATGTGCACATGAGAACAGTCCAGCATAAAGAATATATCAATGAGTCAGTGGAGTTCCTTCACTTTTTTAAGTTTCTTTTCAGGTAGTTGATGTGTGTAAGCCAACAGTAGTTTGTCTGTTTGCTGAAGGATATTCTGATGAGTTGAATTACTTCAGTGTGTGAATATTAGAGTGGGAGAGAGAAGTCACTTCATGTGGACATAAGTCATGTTTTGTAGGTGGCACAAACTGACCCACCCTGTGATTGTCTCTTTTCTGTGATTTTACTGTTTTCACCTCTACACCTATAGAGCCTGGAGGCACAAATGATCATACTCTCAAACTTAAGTTTTGCTCTCTAATTAATAATTTGTGCAAATGATTTAACAGGACACAAAGGCAAATAAAAGTTGTACATGTTTAAGTGATATATGTCCACATGTCATCTCAAGTCAAATCAAAACACAACTTTACTGAACCCACCATAGATGAACCTTTCCACAGTCTGACAAAACTGTCATCGTTCATGTTGCATAGTATCACACTACACAGTTGTAGTTGTGTAGCTCACTGTTAGCAGCCAAAGCTAGCCATCACTGCTGAAACAACATCCAGTGTCGCATTAGCTAACCAATGTTATTAACATGATATCTGTAGGTATAGAGCGGCCTAGACTCCAGCCTCAGGTGACTTTGTAAAGGAAGAGTGGATAAGGATAAGTCTGATTTTTTTTTTTTTGGTTGTAATTGTCTTTGCTTATATTATTTTTTCCTTTCAGTTGACATATGACAGTTTGTATAATTCAAGAAAATATCTGAGACATAAGGAGGAAAACAAACTAATGATAATTCCATTATTAGTCCAGTATTATATCCAGTATTACTATTGTTACTCCAGGACCATACACACACCTGACCCTGATTTTTACACCATAAAGTCACCTTTGCTCTGATGAGAAGAGTAACTGTAGCGAACATCTCTGTTAGCAGGAGTCAGTCCTGTAACACAGACTTCAGCCTGTTGACCGATGAAACAGCCGCGTGGCCCGACGTCAAAACCAGCATGAATCTCCAGCAGCCGGCCCCCCTCATTCCCCCTGTTCACCCGGATGTGCAGATGAAGCCCCTCCCCTTCTACGATGTGCTGGACGTCCTGATCAAGCCTTCGAGTCTCGGTCTGTGCTCTTTTCTTTCTCTTTTGGTTTACACTTATTTAACTCGAGGATAAACGGCTCGAGGGTATAAATTATAACCTGTGTGTGTGTGTGTGTGGGTTGTGTGTGTGTGTGTGTGGTGGTCGGGTGAGGTGTGGGTGTGGGTGGGTGGGTCATGGTACTTCAGTTGTGTGAAAAGCAGCACTTTGTAACTCCCAGTCGTCATGTATGTTTCTAGGAGCGAGCACTGCACAGAGGTACCACCAAGAAAAATATTTCATCTTTGCGTTGACGCCACAGCAGGTTCGAGAAGTCTGCATATCCAGGTGGGACTGGTCGATAGCTGAGTGATTCCACAGTCACTGAGGAACATGTGACTGTGTGTGTGATGGAAATAAAAACATGTTGAACTTTGTTTGTTTACAGGGACTTTCTACCAGGGGGTAGGAGGGACTATATGGTTCAGATTCAGCTGAGGTGAGGATGAATTTTCTGGGTCTTTAAATTCTTAGCAACTTAAAATGTTAAAGGAAAAGGTTTTTAACTAACTAAGTTTGAACTCATGACACTAAAGAGGTTTTTTTCATATTAGAGAAGAGTTTTTTTAAAGTATATATTCACGCTCTTAAATGTTCCTCCTCTCTCTGTCATCAGGTTTTGTTTGTCAGAGACGAGTTGCCCTCAGGAGGATAATTACCCCAACAGTCTGTGTATTAAGGTCAATGGGAAACTTTTCCCTTTGCCAGTAAGTGTTTGTTTCACAGACCAGTTCCAATAACATCAATGCAACTTCAGCGTTTCACAATGAAGACACTAACCAAGTGTTTTTTATTCCTGCAGGGTTACGCACCACCACCCAAAAACGGTGTGGAACAGAAGAGACCAGGAAGACCGCTGAACATCACCTCCCTCGTCAGACTCTCATCCGCTGTACCCAATCAGATTTCAGTGACGTGGGCACCTGAGATCGGAAAAGTGAGAACAGAAACCTACCTGGAAACTCTTCAGCTTTTTGTTTTCCCTCCTCTCTGGACATTGTGTGTGCGCTCAGTAACAGGTTGTGTGACTGACTGTTTTTCAGACCTACTCCATGTCTGTGTACTTGGTGAGGCAGCTGACGTCACCACTGCTGCTGCAGAGGCTGAGGATGAAGGGCATCAGGAACCCTGACCACTCCAGAGCACTAAGTAACTGCACAGTCAACTACCATCACCACACACACCATAGCAGCTTTACCTCGAGGTTCTCACACCTGACTAGTGTTTTTTTTTACGAGAGTTGTAACCATTAGTCCATAAATGATTAGTTTATCAACAGGAAAACAATCAGCAACTATTTTGATAATTGAATAAGCAATAATGTCAAATCTAAGCTGCTCCCAGCTTCTCAGATGTGAGAATTTGATGCTTATCTTTGTTGTACGTGACAGTGAACTTCAAACATGACATATGAAGACGACATCTGACTGTGGGAAAATTATTTCACGGTTTCTTTTTATGTAGCTACAACAAATAGTCGATCCAATCAGCAGAATAATCAGCAGATATATCAATAATGAAAAAAATAAATAATATAAAATATATAAAAAATATAAGTAATATAATTGTAATATAAAAAATATAAGTTGCAGCCTTAGTTTTCAGAAAATACCAGATTATGTACATGTACAGAAGAAACGTGGAAATCAGTAATCAGACTGATCCATGCACCTTTTTTTGAAAGAATTATTCACTTATTTTAACTGTAGTGATACAATACAACACACCCTGTGTGTGTTTTTGTGTGTTTTTGTGTGTGTGTGTGTGTGTGTTTGTGTGTGTGTGTGTGTGTGTGTGTGTGTGCGCGTGCGCGTGCTGATGGTGCAGTGAAAGGACAGTCTCTGTAGTGACAGTGAATGTGTCTGAATTGTTGTCAGGTGTTCAACAGTGGAAACAAATGTATTCAGACCTCCAGCTGTTTGAGTTTTAGTGGACGGCACATGTGTGTGTGTGTGAGTGGAAGCAGCTGACTGCAGGAAGCTGCTTCTCTGGTCAGAGACCCTGTTTATCAGTTATTTTCTGTTCGTATGTGCTATTGTTATTTGTTTTTGTCAAATGAAATGAATGGTTTCTTCTCTCCTGCTCTGTTCCAGTTAAAGAGAAGCTGACAGCAGATCCCGACAGTGAGATCGCAACAACGAGCCTCAGAGTCTCACTAATGTGTCCGGTAAATGCAGCTTCTGTGGCTAATGTTCCATGTGATAATAGCAGTGTTCAAATGATTCTGACTGTAAGTTTTAGTTTGTAGAGAGATGAACGGATGAAAATGAATAACTCGTCCACAGCAGAAGTTACTTTTTCACTTTTATTCACTGCTGTTTGTAAATGTAGCTGATACAGGTGTTCGTTACATCCGTCACTGCCTTTATAGAAACACAACAATTTCACAGTTTTGTTCTGTATCAGAGCTCAAAGCTCCTGCAGACCGTCACCTCTATGCTCCCTCTTGGTGAAATCATCTGAAAATACAATGTCCATTTTTACTGCTAAGCCGATGACACTTATCTACCAATCAGACCCAGTGACCAGTCCGACATAACAACCGTCCACAACCGTCTTACTGAAATAAAATACTGGATGTCAGACAATTTCTTACAATGAAATCACACAAAATCAACACAACACAAAATCCTAGGTTATCATACTTGGTCCCCCCACAAAAAGAACTCAAATCAATTAACAAATTACATTTAGCCATCAGCCAAAAATCTTGGATATGTGTTTTGAACCCCAGGTGAAAAAAGTTCTTCAGTCATGTTATATCACTTGAGAAATACAGCCAAAGTGAAGACTCTGATTTCAGCCACAGATCTGGAGAAACTTATCCATGCCTTTATTTCCTCCCACCTCAACTACTACAACTCTCTATATAGCTGTCTCAGTCCGAAATCAATCCACCACCTACAGTTAGTTCATATGCTGCAGCTCGGCTCCTAACTCAGTCCAGTGTGTTCACATCACCCCGGTCCTAGCACCGGCTGCCCGTTTACTTTAGGATTGATTTTATAATCCCTCCCTATATTTCTGATATATCCCCCTGTGACGCAGTCTGAGATTCTCTGGTTGTTCATTGCTGGCCTAGGTTGAAAATTGAAGGAGAGAGTTTGGATGTTTTATATTTGACTCATATGAAGCACTTTGCTACTTGCGTGGGACTTAAAAGGACAGACACCACTGTCCAGTGACATACTGATGCTGCACCACACTTGGTTTACTGTCAGATACTGATTTTTGACTGGACCGCAACAGTGGGGTCAACCATATAATCTTGAATGTCACTGACTGACTGATGATATTTCAAAATATTACCGCAAATAAACCACTTTCATTACATGTATCATTATTACTAAAGGAGGCAGAGGAATAACTAAACATAAGACACACTGAGTATTGAGAGCAGGAGAGAGGGAGGGCGAGAGAGAAGTCATCGGTAACGAGGCTTCGTACTAACTGCTATGACAGACTCTACATATCAAACAGAGGGAGTTAGACATAAAGACCTGCCTCCAAAGGCGGTCCAGACATAGACTAGGTTTAGAACTGGTCTTGTTAGCGATGTGCAGTTTTGAATAGAGTATGTTGAAAACAGTATGTAACTTTTCTTCTTCAGAGACAGATGCTGCTGTGTGCCAAGTGAGACTGACAGCCCAGTGTTCCACTGACATATACATCTGTTACATTAAATAAGTAATGTATAGCATATAGTTGCATTTGTCCATCATTGCTAGCTATTCACTGTATGGTTAGCGCTGCTAGCTTAGCCACCAGTGACTGTCGCCTATAACAAGTGTCTGCTGTATATATAAGGTTATGGCATTAGCTCCAGGTGTCACACAGTACCTGCTGATGACCTGCACTTGTCCACCTGTCATACTTCGTGTAAACTGAATACAGCTTTGTGCTCGTGCTGACCTCAGTGTGTCTTGTCCTCCAGCTGGGTAAGATGCGGCTGACGGTGCCGTGCCGGGCGGTGACCTGCTCTCACCTGCAGTGTTTTGACGCCGCCCTCTACCTGCAGATGAATGAGAAGAAACCCACCTGGATCTGTCCTGTGTGTGACAAGAAGGCTGCGTACGAGAGTCTCATCATTGACGGGTTAGTTTTTTTTTTTTCATATCATTTCATAACATCCTAACAGAAAAGTTTGGTTTTATATCTGTCTTCCTCCCAAACTCCCAAACAGAAGCTGATACGTTTTTATAAAAACAATGACTTTATATATAAATACACATCTACATACTTGTATATGGAGAGAAAAAAAACAGCAGGAGTTCAGTCTCACTCTGTAAATGCCAAATGTAAGAAGTTAGGTTCAGGTATTAATTTCAAATAAAGAAATGAATCCCTTTTTTGTTTGATCATGTAACTGATGGGTTAGTTAAAGTAATTCAGACAGGACCTAACAGTTGTTGCTGAGGCAGCTGTACTCTCAGGTTGTGGTAGATTCCCCAGTTAGTCTGTGTTCTCAGGACTCGTTATGAAAATGTTTAATATGTGATCCATGTGTACGTGTGCTTCATTCTAACATTTAAGTTAGTTTCTCACTTGTGCGATTGGAACTCCTCTTATTTTGTTTCATGTGTTTTAAACACACAGTCTGTAACTTCTGCCTCTAGGTCTCTCAATCAAAACAGTATCAAAAGACAGCGTTTGGTGATGTCATGAAATAGCGTGGGATCATGGGAGTTGTTGTCTTCACCACCATTGCTGTAAGCTTCTTCTGGTTTGGATTCCTTCAGTGTCAGTGGTTCAGGAAATCAAACAGATTCTTACTGTTAAAAACACTGAAGGAAGCAGTTTGACATTTAAAGTCAGTGTTTGAGCGACGCTGTACGGAGGACAGAGACTCAGGGGAGAGCTGGAGATTGATGCTAACCTTTGTCCTGATTGTTTCTCTGATAACTTATGAAGCAGACGTTCAGCAGGTTTTTACCAGCAGCTGAATTATCCACAGAGGTGTCCTCCTCTCCATAACAAACACACCAGGGGATGAGAACCAGTTAACCAATGAAGCCATTTCGCTTTAAAAATCAGAGATTCAGCAACGCTCTTCAGTGACACAGGACAGGACGTCTCCAGCAGCTGGGAGCTGAGCTGTCTAACATTTCCTCAGCTTGTTTCAGCTTAAAACGAGATAAAAGTCAATCTTGAGCTTCTGGCAGGAAACCACAACACTGACACATGATCATACAGGATATGATGTCATTGACAGGGGACCAAATGACAAGGAGCGTTACCATGATTAAAATCACAGATTTCTCTGGTTTGAGAATTGATGGAAACATGTGAGATAATGTAACAACACAGAGCATCAACATATAAAACATAGATCTGGTTGTTTTTAGATGTTTAATGTGGAAAAGTTACAGATTATGAAATTAAGTAGAGATGTCCTGCGGGTCATAGCATAACACCAGCCATATCTGATTCTTTCTTGACTGTACTCTACTGCTCTCCTTAATGACAGCTGTGCTCCACAGAGGAGCATCTCACTGTATATGACAGTAAAAATATTATTTTTAAATTCATTAATCTCCGGTGGCCACAGTTTTCTCTCCTTTCTGTCAGTGTGTGAAACACTCAGGTAGCAGCTTGTTGTTGTAGCTGACACACACCGACACTTTCCCTATGAACACTTAGAGATGTCATCAGTGTCAGGTCATATTAGCTGTCACTAATTAACACTAAGTTGATCAAAAGCCAACACAACCAATCCAGTGTTTCTGTAGTCCCTACATCTCAGCCTCCTCTGCAGCTGATCACTGATCGTGTCACAAGTAGCTGGTGAGAAAATAAGAAGACCAAGGTTGTGTCTGAAATCACTCACCCATTCACTCTTCTCTACTCACTACCCAGGGAGTTCAATGTAGAAGACTATAGAGTGAGCTCATCTGTAAAATGTAAACACACTTTCAGACACTCCTCAGGTCATTTCCTGCGATGAAATCCGTGATTGATGATCATTAACTATCAGCGATTGCTCATGCCTTTGCAAATGTCAAGATGATATTTGACTTGTTTTCCTATTAATGTTGTAACTTATTTTATTTCTAATATTAAATTAATACTAAGTTTCATTTTCCTGCCACAGTTTAACATATATAACCACATAAAACTATGATTGCAACACTTGCACACACACACACACACTCCAATCAGCTGATTGTAATGAAGCTGCTTGACAGAGCACGTCATTTAGTTCAGTCAACGAGAGAGAGAGGCGAGCGAAACTCCTCATGAGAACTGTGGCATCAGAAGCTGAGGAGCCCACCAACACACTCAGTTTTCCTGTGTGACCAGTTAGTGTACAGTTCATGTGTAGTGGTGACTTAGGTGTTTTAATCTGTGTCCAGTTTGTTCCTGGAGATCCTGAACGACTGCTCAGATGTGGATGAAATCAAGTTTCAGGAGGATGGAACCTGGTGTCCCATGAGACCAAAGAAAGAGGCAGTCAAGGTCCCGTCTCAGTCAGTTCCTAAAGTGGAGAGTAAGTACATCATCGTGATACCTGGACAAGGTTTGAATTCATCCTGCTAACACATTCTGTGTGTATCTACAGCCTGATATATTCCTCCACTGTTTCCAGAAACTATTAAAACACATCAGTCAGCCACACACATGCTCCCTCATCTCCATGAACACACACACACTGTACACACACTGTCCTACTGCTACAAATACTCAGCACAACAGCAATTGTGGATTAATCCGCCTGCTGAAAATAGACCCCAACAGATGCACTATTTCCTCCTTTTTAAGTAATGTTTGCTAAAGGCTACATTGAGCAGCTGTTTCAGGAAATGACTAAACTTTTTAGAAATAAAACTGCATTCTTGAGTTGTTTTTAATGAATGATACCTGTGATTTGTGGCTGAGAGTCAGAGAGCACAGAGAGTCAGAGTCACATGTTGACAGTAGAGCAGCACAGTAATATCCTTTGACCTTTGTGTCTTTACCTCAGCTCCTCTGCGCCAGCCGTCAGTGGTCCCTCACTCTACTGAGCCCAGCTCCACCAAGAAGGCTGATGTGATAGATCTCACTCTGGAGAGCTCCTCCTCCTCTGACGATGAAGAGGACTCAGACCCTCCACTGAAGAAACGCTGTGTTTACATTTCCAAGAGCGAGGAGATGCATGCAAAGGGGTGAGCCGGCGCCTCTGTGATGTTTTGTAGGACCACAGACAGATCTGTGTGCAGATCTGTTCTTCAGAAACAATTCTTTCCTTTGTCAGTGTTCACACAGCTACAGTAAGAGCTGTTTAATGTGGTGCAGTAACTAATATTTGTACCTGAAGCCTCAGAGTCATCAGTCTGCTGTCTCCTCTCAGAGTGTTGACCTACCAGCCCACCGTGCGCATGCCGAACATCCAGTCCCTGGACCCGTCGTATCTGACCTCTACGCTCGCTGACTATGCAGTCCCCTTCCACCCCTCCACCCTGGCCTCCATCCCCACAGACATGCAGAGTGAGTCAGCTGGACAGGAAGACTGTGAGCTTTGTCACTAACACATGTGGTGCTGGTAATACACTGTTATTTATTCTCTCTCTCACCTGCAGGTCTGGATTTGTTTTCATTAATCCAAGCAGATCCTCAGGTATGTTTGTTTTTGCTGTTAAAAGCTCCACTTTGTCTGAACCAGTAGTCATAGCAACAGCAGCCTCAGAGAGGGAGAGTAGATCCAGTCACTTTTTCAATGTGTTTAGGTTTAATCTTTATCATTTGCATCTGGATAAGTAACTAAAACTCAGAGATTGTCAGAGTGAATTAATGTTCACAAACCGGAGCTCCACCCTGAAAACAATCTGAGACTACAGACTATTACACTTTATTTTGATCCATATCCATGAGCTGCTACTTTCATTTTGTACTTATTTGTAATAACTTTTGATAGTAGTTAGTAGAAGTCTGATAATAGTTGCAGTCAAGGTTTTTAATTAGATATATTAATTTAGAGTTTATGTTCACTGAGAAAAATGTGAAGGTTGTTGGTCTGTGCTCACACTGATACGTCTTCATTTTAAAATTAAAATGATCTCTGTCCAGATGAGCATTTTAGCTCAGTACCAGAAATAATCTCAGTCCTTACTATCACACCTGAAAACACATATCACATGACTATTCACATCCACTGGGCGTGGGCAAGCTGGTGTAAACAGGAAGCAGGGTGTGTACTCTGCAATTGGTTAGCTGCAGAAAATACTCAAAGACAGTCATAGCGCTAAAATACAGAATTTCACTGAACAGCAGCTGCTAGAAAAGACAACAAGATCAATAACCACTGGTAGTCCAGGCTGATAAGAACCAATCAGGGAGCGACCGTGGGTGTCTACGTCATCGTTTCCAAAGGTCTCAGTTTCTGACGTCCAGCTACAACACTACCTCAGAATTTTCAAAATAAAACAGGTCCAGCAGAGTTTCTGAAAGTCTCTGTTTTAGGTGCTGAAAACTCTGGAGTCGTGTTGAGATGAAACATAGTAGTTGGATGGAGTCTCAGTGTAACGGCTTTATAACCAATAAACAACAGGAGAAGCTAATGTCAGTAACAGTAATGAGTTCTTAGACCAGACTTTATTGCCTGGATGGCAGAGTAACAGGTAACTAAGCCTGGTTTAGCTTGTTACGAGGGAATATTAGGGCCACACTGAGGAAAAAAAGAATCTGAAATATTGAGAATAAAGTCATAATTTTACAAGAAAAGAGTCATAATATAATGTGAATAAAGTTGTAATTCTATGTTACGTGTTTTAAAGGGGAAATATCAGAAGCTTTAAAATGAGGTACGTGGGGCATCCTGTGAAGTTCTACTGCAGCTGAGGTTTCACAAATAAGGAGATACTTCATCTTTTGGCTCGTCAGCATCATCATCAGTCTTTTTCATTTTTGTAATATTACGACTTTATTCTTGTAATATTCTTATTTCATTCTCAAAATTATTACTTAATTCTTGAGATTTCAGATTTCTTTTCCTTCCTCAATGTGGCCCTAATACTCTGTGGTAAGCTTGTGGATAGTGATGAAGCATGATGACCAGTTCACACATGAGCCTGACTCACTTCCTGCTGGACTGAGGTCACTAAATATCATCTGATAAAATGAGAAAATTAAGATTATAGATGTTGCCACACATTGGGGAAATTCTAGTTCATAGTTGATGTTGATCCTGATCAGTGTGTTTCCCGCTCAGCATTACCGGCCTCAGATGTTCCTGGACAACCTGACCAGCAGCATGCAGAGCGCAGCCGCAGCCAGCACCAGCTCCGCCCTGGTCTCCTCCAGCAGCCACTACGACACCAGCTCCCACACCGCCAGCTCCATCCACGAAACCCGGGTCATCACGGGAGGAGGGGGGGGCGCTGGAGGCGGGGCGGACAGTGGCATCTCAGACATCATTTCTCTAGACTGAGCCACGTCTCTCTGGACCTTTTCAGGCCTGGTTTTTGTGGCCTTTTTTTTTAAAAATCCGGACTACATGTACATGACGAGTTTTACATGGAAGCATCCAAATTGGTATAAATGAGCTCTTTGATGACCTGAACGGTTTCCGCAGGCCTGTCTGTCTCTGTCCTCTGGTGTTTCGTCCTGTGGGAGGATGGTGAATGGTTTTGGTGACCGAGACAAACATTTTCCCAAAGGTGTGTCAGTGAAGTTCTCCAATCTTTAATCACATTACATCAAAACAAAGGTTTAGTCCAACACCCCTAGGGTTTTACTTCTGGTCTGTCTCTCTTCACCTGTCACTCACTGACGTCGGGCAGGGAGTGTACACTGAGTGGAATCAGAGGAAAACCTCTCACATGACATGTCTGTGTTCATATCAGAAATGTTGCCTTAACCAGTATGCAGTTTCTTTGTGTTTCACCGGACAGTTTCACAGTGACTGTATAGCTGGTCCTCTGACGTCCATACATCAATACAGATACAATACTTAAATAACCCGTCCTCAGCTCTGCAGAGGTCTGAGGTTTTCCTGACACTCTCTTTACACGTTGGAAACACGCAGGACATTGAAATCTTCATTTGTACCAATTTGTTCGCCTGCACATGTGAATCTGACTTCAGCGCGTTCAGGCATGGTCGACCTGACCTGTGCCTCATCGTCACAGAGCAGAGTCAGGCTGAGGGGAGGAAGAGCTCGGACTGACAGCATCCTTGCATGTGACTCACTGGTTGGATGGAGGAGCCCCTCCCCCCCCTGTGGACTGATGAACAGACTCTTGACTGTGGAGGTGTCTGACCCCCCCCCCCACTCAGCGTGGGCGGGGCTGTCTCTGTCTGTGTCACTGTATCTGCTCCAGCTTTGCCTTTCATTTACACTGACAGGAACAAGGAGGGCAGGTCAGTAACTCATGTTTTGATTGGCCCTCACAGATGTCACTCAGAACCTCGATGGGGGTTGTTACAGGGCAGCTTCTCTGTCACACAAATGTAAAGTTTGTTCCTTTGTTCCGCTGTAATTTAGTCAGAGCAATAATAATTTAACTAGTGTTAGTTAATAAAGTTGTAAATGTAGTTCAGCTACTGGTCCACACCACTCTGCCTCCTCCTGTCTGTCCTCCGTTTCTCTGCTTGTTTGATACCCTCACCTGCTTCCTCTCTGAGTCACATGTTCAGATATCAGTCTGTACGGAGCTGGAGTCAGGATGTGGTTAGCCTAGCTTAGCATAAAGACTGGAAGCAGAGGGAAACAGTTAGCCTAAGTTCACAGATACACCTACCAACATCTAACACATCATCAGATCTGTCAGAGCCCCGGCTAGCTGTTTCCCTCTGCCTGTTTCAAGTCTTTATGCTAAGCTAGGCTAACCAGGTTCCTGACTCCATCTTCTCAAGTCAGTAAGTCTGTTTCCAAAAGTATTGAACTGTTCCTTTAAATTTTCTCACAGACAGTTTGAGACAGTTCAGAGGATTTTCAGTGTTCGGTTCATTTTGTTCCTGTCACTTCTCTGACCTCTGACCTCTCTGCTCTCTGTGCCTCATGCTGTGTGTTGATTACACTTTGTGTTGGTGATGGACGTGAACATTTGTTAACACCATTATCATCATCATCATCATCATCATCATCATCATCATTATTATTATTCTTCACCGTTCTTCATGTTGCAGCTACTGTGTCAAAGCTCTCGATCTCAGGGACCCACACTCCTGTTCTCACTCACTACAGACGCTGATGTAAAGGCCAGGCTGGTGTCGGTTTTTTTTCAAACATCATGTCGATATTTATGAGTTTACATGTTGATAAGGCTCAGTCCACCCAAATTACAAAAAGAATTATGTGGTTATGAGGATGGTTTTACCACAGATTTAGTCTATGGATTAAAATGCAGACTCAGTTTCCCTGTTACTCTGACTCTTTAGTAGAATTACAATAGAAACGGCTGAAAAACTCTACTCACTGTTCATTGTTTTGGACTGAAGACACAAATCTGTGTCTCAAAATCTGGACAAATAAAACCAAAGTATCAGCATGAAGACGAGTCAGTGGTGGGTGAGAAAATATGTTTTTATAATGTTGGTGAACCTTTAACATAAAGTAAAATAAAGTTCAGCACAGCAGCTTCACTCATGAGAGCAGAGAGTTTGAGGAGGTCAGTGTCTGTGACTTTAACTCTGTCTCTCCACCTGCACGCCGATGTAGGTGATGTGGATCCGCGGGGTCTCGTGCCATCGTTCGTTTTTTTGTTTGTTTTTTTACTCTTCATACTTTGTAAACAGAATCCAGATCAGCTGGAGGTTTCTCTTTGACACCATGTTAACAGACTCATGTTGTTCACCAGGTTCATTACAATCGGCTCAGTACAGACTCGTCTGTTTTCCTGTATCTGTGAACTTGAAGCAGTTTGAATTGTGTTTCCATGTGTGGGCGTTTTTTATTATTAAAAGTTTTCTTCTTTTTTTTTTTATTCAGTTAAAAACTCTGTCGCTCTTCAAGTTGTGCAACAAGTGTTGTTATTCCCAGGAAGTGATGACGTGTTGTTGTGATCGAACATCATCTTCAGTGTTGTGTTCAGTTCAAATTTCTCTGAGGATCCAACTCAGGAAGTGAAAAGTAAGATGCAGGCAGCTTGTTTCTGCTTTGAGTGACGTGATGGAGGAAAGAGCAGCTCTCAGATCATCACGTGATTCATCACATGTAAAGAAACAGCCAATCAGACACAAGTACTTAACCTCAATTCTTTGAAAATGCTCTTACTAATTGTCTGTCCTGTGTCATTCTGAAAAACCACAATTGAATTATTAAGTTCATTTTTTATTTGTGTGAAATCTCTAAATCAATATATTAACAAGCTTGAGCCTGAGCTACAACATATTTACACCTTCTGTTAACTCTTCAGTTTAAAATGTTGCCGTGGGGCCGCCATCAGGGACATGGTGTACTTCACTTCACTTTGTGGCTTTTTCAGTCTGACATTAATGAGAAGGCAGTTCGGTTCCTCTTCCACAGGGGGGCAGTACAACCTCAGTCAGAGACTCAGCTCAACACCTAAGGACGCTGGTGAAACAAGGTTCATCTACACGTATTATATATAATACATTTTCTAACAGTCCAAAAAGAAAAAATAAAACATCTGACCAGATCAGCGGAGACTGAAGAACAATGATTGACAGTTGTCTCCTTCACTCTGACATCAGCATGAACTGATTCACCTGAATGCATGAACACAACACTCACCATAAGCCCACAACTATTTTCTGCCTCTTGGTACCCAAAGAGTGGAACCTGACCGCTTGTTACCACTTCATAAATAATTCATAAACTCTCCATCATCAGCATTTGTACCTGCTGCTTCATCAGTTTGTTAAGTTACTAGCGATGAACCAGCGTCAGCATCTCAATGGTCAAAACGTTTCATTTGGCAGATCAAATGATGTCATATGAAATGATGGTATCAAATGAGCAGATTCAGACTCTCAGGTCTTGGCAGTATTGTTTAGCTTGACATGATATCAGCAGCCGTCTCCATTATAATCACAGGTGTTGATCAGATCGTTCTGCACAGTGGAGATTAACATGGAGATGCTTTTAGCTTTAGGGCTTTAGCATTCCAGGTAGAACACAGGTGGTAACCTCCTTTACCTGGTGAACTTTAGCTGCACTTCAGTGTTGATGCTTTTACTCTTCATCACTGCAGCTTAGAACATGAGGAGAACTAAAATATCTGATAAAATGATCCACACACGGTTTAATATTTCCCATGATGCAACATTTCTATCAGACATCAGCTCATCTCCTCTGCAGAAACATTAGCACATTAATCTGAATTTCTTTTAATTTGTTTCACATGATCATAATGTTCACTTAACCACACTTATTTATCACCTCAGCTTTATTTAGCCAGATAACCCCAAGAATGTCAGACTCAAGTTAAACTCACTTGTCACTTGTGATACAGGCTCGACAAGACCACCACATAAGTAGATATTTATTTTTATGAGATGAGATGAGATGAGATGAGATGATATAAGATAAGACAAGATCTCATCTTAGATACGATAAGATAAGATGAGATCAGATGAGGTGAGATGAGACAAGACAAGATAAGTGAAAATATACTAATAAATACTAAACATTACAAAAGATGAATAGTAGATAAATAACATAGTATAGCAACATAGAATGTTCAGATAGATATCAAAATATGTTAAAATATGTCAAAAAATAGCAGCAGATAAGGAATATTGCACAGCTGGTGTGTGTTAATCACTGTCTTTGGTGTTTGTGTGTGTGTGTGTGTGTGGTCTACTGAGTGTTTGTTCTACAGTCTGACAGCAGCAGGAAGGAAAGACCTGCGGTATCCCACCTCCACACACTGCGTCCGTTTTATATCTAATGTTTGAGTGAGGTTGATGAGTTCAGAGAAGTGATGTCATCATCTGAAGACGTATCTGACCGAGCTGCACTGATTCCAAGTTGTGTCACTTCCATCTTGTTACAAAACCTGGTTTGCAAGATCTGGTCGGTCTCAAGAAATACCTTGAGTTAGGAAACTCATCACAGCGCACATAACACACGTGTCTGCTATAACTGATGTTACTGCAACTACTGCATCAAAGAAGTGAAGTTTCATGATCTACCAATCAAAACATCACCTGAACAACCAACAACCTGTTTCTTCATCAAACCCTGGAAACAAGATGCTCTGCAAATGTTGTTGTTGCAGTGCATGATCATCTAAACATGTCAGACTCCATCCACTGCAGAAACAAGTATGGAGCCCGTATTTTATAGATGATCTATTCGATACTTGCAATTTTTGTTACAAAGGAAACTGATATTGTTTTGAGCTCAGATTCCTCTTGAGGCACCGAAAAGACTTTGTCCATCACCAAAACCTGATGTTTGAAGAAAACAATCACTAACTCAGACCGTTAGAACCTGATTCTCAGCTCTACAACACTTTCTCTTGAAATCAGAGAGAACACTGTTAAAATCCCCACAATGACCCCCTTGTCAACTGCTTTTAATCTTTGGTCAGGGGCCCAATAAATCATTGTCCCCTCAACGTGTCAGGTAAGGTGACAACCAGGGCAGGAAAAGTGGGGGGAGCAGAGGCAAAATGGGGGGAAAAGTCAACTTGGGAAATTAGATTCCACCATGGAGTCAGTGAAGGCTGAGGGGAAGTTAAGGTCAGTGCCCTCCCCAGGTGTTTGTTTGCTGCCTGTCAAACAGCAGCCACTGGAAACAAGACCTCAAAAGAATTTGCCTTTATATGATGTGATTACTGTCATGGCTGTCTTCAACCATTTGGGGTCCCAGTGGAAGAAACACACACACACACACACACACACACACACACACACACACACACACACACACACACACACACACACACACCATACCTCTGTGTACTCTGGCACCTTCAACCTGGAGGAATAGTTTCATTAACTTTCAAAGCTTCATTTAGGAAAGCCTCAGTCATGTCAGTGGTCAGGTTAAGGCCACAGCGACACTGCACTTCCACGCCATGTAAGACGCTCTGGTTTCTGCCATATTTGGTCACCTCGCCCTCTCGTCATGTATATGAATTTGGGAGGTGGAGCTTCTGAAGGAGCACCGACGGAAGGGGAGCATTTGTTTGGCTCTTGAGTTCGAATACAGTGCCACAGAGAGGACGTATTTTTGTAGTCCAACACAGAAGTTAGCATCACCCCCCCTCACCCCCCACCCCCAAATGTTTATAATACTGACACGTTTTGTCCAGCAGGATCATCTTCACTAATGAACACCACTTTATGACGTTAGAAGCCTAAATACAACCACTAGAAGTGAAAAGCTAATGTTAGTCACACAACATCAACATCACAACCACTAAACTTCAACTTGTAGTTTGATTGAGCCCTGACGTCTTTCCTCTTACAAAGCTAGTAACAGTTTGTAAGAGCGTATATAGGATATATAGTATAAACACAACGAGGCTGTGCAGGTGGACTGGTGAGTAGATGAGTGTTCATGCTCTCTGTGATGATGTTTAACGTCCCCGACAACTTCTGCAGTCTCATTCAGACACTTGTTAACAACCGGCCTTTTTTAAGAGATGCAAAAGCTGAAAGGAATCAGGACTGGGGTATTTAATTATGTATTTCATGTTGTAGAATAAATGAAAATGTCTTGAGCTTGTGTTAACCACGGACCTTATTTCAGTCATCTAACCACAAACACATTCAACAAACCCAGAGAGTTCAGGGAACAGGAAGTGATAAAATACAATTCATTTTAGGATTGGGACCAGGACCTGCAGAACTCTACATTAAGTCTCTCTCTGGAATCGCATAGTCCACCTTTAATCAGGCAATGTGCTTGGACCAGAGTCATGATTGATGCTAGAGTTTCCTTGTTAGTTACATAAGTCATATGAGCCATTAGCTATTCGCAAGAACAGTCTCTGTCAGAGTTCCAGTGGGTCAAGAAAACAAAAATCCTCTTATGGTTTGATAGTTTTCTGTGAAATCTGGTAATGAGTAAGAAACCAGAATCACGAGAGGGTAGGAACAGATAACCACGTAGTGCTGTATACAGAAGAACAGGGTAAGTATGCTAGCATCAAATGAATATTGTGATATACAATATTATCATGGGGGAGGGGAAATAAGACATAATTATATTCTTGTATTTTATGTTGCAGGTATAAGTGATTCTGCTGTGAAATGAGGGTTGAACTCTGCAGCAGGCAAGACTGTGCAAAACTGAAATAATGTGATATATATATATATATATATATATTGTATATATATCGAATGTTGGCCCAAGCCAAACACACACACACACACCCTAATCTTAAACCTCAGTCTGATCCCAGTTTTAGCTGTGACCCTTGAGGGAAGTCCAAATCCAAAACCAGCACCTTGAAGAAGTGAGGATCAGCCAAAATGCCCTTAATTTGATCAACACCGACAACACACACACACAAAGTGTCTCTACAGCTCTAATAGGTTCTCACAGAGACAGAAGTCGACGGTACACGTCTACACAGACCAAAACAGTGAGCCTTTATTAAGTACAGCACGGTTCTGACTGGCAGCGGATGGCAGGCGGAGGCAAGATCCCAATTATTGGTGGAATAAAGCAGCAGCTGCTGGTCTCAGTGAGGTGGATGGAGGCTTGTTAGGTGTGCAGCTGCTGCAGGAGGAACTCCTCCTCTGGGAGTTTTCCTCTCACATCTGTCTGGGAGCCTTGTTACCCTGTCAGCCTCTGTCCTCCACACAGCCCCTCTAAATGAACAGGTATGAGTGAAACCAGTTAGCCACCATTATGCTCATCATTTAACCCACGTGGGATGGTGAAGTTGTACTTTCTGTATATGTTTTTTTATTTCACATGCGCTCAGATGGGAGTTGGCTGGTGGTTTGCACTATGCTGTAATTGCAACACTTACACAGTTTGTCGGCCAGTGTCCATTACAGGAATCAATTGAGGCTGTGATTCTGACTGTGAGAGAAATCACACCAAGCTGTTTGAGATTGTGTGCAGCACATAAACAACCAGGTCTTTCATAGAGGAACTGCTTAAAGTTAATGTAGGGAAATAAAGAACTTTTCATCAAGATTTTCTAACACGTGCTTCTTTTTGGCATGAAAACACAGTCAGATCAGGGGATCAGTTTAACCTCAGTGTGCCCGGTACGCAAACAGGTCCAGGGTGTGTTTGACGTAGCTTAGTTTTTAAACTTCATTCATTCCCAACAGCTGAAAAACTGTTCTGTTTCAGATGATTTCACTGTACAAATATGGAATATATAGAATAATGCAGTCAGCGTAATTCAGGCCTCTGAACATACTGAGCTCTCGGCCATGGGGAAACTGGATTTCCTGCTAAATCATATTGTTTGTTACAGGTTTGTACAGGTTTGTAGTCCTGCACAGTCTCAGCGGTGAGCACATACAGCTACGGTAAGCCCCGAGGACAAAACTTCTGGTCAGTCACCACTTAAAGCTGAGTGGTGTGTAGCTGTAACACTATTTAAGGTTGTAATGCTTTCATTTGTACAGCTGACAGTTAGTTTGGTAACACATAAAACCTTAGCAGGTGAAGGTGAAAGCTTTTCAGACTTATGGATATGGATGGATATGGTTATTTCCTGGAGGCAGTATGTTCCAATGTAAACTCCAACTCCAAACTCACAAAAATAGTAGAAAAGATTTAAATTTAGTTTGAAGACTTGAAACTAGAACTACCGCCTCATGATTGTCTGCTTCCTCCACTCAGACTAGTTTCAGGTTACACCCCAGTTTATCCAGGCTCATGTAAAATATGAACCATTTGTGTGAAATTTTCTCATAATTGCTGTGTGGAGTCCTGAGTTATGGCTAAAAAGTGTTTTGTGAGATCACACTGACCTTGACCTTTGACCTTTGACCACCAAAATCTAATCAGTTCATCTATGAGTCCAAGTGAATGTTTGCGCCAAATTTGAAGCAGTTCCTTCAAGGGATATCATGTCCACGAGAATGGGACAGACGGACAACATGATATGAAAAACAATATGCAGTTGCAGTTGCTGGTGCAGAGGCATGAGGTAAGTAAGGTCTGTTGACCCGCAGGGGGTTCCCATTAAAAAGGGGAATAATTTATTTTTTACTATAATTCCATCCATAACTAACACAATGAAAGAATGAATGAATATGCTGGTCATGGGTTTAAACACTTTCTGTAATAAAACAACATCTGTGGTCTAATTTGTGTCAGTTAAGGGTCCTTGATGTGAACGGTTTGAGAACCAATGGTTTAAGGATTTTAACCCTTACTTTCTCACAAGCTGCTGTTACTGTTGTTCTGCTCTCTCTATGTCAGGTTCTGGGCGACTCGTATTGACCCTATATGAACTGCATTACCCAGAGGGCACTACGTGACTCACGGGTTCACCTCTCGACAAATCAAGTTACTCCTAGCAGAGATCGTCTGTGCTTATTCAAAGTTCTCACAGCAGTACACACATACATAATGTACAGTATCAAATGAATGCTTTTGCAAATGGTTCCTTTGAGAAAATAAATATATATTGTGAACACCCATGATATTTCTCTCTGTGGAAATTTAGGATTTAATAATGTTTTGCTTATATCGGCCGATGCACAGGTGAGTACTGGCAATTTTTTTTTTTTACTTCAAGCCCTGCCTGTAATAAGTGAATGTTGTTGCCACTCGGAGGCAGTGGAAATAAGTTGCGATAACAATGTTTGACATATTGAACTTGTGCCTGTTTCCACCTCCAGCTGTTACAGATCGACATGATGATTATGTGTAGTGGTGTTAGTGTCACCTGATGAATCTCAGTCCAGCGTTCCCTCTCTTTTAGCTTCTTGTATGGTCTCCACCAGCTCCTGAGGGAAACATCTGGCTCTGAAACTGACAGTGTAAAGCTGCAGATTCAGCTGATAATTCATATTGTCATTTGTTTTGCTGCTTTAAAAAATAACTTTAGCTGAAGTCTTGTTTTTGCTCATCATCTTACTACAGTGATGTATACGTTCACTCCAGTGTTTGTCAGTACACCTTGATATCACCTGTGGGTGCAGGTACAGATGTAACAGAACACTTCTGACCACACCCAGCACCACGGACTTGAAACCTTCAACCAGAAGAGTTCAGTGAATCACTCTCGCTCAGCTTGATCACTAATCACCGTGTGTTCAGAGTTAATTAACTCCCCGTGACCATCGTCATTCTGCCCTCTGGTCCAATAAAACAAACGACTGCAGTTGTTAATACCTGTTGTCTGTGTTAGTCTCAGCTCCAGCAGAGAGACAGAGTCCTGATTTAGAGGAGTGTTTGCCCACTCTCATTGTGCTGCTCGTTGTGTTGTGGAGTTGCAGCGACCATGACCGGGGTTTATTTGTCAGGCAAAGCAGAGCCACAGCTGTGTTTGTGAGGCTGTCAGCAGTGTGGCTGCAGAAACATTCATCATTACAAGGCTCCAGTTGCCTCTTTGTGTGTTTTTCACATATTTGCATATTAAATGTTCCATATCATCCAGTCCAGTGGACACAGGCTGGCAGGTGCACACATGTCTGAGTGCCTATGCTCAAACAATCACCTACCTACCTACCCTGTGGTGAGAGCTCCTCTTAAGATTTGTAATGCAAAGTAGGAAATAAAAATGTTAACTACGCTATTACGACATTTATTTTGCAGGAGTAGACTGTACATGCCCTCAGTCTGTGGCCTACAGTTCACTCAGAAAGTCTTCAGACCCCTTCACTTTTTTCACATTTTGTTATGTTGCAGTTTTATGCTAAAAATATAGAATATATATATATATATATTTATTTAGACACTTTACTGTGACTCTTGAAGTTTAGCATAGGTTCGTCCATCTCTCTGGATCATCTTTGAGATGTTTCTACACCTTGATTGCAGTCCACCTGTGGTAAACTCAGCTGATTGGATATGATGTGGAAAGACAAACACCTGTCTATATAAGGTCTCACAGCTGACAATGCAGATCAGAGCAGAAACCATGAGGAGGGAAGTACTGCCTGCAGAGCTCAGAGACAGGATTGTGTGGAGGATACAAAAAAATGCACTGTAACACATCTTTAAGTACCAAGCCAAACTCTATGCATGAATCTGGAAATAAGTCCTTTTTTTCATTTTGCAAAAAAAAAATAATGCACATAAATTCAGCTGAACCTGTGTGTACTTAATATATGAGAAGGTCACAGTACAGTACAGTGCAGTACAGTACAAGAGGAATGCTGGTGGTAAGTGCTGTTTATTACACTCATGAGTCTCTCATATTGTAATTAGTCATCATGTCTGCAGTTATAAATATTACTCTAAAAGAGCCTTGAGTTTCTTAATTTCTAATAGGACGTCAGTCAATGTTTTTCAATCAATTGCAATTATATTCTTCTTCTCCTGTTAATCCTTATATTGACACTATGTAAGCACTATATAGAGCTAATTTATTTCCCAGTCTGACCATCAAGTCACTGTTTTAGCTGATGCCCAGGATGCTCACTCGTACCTAGAGAGCTACAGGACACTGACTGCAGTTCATGTAACGGCCACCACTGTCAAAACCAAGCATCAACCTCCGGGGCTGCGGTTCCTGTAATGACCACTACAGTCTGGCTCCAACAGTGAGTCAGTCCCAGGAAGGGCCTACTGCAAAAATGGCAACGGCTGAGCAGCCCACTCTGAGTTTCTAAACCAATATGTCCATCTTTTTTAGCAGTTAACATTGGTGTTTCTTGCGACCTCTGGAGACAGCTGTTGGTAAGTAAAGAATGAAGTTTGATGTTGAACTCACAACGGTTTTTCTACACTTGTTAGCAAACAGCTGCTAATGCTAATGTTAGCTATGTAGCAATAGCAAAACTTACAAATAGCTCCTTAAATGAAAATTGGAAATGTTAAACTGTCACAGACACATGAGAAATTGACTCACTAGATATCTGGGTAACATCTGGATTTAATTGTTGTATAATATGCTGTATCTAATGTTTTTTTTTGTTAGCAGGAGAATTGTAAACCACCGTCAACAGCTGATATACAATAAACTCTGTTCAGAAATTGTCTCAAAAGTGACCCAATACAAACTAAGTGACATCAACATTTTTCTACATGTAACATCTGAATACACCTTAAATGACAGGTAGAAATTTCAGGACATAATGACTCCTACAGTGGGAGTGGCTGAGAGTTGATTTGAGGGGGTGATGAATGAGACGATCAGGTTTCCTTTGAAGTGATTCTGTGCTTTAGTCTTTTTGGATCACTCTGATAAATTAGATCTGAGCCTCATGTTCAACACTGAGGGCAGCAGATAGACCTGAAACCTGATCTGAGGCGTCTCAACGACACACCTGAACTCTGGCTGTGCTAAGCTGTTGCTGAGCAACTGATCCAGTCAGTGTGAAGTGTTCCTCTAACGTCTCAATAAACTGCTACTTAACTGACTTTTAAAACTATGTGGATGATGAGGAGGAATGTATTATCCTTTCTTCTCCTCTGGCTGCATCATTTAGAGTGACGTAGCCACGACCTGCTTCACAGAATTTTCCATCACACAAAGCTGTTGGTGAAACGCTGCATTCAGCCACTGACAATGGTCTCAGTATTATATGACAGAACACAATTATTTTTAGGCTGCATGTGATTGTCTGTCATGGCCTTCAGCCTCTGGACTGACAGCATTCCTGCACCTTTTACACACACACACACACACACACACACACACACACACACACACAGAGTAATCTCCTGATTACTTGAACTGTTAATGTCATTTATTTCTCCCTGCTTCAGTGGTTTTTCCACACACACACACAGAGTAATCTCCTGATTACTTGAACTGTTAATGTCATTTATTTCTCCCTGCTTCAGTGGTTTTTCTGTGTTCCTCTGATGTCTATATGAGCTGTGTAGCTCACTGTCATCTCTTTCTTTCATCACTACATGTACGTTCTATACATCCCCAACTGATAAATAAATAAGTATAACTACCTATATATATATATATAGGTAGTTATAGTTTTTTTTATATATATATATACAGAGGAAGACTGGACTAAAATACATTGATTTAATATTTAGGCTTTGACTTTAAATGACTGATTTGATATCCTGGTAGTGAAACAAATGAACAGTGATGCATTCCCAGTGAGTGTTCATGGAAGCTACAACATCAACTGGTTATAACTGACTTTATTTTCCTAAAAAATAATGTCTGTAGAAACCAACGTCCTCCATTTGTAAAGCCTGGTGGAGACAGGAAGAAGAGGACAGAGACACAGACGCAGGTGATGAAGGTGATCCAGACACATCACAGACTTGCACAGTATGTACTGTAGACCTCAGTTAGATGTTACTACAGATCAGTCAACATGTCTTGTACAGTATATCACAGAGTCATTCTACATCTATGTGTCAAACTACTGAGTGAAACAAACAACATCCTGATGATCAGAGAGGATCTGGATTCTCTTCACTCCCACACTGTCTTTATGTTTAAAGACTTAAAGGTCCAAATAATACAAAGGTTTCTGTCCATCTGTTGTTTGATTATAGATCAGGTCTAGGTTCTATATTAATACTGTGAAAGTATCAAAGCCTCAGTCCACAGAGAAATGCACACAGCCTGTAATCAGCAACTGAGCCGTAAAACCAGCCGTCAGGACTTCTGGAACTTTGTGATGTCACAATAAAGCAGTCACCACTCTCAGCCATGCTCCATCCGTATTCTATTTACTGTGTAACAGTTTCTTTTTCAGCTTCCAAATCTAAAGAAAAGAGACAGGAAAGAGGAAAGACAGGATGACAGTATGTGAGCAGCATTATTATGACAACAAAGGAAAATGATTTTATGATGAAATCCTTCTCATAAATCCTCAAACACAACTTATTTTCCCACATAATGATCATCATATTAAAAAAATACAGCATGGAGTCTGTCCTGGATGCTGGATTTGGTGACCACAGGAGCTTTCCTCTAGCGCCACCATCAGGCCTTTTCATTTCCATTTAGTTTTCCAGTTGTACAGCTGCTTATTTTCTAGTTGGTGTATAAACTTATTCTTTTGTTTATATATTATCCTATAAATAATAATGCTCATTTAATTTAACTGAAGAGGTTCATGTATATTGAAGTTATATCTATTCTAAAGTTAAAGTTATTCTTTCTTATTATAATATATCTATTAAATTCTACCATTGAAATTACATTTAATGTGTAAAATGGCCTTTAGCACATTTCTCATTGAGGGTCTCAGTGTTGCATTAGTGCAGAATGTTGCCTACAGTTTTGATGGGGCCCAAAATGGCGGCTCCCCTGGTTTCTTTATTCAACACAACTGTGACCTCACCCCTATTTCTCTGCTCTCTTTATGAATGAAAACAGATCCATCCATTTCAAACGATGCCCACTTACTTCCATTACGTTGGCGTGGATGTTCAGCGATACCTCCACCAGAGGGCAGCTCAGAGGTAAATGTTTCTGACAAAAACAAATACGGTGATGGTGGACGATGTCAGTGTCGGTGCTCGATCTGGGTCCGCCATCTTGGACATAAGCTACATACGGCATCAAACAATGGACAAACAACACTGCCCGATTTGCGTTGCAAAATATAAGCAAACACAAAAGAACAATTAAAAGTTTAACATATGTTATGCACATTTATTTAATTATTTATTTTTATTATAAAGTAACACCTGAATCTTTTAAAGGTCTTAAAGCTTTTGTGATTGTTGTTGCCTTGAAACAGAGTCAAAGAGATGTAGTTCAATACAAACAGATATTAGTTGTGTTGTGAACACTCCAGATTTATGGATGTGATATTTGCTGAGAAGGACTGATACGTTTGAGAGCATTGTTGGTATTGTTGCAGTTCAGAAACAGAGCGTTTCTTCTAATGTTGGTGCCAGTTTGTTGAAGCTTGTTGAAGAGCATACTGGAAATATCTACTTTTAATTTACTTGGAGCAGCAGTTTGTTCTCTTAAGGGGCACATTGTGACACCGGCCTGAGGGCATTAAGCAAATCCACTGGACAGAACACGGTCCGACTGGTTGATCTTTGTCCCATCATTGTTGTGTTTCGAGGCGACACTGCCTCATGATTTACAGTGAAGCTGATCAATTTCATCCCCGTCCATAAGGTCTCAGAAAGCGTGCACAAAGGGTGCGCCTGCATACGTTTCTGATGTTGAGCATAAATGAGCCATAACCCAGTGCACATCTGACTGGTAGCTATTTTGTCTGTGTTCTGCATCAAGTTGTGACAGGAAGTCAGAAACTGTCAGTTAGAACTGCTGATGAGGCTCTTAGTTGGATGAGATCAATAGTTTTCCTCCTGTTACTGGTATTCCCCTGGTGACAGTGACAGCCAGTGTTCCCAAGTGTATATGAATCTGGTCACTGGGCCAAAGATCATTTTGATTTTAAACTAACTTATGAGCAATATAAATGAAGGTGTCGGGGCAAAGCCAGCATGGCCCACTGCAGAAGTTTGGACACCTCATACACAATGTGTAACGCATGCAGAGAAAGTAATCTGATTACTCTCTGACTGAGTGAGTCAGCCCTCGGTGCTTCCTGCTGTGTCAGTCTGTCTGGACGTCACACTCTGTGCTCAGGCTTCATTACGTTTGGAGCAGATTCTTCCAGAAAGCCTGCTGACATGTTTCAGTCCGTCTGCTCACAGCTCCATCCACCTCCATCCACCTCCATCCACCACGTCACTGCAGATTGATGCTTCACCTTATTTTATAGTAGTGCTATTGATTCGCACTGTGCTTGTCAGTGGTGCATAAAATTAACACTGTGTTAAAGGGGCATGGATTTCTGTCAGCCGTTGACAAGATAACCCATTATTGGACAACTGCTTCTAATTTGTTTTTGTTTATTCAGAAGTATAAAGTAACATTCAGCCAACCCCAATAATAAGTCTATTACTGGCAAATCCTCGTCGCTGCATTGACTCCCACTAATCTTTGCTGCTCCTAATTACACGAGGATTCTCAGCCTTAATTAACCAATCTTTACCCCATTTCACCTGCTTAATGCTGCACTCAACCAAACTGCATTAGTTCAACTGTGTGCGTTTGCTGAATTGGACTTTTCAGTTTCCTACTTTTTAAAGAAGGCAAACGTCTTCGTTTTTCATCATCGTGTTTTATTGTATTTGGAAAGAGAAACTCTGATGATCAGGGGTTTGTAACTCTGTGTGTTCATGTCTCAGCAGTGTCTGATGTTCACACTGGGAGAACCAGAACCAGAGAACCACATTCAACTGGCATCTGACAATCAATGGAAAATGTATTAAATAGCAGAATTAGTAGACTTTTGAGAATATAAGAAAAATAAAAACCCAAATAATAAATAAAAAAAATCAAGGTTGTCACATTGTAAATAACCCACATTATGAGCCCAGATAGTTGCAGTCATTTTAGTTTAATTATCTTTAGATTAAATCACATATATTATATCATATATTAATATATAATCTTGTCTGTATGTGCAGTTTTAATGAAAATAGTTGCCAACACTGCTTCTGAGATTTCATTGCAAATCATCCATTGGTTGTTTAAGGGGCAGGAGCCACAGGGGCCCCCTAACAGCCCCGAGCCTGCCTTACCTGTTCACAAGCTGCACCTCTGTGTTATGATGAAAATGACACAGGGGTCCTCTAATGCAGTGGTTCTCAAGGTGGGGTCTGGGAATCCCCAGGGGTCTTTGAGGGGGTTCCTGGGGGTCCCCTGCAAATATAATTATAATAATACTGTTAAATAACAAGTCTAATATCCTGCCTCACCTCCAGCTGTCATTCAATTAACCACACCCAGGAAGTAATAAAACCCCACCTTTCTGTCTGCAAATCCCTTTCCCTCCACACTACTGAGAACACAGAACCACTATGAGTTGAAGAATGGACTTTTTTAACTTTATGTTCTATGTTTATTTGGTTTATTTTGGTTTATAGGATCATTTTATCGTTGCATGGCCTTTGAATGTTTATTTGTATAATGTTTCAATAGATTCCTATGTTTAATACCCTGAAAATAAAGGAAGAGATAGTGGATGTATAAATGAAATAAGTGGAAGTAATGTCAGCTTGATTTACTTTGTTTATTACTTTATTTATCATCTATTGTTAGTGCTGACATTTTGTCATTTGTCTTTATGTATTTTAATATCTCGTGTACAGAAAAAAATCATCCATCTATTCATCCATTAACTGTCAATCTATGGATCTTTAATTGTGGCAAATAAAATTGCTGGAATGGATCCTGTGTTTAAATGTGCACTCCACATCAGATGTTCAGGAAGCCAACACCACCACCTACAATGTAGTTTTTCTATACTCTAATTCCATCCAGAATGTATCAATATATTAGGTCAGGGGTTCTGTCATGTTTTCACATCAAGGATCCTAAACTGACAAAAATTAGACCACAGACCCCCATCTGATAAGATTTCACTTTTAGATGTTTTATTGCAAAAGGTGTTTAAACCAATGACCACAACAGTCACACACACTCTGTCTTTGTGTTACTTACAGAGGTGGACAAAGTTACATTACAGTATAGATCCTCCAATACAAGGGAAAGTTGTTCAGTCAGAGTTTTACTTGAGTTAAAGTACTGGAGTACTTGATTTTAAAATACTTCAGTGACTGACTGACTGACTGACTGACTGACTGATTGACTGACTGACTGACTGACTGACTGACTGACTGGCTGGCTGACTGACTGATTGACTGAGTGACTGACTGACTGACTGACTGACTGACCAAACGACCGACCGGCCAGCTGACTGACTGAATGACTGACTGACTGACTGACTGACTGACTGACTGACTGACTGTAGAACCTGTAGAATAACGAGCTTGTAGAACATGATAAAAAGCTGATAGAAATGGTCATAAAAACACTGAATCAACTAAACAATAGCTGTTTATCTGGAATCAAACACACAGTTAATACTTCCACATGCTTCCTACAGTTGGAAGGCAAATTTTTGTAGGTAGTGATGAATTTTGGTTGTGTTAAACACAGAAACATTTAAAACAAAAGGAACCTGTGTTTAATTAAAAATTTAAATTAAAAAAGTCATAGGTTTCCAAAAAATAACACTCAAGTAAAGAACAGAACAACAACTGGAAAAATATACTTAGGTACATGTACTTCGTTACTGTCCACCCCAGGTTACTTATGGATGTAATTGTAGTGAAAATAAATAATTTCTCTTTTTGCTGGGGACCCCAAGGAACCCCCTCAAGTACCCCTGGGGATCCCCAGACCCCACTTTGAGAACCACTGTTCTAGGGATAACACTGCTTTTCTGATCCATGCAAGGAAAGAAGAGATGTGGTCTGGTCCTACCCAGTCTTAATCCCTCTGTCAGCTGATCTAAAAGAAAAAGGAGAACATGGGAGGTTCTTGACATCACTATCTCTGGTACACTGATGACTGAAGAAGAAGTTTCCCATGATAAACCTCGTTCGACCTGCTTCAGGGATGGTGTTTTTGTTCAGATGTTCGTCGTCTACATTAGGAGGGAACCATCGCTGGCAATAAGAACGACACAGAGACCACACTGAAGTTAAAAGCATGATTTTATTTCTAAATACACTACAAGTCAAATGGGAAACCAGGAAAATCTCTTTCACCTCTTTTTTTTGTATATTTTAACCCCTGAGCACCACAATCCAGCTTTCCCATAATGCAACTGGATTTATCCAAGATGAACAAAAGGGAAATGAAAGACACATTTAAAGCCTTATACACAGCGAGTAAAGCGGTTAGTGTCTAAAAACTACAGCACAGCCTAAAGCTAAAGTAAACAACATGTTATTAGATTACATCAGTCAGGAGGAGTTGGTCTGCATGCAGAGCTGCTGAGCCCGGGCACAGCTTCCCAAACTCTGTGGTGAGGACAATAAGTCATCTGACCTGTCCAGTGATTGGCATCGTTCAGCTGTATGTACAGGGGGGAGGGGGCGGGGCCGTGGAGGGACAGGTTCTGAGACGGGACTGAGAAGGTCCAGTCCTGAAGAAGCCCTGATCCGGGAGCATCACACTCTGTGTGGCGGTCCTCCAGAACTGGTTCAGACGTTTCAGTCGCCCAGATTTGTAAAAGTTGTTAAAGATACAAAGTCAGGTGGTCAGTGATCTGCTGAGTAACATTTAAGGTGGAAATGACATCAGGCACAAGAAAAGCCTCTCTCATTAAAGTCAGTACAGCAAAACATTTAAAATCATTTGTGATTACGATTTATGAGTTTCTGTTTGTATTGACTGTGATGGACGACACCTCTCTGTAGAAATAAATCCCTTTACGTCTGCTGCTTTCCACCTTAAAAGTCTCCAATCAGATTTCAACATCTGGAGCCTCTGAGTGACTGAAAAGTCCCGATCCTGATCCTGGACCACCATCTATGCTCTGACAGTCCTGGATCGAGGCTATTCTTCAATATAATTCATCATCACAACTGTTAACTGTGACTGGACCTGGGACAGGGTCTCCAGAATCTGGACCTCATGTGAGACCAGGTCTTAAAGTCTACTGGAGCTGTGAAGAAGGAGAAGCAGATCACATCCAGTCTGCTGGTCGAGTTGATGACCCTCTGGACTGATGTTACAGTCATCAGGTTTCATTTTGTCTTGTTGACACTTTACTGTGGCAGATTCATATAAAGACCATAATACTCTCAGCTGCTGTTGCTTCGGAGAAGAAGAAACCAGTCACAGCCAAAATGATCCATATCATTGTTGACCTTACCCCTGCTGAGGGGAGTTGGGGGTGGGGGCATTTTTGTCAATGTCCCCCCAAACTGTTATAAATCACAAACAAAAAGAAGATGAATATGACTTTTCTGAACTTCTCCCACGTCACAGCTCTGTTAAGGTGGAGAAACGTGTTTATGCTTCCGACACAGATTATAATAAAGTTATCTGAGCTCTTCAGATCATGGAGGCCTGTCGGGTCCAGCTCTATGAACACTGAGATGAAGCGACAGTCTCAGAGTGTGTGTGTGTGTGTGTGTGTGTGTGTGAGGGAGTGGTTGATCTGTATCTACCTGCAGAATCGTCTGATTGCTGAAGAGCATTTCAAGTAAACACGAGAATTAAAAAGCACGAACCACCTTCACCAGCTCGACGGGCAGCCGAGGAGTCAGCTCATCTGATTGGCTGAGGATTGTCCTCTGCTGCACGATTGTGTTTGTACAATTTCAACATCACCATGGATACATACAGTCACACAATATATTATCAGTTTTACTGTGTCACCAGTGATCAGCCGGGAGCGCGACACTGTCGTCACAGTGAACTGTGAACCATCTGCATGAGAACTGCTGCACAGTGAGGAAGACAGCTCTTCTTCATCAGTGGTAGAGCCACAAATGTCTGTCCTGAGGGTGGGGTCACACTAAAGGTCATTAACCCCCTCTGGACCCGTCCTGTTGGTCTGTGTTTTAAACCAAACTTTATTTGTAGAAGTAAACCTCCAGCCTCAGACTGATGTCGCCTGACACCGCTGTCCTCAGGCTCCGCCCCTGACAGGACAGAGGACATCAGGTCTGTGGCTCACTGGTGCAACACTCTGTCTTCTTCTCTGTACTCAGGTTTTCATGCAGACTGGATCAACTCTGACCCGACGGTGTCCCACTACAGGCTGCTCTGTTGCGCCGGCACAACACCCAACATAAAAAGCACTTTTTTTGAACATGTTGCTTCATTAATTCTCTAGTATCATCTACTGTTTTTTCTTTTGACTGAAAAGCATCTGTATCCACACAAACACATGGATATGAAACACCATGAATACACTGGCAATTAAGATCGTGAACATGCTCGTTGGCACAGTCTATAACAAATGAGGTAGATGTGTGTCAATAAAATATTCCCTTCTTTGGTATAATCATACAAAAAATGAAAAAGAAAAAAAAAATCCAGTGATCTGTTGAAGTAAAACATTGATTTCAAGTGGCTGTACAATAAAAATAAATGAAATTTATGAGGTATATCTTGTTTTCATACTTTACTATGATTATATACAGGTAGATCGGTGAGGTATCTGCATTCAAGGAGACTCTTAGACAGGGTTTGCAAACAAGTGGTGGAGCTGAATGCAACGTTAGCAGGATCAAATACAAAACTCAATAAATAAAATCTGCTATTAAAAGCTCTTACAGACTCAGTAAAACCCCGTATATCTTCAAACTGTTTATCCTTTCCCTTCACAATAAAGAAAATAGTTTATACCTTTATGAAAGCAGGAATAAAGAGAAATGAAAGAGAAGCAAGTGCATAAATAAAAAAGAAACCTGGATCATATTCACAATATAAAACCACTGACGACGTCTCCTCCTGCTGCTGACAGGCCTCAAGTGCTCTACTCTCCTGTCCTGCATCACAACGGCTTTGTGCTTCTGTTGTCTTACATGAACAGACATCAGTGATACTGTGTGCAGCGTTGTGGCTTCAGCCTCCCGCTGCAGCGGCACCACACTCGGCCTCAGCACAGGTTGTGTAAGTATTTCTGACCGCAACCACAACAGTGGAGCAACAAGGTGGATTACAGTGTTTACCCTAACGAGTGAGGAAAGCACCAGAGCGAGCTCATCATCACAGTCACTGTCTCTCTGCAGTGCAGGGTTTTAACATGTACTCTTCTTATCATCACGAGGAAGATCTCCTCCTCATCATCATCGTCATCTTGACTAACAGGCTTGTTTTTAAAATCATTTATGTTTTAATATTTTGTTACCTCCACGCCACAAATAATTTATTCTATGATCAAAACAACGTGTTCACTTATTCTGTGATCACAGCAAAGAAAAAAAAAACCTTGATAAAGACTAAACTAATGTCGTCTCAGCCGTCCACAGTGGCGAGCTGCTCTACTGGCCATGTTGTAGTGGTTACACAGGAGCAGTGAAGAGCCATGTGCGTCTTTACACATCTGAACACATGTGATTGGTTACTGTGCAGCTTGAACAGATTATTTCAGCTAACGCTAACTCTCATAGCTGTTGATCATACGTCTGATTAGCACGCTAGCATATAAACAACATATAAAAAACAAATGTGTTCCGAATGCACATTATAAACTCATCCTAACTGTGTGAACATGGTGTTTATATATCCCAGAATGCAATGTAACATCTGTGCTGCTGCCAGTTTGTCCCAGTGGTCAACTTTGGTACTGCATTAAAAAAATCCCCATATCCCCACAGACCACTGTTATAAAAGATGTTTTTTTTTTTTGTTTTGTTTTTGGTGTGTGACATCATCTGAAAGTAAAGTTAATGAATAAAAGGCTCCATCCACTTCTTATAATACGACATCCACAGCTGGATGAACAGTGGGTCCATAAGTCTGATACCACACTGTAAATGATGGCTGGAGGTGTGAGTCATAAAATCTTTGGTGAAACTTTCACGTGACTTTCTGCATGTGCACTTCAGTTTTTCAGTTCAATTACCAACTGGACTGAACCGGGAGGTCTCCCAGGGCCCCAAAGACTCTATGGGACCCCAGGTCATCTGTGTGTCAACTACTTTGAGTAATTTGATTAATTATAATCTTTGGTACTGCTGCATCTTTACCCAATTCTGAAGACTGGTCTTGTCTGGACCCTTCTTTAAAATGTAGTCTTAACAGTTGTGGTAGAGTTGTATTATGGTTAGATGGTGCTGGAATTAAATGGACTCACAGGAAACCTGGGGCAGGATAGTGGTCCAGTGTCCTACTAGTTGGTTTCTGGGATTCCGAGCTGACTGGTTTCTGACTGGTTTGGGGGGACATCTGAAGTTAATCTGGCCCTGATAAAACTTTTGGGAGATACTGTTTGTTACTAGAGGACAGAGCTGTGTGTTAGCCTTTTTTATCTAGTTTCATTAGCCTGATTGCTAATTAGCCAGCTAACCAGTTTAGCTAAGCAGCTGCTGATCTCACTGTGTCACGTGTGTGACCTACTTGTTCAGTGGAACACCTGATGTAGCTGAAAGTCTCTGATGCTAAGCTAGCATGTGCTCTGCTTTGTTGTGTTCTTGCTCTGTTCTTCAGGTCTGATGATTGGTGCTGAAGCTCAGTGCTCAGTTAGAGACGTATTTTCTTTGGTATCAGCTGTGAGCAGAGAGTTTACAAACATCTTCGAACCTTCAGCTGATGAGCAACCGTGAATGTGAACAGTCTTAGAGGATGTGAAAGAAAATGGCAACACACAGAGGCTAAATGTCCTGGAAACACACTACTGATTCAGAGCATGAGGAGGGGGTTGGGTGGGGGGAGGGGCAGAAGTATTTAGTCTGTAAATACAAGTTTGCTGCTTTTCAATCTGTTGCTAGGCGACCTACGAGGAATCTGACTGATGGATGGAGGGAAAGCCACCTTCAGGAGCTGCTGGAGTTGGTCTGATGGTCGTGTCTCCAGCTGCTGTGTCTTTGAGGGGAGGATGGAGGTGAGGTGGTGAGGACGGACAAGAAACTCAGGGAGAGGAGTTTCTGTGTCCATCGAGCGAGGAAGAGGAGGAGGACGAGGAGGAGGAGCAGGAGGGCTGGAACTGTGTGGGACTGGTCTTTTCCTGAGTCTGACAGCTGCTGTGTTTCCCACGGTGCCCCGTCATCCCTGCTATGGCCGACTGGCGAGCGAACAGGACGCCTGAGGAGCAAACATCAGGTCTGAGTCAGCTCCACTATCCTAACACCTCACAGGCAGCCATTGTTTCTATTAGACAGAGATCTAAAACTGCAGTAATATAATCCACTCTGTTTGATTTATAGTCTAACTGTACTTAGACTTGTTTGACTGTATGTTCAGACTGAAAGGTCAAGGACTCGACGGGCGCGCTGACGTAGATGAAATAGATGGAATAACAGCTAGCAAGTTTGTTCAGAACGTTTGGTATTGCAAACTTTATTTAAAGGACCTGCAAAGTAAACAGATATGTCAGCCGGTATTTTTGTACCAACTGAACACAAATAGGTTATAAGTTAAGCATGTGAAATCTTTTAAATCAGCAGCGTTAACATTACCAACTGATTAGCATCAAGTTGTTTTGCATGCTATGGCGCTAGTTAGCATGTAAGTCCCTCCTATTTTCAGTTTCCGGTAAACAAACAGGGACATGTAGTAAAGGAGGGAACTCGCCACTGTAGTTATCAGTTTCTCCTTCATTGTACTCTGGAACAAATGTTTGATAGAAACTAAAGTTTACACGTTTGTGTTTTTTAGCGTTCTCTAGAGTGGAGAACTTCTACATTCCAATTGATTGCTGTCGTCCCACGTCACTTTTTCTGACGCCCACACTGCCAACAGGCGTGCTGCTGCTTGTAGCAAAGAGACGCTGGCTCACATAGAAAATGAATAACTTCACTCTGACGTTGTGGTTGCTTTCAGTCTGAATGTACAGTAACAAACAGTATACCCCTCCTGTCACTGCCACTGACAGTATAATATATAATTAGGGCTACATCCATACTTCTACATTTTTATTTTAAAATGCAAATGATCTTTATCTGTACTATCACACCTGAAAACACATATCACATGACCATTCATGTACACTGAGCATGTGCAAACCTGTGTAAACAGGAAGCAGATTGTCTTCTCTGCAGTTGGTTAGTTACAGAAAATAGTCTTAACAACAAAGACAGATGTAGCGTTAAAATACAGAATTTAACTGAACAGCTGCTAGCAAAGACAACGAGGTCAGTAATACTTGTAATTAATTATCATGTTGTATTCACCACTGGTAGTCCAGGCTGATAACAACCAATCAGGGAGTGACCGTTGGTGTCTACGTCATTGTTTCCAAAGGTCTCAGTTTCTGATGTCCAGGTACAACACCCCAGAGTTTTCAAAATAAAATAGGTCCAGGCAGGAGGAAACTAAAACTAAAATGTAGTAGTGTGGACGTAGCACTGAGGGAAACATTATAACAATATATATTTATTTCATATGTTTATTTACTTAATTCCCTCACTCTGTCCAGGTTTACTGCAGCTGCTTCTGTCTCTGCAAAAACATCTGTCTTCTCTGGAAGAGAGATCTCCTCTGAGGAGTCTCTCCTTTTGTCCTGTGTTGTACAGATTGTAAAGACCTTTGAGACAAAGCTGTGTTTATTAAGTAGCACTGACTGACTTGACTCTGGCTTTGTGTAAATAGCTGATCAAAACCTCTGATTCTGCTGCTAAAGCCAAATAAATTGCATAATTTAAGATGTTAAATGTAAAATTCGACCTGCAGATTTATATGGATAATACAGAGGCAGTCATCAGTAACTGTTATATTTCATCTACAGATCTGAACACACAGATTAATGTGATGTCAGTCTGTGTCAGGATGAGTTGGATCAAGTCCACACAAAACACTGAGAGAGCTCAGACACGATGTGACGGCCACCAGGCTTATACCCTGACACAACTGGTCCACGTTAAAGCAGAGAGGCAGTAATTACTGCAATACACAAGCTGCCTCCATTTACACGCGCGCGCACACACACACACACACACACACACACACACACACACACACACACACACACACACACTCTCTAGGCAGGCACATAAGACAATAAGCCCCATCGACCTCAAATCCACAGGCCCAATTTTGAGATATTTAACTTTTTTAACTCTATTGGACTGCCACTTCATTACGATGGATTTTATAGCAAAGACATCAAATTGCGTGGAGGACTAAGCACCAGGGTGCTGCTATAACTTATTGAATTTCCTGCCTGCAATTACATCAGCAAACGGCCCCTCTATTTACCTGTGTAGACAACTCCATTTATTTCTATTGACATGTTGATGCTGCTAATGCCGTTGGTAGACAGGTTCAATGCGGTCTCTTGTCTATCATCTGTCAAGAGAGGAGCAGAGAGAAAAACTCAATATGAGCATTTAGAAAGGGAACAGAAGGAGCAGGAGCAGCGCCCGGTGGAGTATTGGTGATAATTCAGAGAGTGACAGGATAAGGAGAGCTTTATTAAAGAGGTCTGGGCACAGAGAACTGTCAAAAGATGTTACAGCCATTTGTACATGTCAGTTATGGATGAATCCTATCGCAGCACACAGTTGGAGAACTTGGCTGAATAAATGTGACAGAAATGTCTTAAGAACAGAGACCAACAGTACACACACACACACACACACACACTGATATCAAACTGTCTGTAAACACACACTCATATGGGTGGAGACAAATAACAGTGTTTGGATGTAATCTTTAAATGACAGAGCCACAGCCAGACGACCAGTGTGGGAATTAACCTGAGAGAGATTCTCACTCATTTCTCCATCACGTATCAAGTGCAAAGCCTGCTATTATGACTAATATGAGAGAGGCAGTGATGCAGACAGAGATGATATCACACTCCAGCAGATAGGCCCCTCATTCTTCCTTTAGCCTCTATCATTAAGTCACATGTGACTTATGGTGTGTCAGCCTGAGCTGGCTGCAGCCTGTGGTCCGCGGGAACTATTTCTTCATAACATCTGTGGAGCTGAGCTGCAAATTACACATGTGATATGATGAACTATGTGCACATTAGTGGTTCAGGCTGTCTGCAGGAGCCATTAGCTGCTCTTGACACAGGGCCCGCCTCACACTGTCATCTTGGTCTCATTACATCTGACTCCTGATTGTAAAAGATTCACATTCACATCACACCCACACATGTGGAGTGTTCCAACAAATACTGATGTTAGATGAAAGTATGTAAGAGCAGCAGTAAAAGTTTATAATTCTACATTTCAACTAATCCCATGCAAGGACCAAACCCACAGCGACTCTGTCCGTCTCTGACCTCCCTCCTCAGACTTTCTTCTTTAAACCTCATCACAGACATTCATCAGCTGTGTCCCAGTTCAGGGGCCGAATCCTCCAGAGGCTGGGGCAGCGACGAGACTGTCCCATTTCGAAGTCTCCTTGAAAAGTGTCCTTCTTTTCCAACAGGTGGATCCTTCATGGCCCAACCTATCCCAAGATTCTTTGCACGCCAGTATTGACAATAATATGGCAGCAAACAGCACTGACAGAGAGCATGGGGATTACACTATTAAATGTAAGTATTAGGTTTCAGCTCAGTTCAACAGCTAACGGTACAACTGTTAAAACCAAGGACCTTAAAACCTCAAGTTTCTGTGAAAAAAAAGTTTTGTGTTGTACAATAGTAAGGGTGGGCACAGCTGGTTGCACAAAACGGAAATCCTCCTTCAAAGGATGCGAGGAAAGGACGCATTTCTGTTCAGCCTTCAAAGAGAGAGGAAAGGACACATTTTGGTTAAGCTTTCAGACGATGCTAGGAAAGGACGCGTTTTGGTTAGCCTTCAAAGGGCTTGGTCTAGGATGGCTATGAGGGCTATCCTCCTTAGGAAGCAGCCCCTGAATTGGGACAGAGCTGTTGTGTGTGTTCGTGATGGAGCGGGAGGGAAAGGTAAGTCTACCACACCCACTCTGTAATTACAGCTGAGCACACAGGTCCGGTCCTCTGTGCTGTTTCTGTGAATCCTGAAGAAGTTTATATTCCACAAACAAACACAAATAAATTAAGAAACAAACTTTTTCTCATTTCTTTGGTCTTGAGCTAATGACTCAGTATTTCTAAAATCCTATCAACATCCTACTGAAGATTAAAAAAGATAAAGCCTCAGTCAGTGTGTGTCTCACCTCTGTTGTTGAGCTTGATGTTGAGGGGCAGCTGGGTGGCCATGGCCAGCAGGTTCTGCTGCAGGGCGTGCTGCATGATCCGCTGCTGCTCCTCTGCCACCATCATCATCTTCTTCTCTGGTGGTTCGCCGCTCTCCAGCTTCTCTCTGAGCTGCTCCAGAGCTGCTGCCTGCACGGCCGCCGCCGCTTGAGCTGCAGCCGCTGCCTGAGCTGCTGCTGCTGCCTGGGCAGCCACGGCCGCCGCGTGGTGGCTGCTAGGCGACATGGGGAGGGCCATCCGGCTGGGCAGGCAGCTGGACATCATAGGCTCCTCTGGAAAGAGGAAGACTATTAGACACACATCTGTAGCTGATACATGTTATATTTTCTGTCTGCTCTCAGTGGTGCTGTAAAAAACATACAAAAACCCCCATCATGAAAGATATTCACAGGAAATCCACTGAAATCTATTCTGAATCTCCTTCATGATACATGTCACAGTATTTTTTCCTCAGAATGCTGGTGACACAGAGGTGCTCTGTTACAGTTGGTCTAGATCTATCTATCTATCTATCTATCCTATCTATCTATCTATCTATCTATCTATCTATCTATCAAACCATTTGAATGCTCCATCATGACTGGACCAAAACGGTCACGTGACACACACACAGGTGGACGACAATAAAACAGATGTAACGTTCAGTTTCTGAAGTCTCTTCATTATATCATGTGGATATATGGTAGAGGTCGCCTGTCCATAATCACACTACTTCTCTCTTATGTGTTGCACCTGTCCAGCTACAGACTTCATTTCTAGCAGTGTTGTGGATTCTTTTAGAATTTGTGGATAATATTTAGTGAACCTTTGGACCCAGAGACAAACTGGGGAATATTAGTTGACATCTGAATTAATTGCCCCCTGTCAACCTGCACCTGATTCCTATGTCAAAATGTGATCCCAAAGGAGGCGGAGCTTCTGCTGTCAGGGCACCATGACTCTGGAACAACCTGCCTGATGAATTTGGACTCATTAAATCAGTGTCATCTTTTTAAAAGACATTTCTTTCACAAACTTTTTGAATAATCTCTTTTAAATATCTCACATATTTGTGCATTGCTTATTTATTTATTTATTTATCTTTTATTGTTTTTATTGAGCAATTTGTCTACTTGCTTGTTTTATTATTTCATCCTGTTGAAGCACTTTGTAATCTCTGATTTTTATAAGTGCTTTATAAATAAACTTTATCATTATATTATTATTATAATAATTTTTTTGTACGATGGAAAACAGATTAATAAAACATTTTTGCTTTACAGGAGGAGTCAGTTTGAGCTTTGTGTCCCTACAGACTTATTTATTAGAGAGCTGCCACACTTTGTGAACATGTATATAATACTGTCTTCTGGCTCACTTTGGGCCCTATAACAGACGCCTGGGACTGATGATGTCCCCTCAGTGACTCGGGCTGGGCCCAGAGGATGCTGGGAGATGCCACACTGGATGTTATTTCATGTTGTGACCTTGCAGAGAAACGACACTAAAATAACTGTGATGTGTTGGAGTCACGCTACCCAGTCAGTCAGCTGCTCTCTCCTTGAAGACCTGCCATCAAAGAGCTGCCAGACTCTCTGTGGTGCATTAGAGTGTCTTGGAAATCAGCGGTGCTGATATGAGGAAGTCCTGCAAGATGTTTCCTCTTTTGGGGGGGGATGACCACACCGCCCGCAAGTTACATGAGTATGAATGGATGGAAACGGTGCAGCGATTGTGAAATCAATTTGTGACATGCAAACACGATGACTTCTCCTTACGTGGCTCAGTGATCGTGCAACAGTTTCTCAAAGAGATGTTGTGATCTGTGTAATACATCATGTGCAATCTCTGCTTCGACAAAGTGTCCATGAAGGAGGAAATGAATCATCCTCCAGAGTGACAGAAAAAGAATCAGTTTATTTAGGATGTGTTCTGCTAAAGGCTCCATTCCTCTTATTACCCTCCTTCAACATGCACCAGGTTTCATCAGAACAGCTGCAGGATCCTGGTCCAGGCTTACGCTCGTGAACAGGGACAGTTGAGTCCCAGGTTCCACCGAAAGTATCCAGGTGTGATATATAAGATATGTTATCTTCCAATCACAGTTTAGGCATCATCAATAACACTGATCACTTCCTGCAGATGTTCTCCATTAAAAGCACTCACAGGAAAAGAAGGTTTTATATTCAAGCTTATGATAGTTTTGGATTTTTTCAGTGGTTTTTGTTTTTATTTTGTTTTGACTTTGTGTTTTAAATATCAGTTTAGTTTTAATGAGTTTTTAGAGCAGGTTTGTAGTTCAGTTTTTTGTGTGTGAAAATGCTCGGTTTAAGTTTAGTTTTTATTAGTTTCCGTGTTAGTTTGAGTTTTTTTTGTAATACAGGGCATTTGTCATCAACAAATTGGACTGTCCAGCACCAGTTATAGGAGCTGCAGCTCTGTGGCTCATCACTGCAGTTAATCAACAATAACATACTTGGCATCATTTATTATTATTTAGTGAATGTTTTGCTGTGAGATACTGCTCCATCTGACACAGTTAAAAACTGAAGATAGATGTCATATCCTTATTTTGTCAAGTCTTGTCTTGTCTGTTAAATATTGTGTTAAATATTGTGTGTTAAATGTTGTGTGTTAGATCTTGTGTGTTAAATGTTGTGTGTTAGATCTTGTGTGTTAAATGTTGTGTGTTAGATCTTGTGTGTTAAATGTTGTGTGTTAGATCTTGCTCATCTTCGTGTTGTCGTACCTTTCTTGATCACAGGCACCTGGGAGATATGGCCGCTGTTGTGAGTGAGCGTAGGCAGGTGGGACATCTGGATCTTTGGTGAGGACAGGAGGGTGGGGGTGCCCACGGGAGAGTAGCTGAAGATGGCAGAGCCGTAGCTCTGCCGACGGCCTTCCCGCCGGTTGCTGTCGATAGCTGCCTGGAGCTCGCCGGGGGAGCTCAGTCCTCGCTTTTCACATTCATACGGGTAGAGGTACTTCATATACCTGCAGGGGAGAGGAAGTCATTCACTTGGCTTTTTGTTCCTCAGTCACTTTGTACCATGTCATCAATCAATCATTAATCAGTCGATTTTTGCAGGGTAGGAGCAGGACTGAGGAAACAGAATGATCTGAAAACGAAACAACGACCTTCAAACTATGTTTCTCTTCCTCTTTAAGTGTTGACTTTACAAATGATAATGAGAGTTTTCCTCTGTGCAGCAGCTTATTACGAGTATCGTTAGGCGTCCTCAAGTGAAGACTGGAGCAGAGGAGTGAGTCATGTGACGTAGTATTCAGGGCGGTGGAGGTCAGGTTGGATGAACTGATGAACCTTAACTACGTGTTTATTATTGTTAACCTGACGACAGAGGCCAGTCATCCAACCTTAACAAAGTACTTATTCTAACTCAAACCCCTGACATTGACACGGGCCAATCCTGGTACAGAGCTGGTTTTCTGGCTCCACCCCTGATCCACAACGATTTTCATTCTGCGGACTGTGAAGTACAAATGACCCCGCCCACTCCTCAGTGTACACCGCGTGTACATAAATGACATGAACTGTCACATGGTGATGAAGCTCAAACCCTGGATCACTACAGTAAACTGAACACTAATGTCTCAGTATTCTTCTTGACAGAGGTCTGTGATCTACTGAGAACATTTTCTTCTGTCTTTTTCTTTTTTTTTAATTCTTTTCTTATTGTATTACTTCATGATCCATTTAAAACCTTCTATGAGACTCGGTTGCAAACAGAAATAATGAATCCAATAAGTCAAAATAGATCATTCGGAAACAATTTTGAACCAGTGAAGTAAATCAACCCAAGAAGAAGAAAAAAGATCATATTTTAATAACAGCAGAGACCAAAAAAAAAAAAGTACACTAACAACAAAGCATCTCACTCATGTTGGACACACCACACCATCGTACCGAGACACCTGTCCTGGTGTTAGAGAGCAGCTATCAGTCATCTGTGTTGTACTCACTGTGTTCGGAGAGTGAAAGCTGCACTGGTAATGGAGGTAGGGAGGTTAAGGCCTTTGGTGATCTCACGCCATATTTTCTTATTGATGACTTCCACTAAGCCGCCTTTTTCTGTGACGAGCTTGTAGAGCATGTAGAGATCCAACACCTGCTTGGCCATGATAGGAATCCGATTCACTGGAGTCCCTGCAGAAAGCAAACAATATCCACAATCAATTCCATTAACTTTGGTTCCTCTCATCAATAGACTGCTGCACCTCCTCATAAGGCCAATTTATCTGGGGCCAGTCAAATGTCTGACAGCTCTGTTAACAGCAGGAAATATAAGTTTCAGAAAGAAGTTTCTAATGCCTCAGCTGCAGCGGCCGCTTGACGCTGCTCCGTTCATTATAAAAGGTTTTATTTCAATGTAGGGACAAAACACTTGAATCTCATGTGAGTCTGACAGCTGCTCCTCCTAAACAAAGATTAACAGGCATGAAAAAGAAAAAGTCAGTCATGAACAGCAGCGCTACAGATAAATTAGTCTTGACTTGTTTAAAACTTCACTAATACACTGTGTGGAGAATGAGAGGTCATCCTCTATTAATGACTGCCAGCCCACTCCCTGATTAGCAAAATAAAGGGTCTCAGATAATAATTTGTATTTGCAATTTAATGTGAGGCAATAAAGAGAGAACGGCCGGCTCTTTGTGAGGATTGCAAAGTGGTTGACCCTGAGATAATTAACCTGCATTTTGCTGATAGAGTTCCATTGTGCCCATCGGATTTACCATAATAGCGATCAATACCTGCAGAAATATAGTGCAAACAACAGCAGCGGGGCCTATACAGCGCGGGGGGAGCAGGGCTCTGAAGTATCGTCTGAGGTGGTAAAACCACATCAATTAAGGGCAGTAATTACGGCTTCATTTTGTGGTGCTGGCATGTGAACGAATGAGACACTATTAAAACAAAGGATTGATGTTCCCCTCTGCTCACAAGACAAACAGCAGCAGTAAGTCTGAGGCCGCGCCGCTCGACGTCGCTCTGAGGAGCAGAATCTGCAGCAGAGGCTGGATTCAGACTGAAAAATGACCTGAGCGGGAGCGACTGGCAGGAGGTGTGTGAGCTGGGCTGAAGGAATAACACAGGACAAATGAGAAAGTTCAGCTTAAAATAACTGTAGTTTTATTTGTCAGTGTGTGTTGGAGTAAATGTTCCGTTAAAGAAAAGTCAATTTTAAAAGAGGAACTGTAACACTGGTTATATACAAGGAGTCCTCACTGCTGATTTTTAAAAACTCACTCATCTGACCTGGACAGAGGAAGACCATGCAGCACCTTCATCACAATACACAGCTGAATGAAGTTATGAAGACATCCTACAATGAAGCTGCTGAAAACTTCCCAGCAGGGCTGATCACTCCCTGGTGTAACAACATCTGGACCACAGAGCCAGATTATGAAGCACTACACCGCACGTGCAGTGGCCTGTCCGTGAACTCAAAGACTCAGACTCAGAGAAGTCTGGGGAACCCACACATCACCTTAAAGGGGTAGTTCGGATTCTTTGGTGTGGGGTTGTGTGAGGTAGTCATGCAAAGTCAGCGTGTTACCTGCGGTAGATTCAGATCGGCGCGCTGCCGGTTACGAGAGGCGGCCGGGAGCACCGGCACAATGGCTGACAGATGTGTGTTGCTGTGCATGGGGCCAGCAGAAAAAAAAAACACAGACACTTTTAAAAGACACGCACCGAAACAATCCAATATCCCATCAAATGTACGCTTCATGTACATCATGTAGAATATTTTCAGCGCGATATTTTCCCATCAAACATCTTCCAACGTTAAATGTACCGTGATGAAAGAAGCTCTCTACCTGACCAAAGTTCAACTGGCACCAAGTAAGAAAGCTGTTACCAGAAACTGGTTCAATGTAAATGCTCCAGACCAGGAAGAGAGGTTGGAAATTGTCCAAGACATTTTCATCATGAAAAGCTGACATATCTTTTGAGAGTCAGAGAGAATACGTTTAAAAAGAACTGGGGAAATTGGTCAATTTATATGAGACAAAACACAGACTAAATGAATGCCTAATTAAAATAGTTATATGAATATTGGAATATTTCCAGACAACTCCAATGTTATTTTGTGTTTTATTTTGTATTTGGTTGTGTATACTGTATGTGTTATTCTGTTTCGTTCTTGATCTGCTGTTCTGTCTATATTCTTGTGAAAACAAGACTAGCCCCACTGTCACAGCTGGTAATGAGTGTCATCTTTAACATGATTTACTCTGACATTTAACCGTTTAACCAAACTTAACCAGATCACTTTACGGTAACCTGAACTTCAGACTGAACCAATCCTTAACTAAAAACTACTGGTATAAACTGATTAAAACAGGTCTGTTGTGGTGTACAAGTGAGACAATGACAACGCACACTTTTCACATTTTATGAGAAAAAACATTTGGCGGATATATACAGTGTATATACTGTATATATACAGTATATATATGGTTAATGTGTGAGAGAGCTGATCTCTACAGTAAAACAAAAAAACAAGCAGCAGCAGCTTCTTCACCTCCACTCCCTCCCTACAGCTTATCTTTATTACCACAGATTATAATGTGTATGTGTGCTGATCTATAAAACTATTATTATGTTGAAGACACAATAGCCAACCAAACAAGGATTGAGGTAATAAATAAAAGTCTGAGCCTTTGTCTGACAGAATCTGAGCAGAGACAAGCCTCTTAAAACAAGATTTATGTGGGTTCAATACTTAGGGTGATGTATTTGTCTCTGTGATTCCCTGAAAGAGATATCAGGAATAAAAGAGTGAGGATGGACCTTTTGTCAGCACAAACTATCTAATCAGGCCATGTATCATTATGACAATGAGTAATGGAGGACAAGGTGGAAGAAATCCACTTTGCACAGTGGCTTTCAGTGGTAACAGTCGTACTCAGTTCATCCCTCAGCCGCTGAGAGAGGAGGAGGTTGTAATTGGAACAATGTGGAGCATCGGGGGCTCTAGTAGCGCAGTAATCATCTCTATGCTTGGCTTCATCGCTGACGTGTTCACTTTGCTCTTAGCCGATAATGGGATGAGAATTTCTCCTCCTCATTGACTTTGCTCTTTTAACCCATGAAATGAACGATTAATGCAGCATCACAGGGGAAACCGACTGTTTATCTGCTTCTGTTCAATGAAGATGAGGAGGAGAAGGAAGAGTAGGGTGGCAAGCATCACCACGACGTGAAGAGCCAGGGGCCAGGACAGGATGTTTTAGGGACTCAAGTGCCCCCAAATCATAAAGTAAATGTCTGGTGATGATCTTTATTTTTCTTTCCGTCTACAAGTCCCATGAAAAGACCCAGACCAGTTACAAACTGGACTCAGGATGATCATATTTTGAGAAAAGAGGTTGGTTTTATTCTGAAGGAATAAAAGAAACAAACAACAACTTGGTTGGTCTTCAGTGGGTTTACTGACACTCAGGGTGTAACTGCCAACTCATCTGGCTTAGACAAAGTGCGTATATCAAAATCACAGTAGGCTATCCAAAAATAATAAAGCATTATCTAAATAACTCCATTTAAAAGCATTAAACTTAAAATCAGTTTATATAATAAAGTATGAGGAATTATTGAGCCTAATACCAAAAAGTCTTAAAACACATTCTCTGTTGTACAATTCTTAGAACTAGCATATTTTAAAGAAAACAATAAATTTACCCAAAGATTCCAATATATAAGAATTACAAATTAAAATGATTATTTTCTATAGGTTTTCTAACTGCTAAAATCATGCTTCCTGTGCTAAAAACAATGTTCCTTATCCGTACTTACAGTGTAGCTTGATCCAAGTGATCCAAGCATTTATCAGCGGGTTTAGCTAGATCCTCCGAACAACAATAGCCATATTTTAAGAAAATCCACCACAACCACCGACTATCACAGTCCTTACCTTCTTGGTTAATGTGCTGTCACAGGTTAGATTATACAGATTAGAAAAAAATCTGTTAAACTGCTGAGGAACTATGTTGGCGTTATAGTGTCACTGGCTTCCAAAACATGACGTTACCTAACGTTATAGTTCCCTCAAGTGTACCCCACAATATAACAAAGCACAATACAACAAAGTAAACAAATCACCTATAAAGAGTACACTACTAGTGGCCTCACTGATACTCATGGTGTAACTGAAGAACAAAGTTGCTATTGGTGTGTTACTGCTAAATCAAAAATGCAATGAATTGAATGGGGGTAATAAGGGTTCCTGCTTGAGTAACGTTTGTTAGAAGCTACAGTCTTCAGCTGTTTTTTAAAATATATCTGTGAGGCCTTTTTAAAGGTTCTCCAGTTGGAACCAATGAGCTTGGAGGTGAGAAGTCAGACAGTATTTAGAGACGGACTAACACACTGCTGGTTTGGGTCTTTTCATTGGATTAGTTAGCAGCAGGAGAACAGTACAACAGTTCCTGACTTAGAAGAAGAAGAAGAAGAGTGTAGAGGAACAGCAGCTGCTCTGTGAGGCCAACATTAAAAAGATTATTGTTCCAGAGGGAAATCTGACTTGGACACAGAATGTTGCTGCTGCACAGAACCACAGATCATACATGTCATATACTGAGATAAAAGTAGTTGTACAATAAATGACTCAGGATAAACTGTCAGATGAATTAAAGTCGAGAGTTAGTGCTTTTAGTTATGTGAATGTAAAATGACTGTGTTTAGGCGGCTATAATGTTTAACTGTAAACCATCTTACTCTGTGCGTTAGGATGCTAACATTTGCTAACTAGTAACAGTTGAAGCTGATGGGAATGTTATTACTGTTGCAGTCTTGTATTCAAATATTCTGTTCAACACATTTCTAATGTCACAAAACATCAAAGGTTCTATAAGTAAGAATGTGAAGTGATTTACATGTATTGATCACTTTTTTATTCCCAATATGTGTACATTTTTGTCAAATAATCCTCTGATGTCTCAAAAAAGACTAAACTGTCAGGTGCTGTCTTCAATTAAAACTAGACTAAAATATTGATAAAACTCCTTACAAAATCCTGGTGGATTGTCCCTCTCTGTGTGCCTGTCAGTCAGGGTGTACATGAGAGTGTGCTGTATGCGTGTTACAGGGAATCAATCCAGGTGTCATATGATCAACATCATCATACTACCAATACCACCACCATTATATAAAGTTGACAACTTTCACTATAGTGTCGGTGTCTGAATGTGAATCTGACACAGACATGAAAAAATACAAACAATATAAATCTTAATCATTTTAGCAGCTTAGACAGTGGAGGTCACATGTACCACTGCATATGGCTACAGCTGAAACCCAGTGTAGCTACAATTATATTATGTCAGTGATTTAACTGGTGAAGGGTAGTAGTTTACCTGTGCTCTCTCTCTCTCTCTCTCTCTCTCTCTGTCTGAATAAGGGTAAACAAAATTCATGTGACTGCTTTCTGGTTATAACTCTTCACTTGTCAGACCTCTGATTAACGATGGATGAGCTCTATGAGCCACAGAGTCCACACTACAAAGACAGTAAAGAAAGGACAGAGGAAGTGCCCTCAGCTGTTGGTGCAGACAGGAAGTTAGGACAGATGGTTTTTTTTCACCTTTTCCATCACTGAAGCCCAGTTGCCCCCCCCCCCACCCCCTTCTTAAATCATGCCATCTGAGAAGTCACTGTGATATGGTTTTATCCCTTTTGTAATGTGTATTTATAAACTGACAGATATAGAGAGGCTAAACATAGATGCTAGTTCTCCCTGTGCCTGGTATTCACTTGTTTTATTTCACTGTCATTACCAAAGGCCTAGCTGCCCTCCTCTTCCCCCCTCCTCCATTATTCAACACTTTTCTGTCAAAAATAAATCAAAAATTAATTTATAATGAAGAGAAATCAAACATTTGATTATTGATGTCCATAATCAAAGACAAACTCAGTGTTTAAAGACAGAGCTGTAGACACATGGGTGGTGTGGGCACACACACACACACACAGCCGTTCAGTGAGGTAGAGACACATTCCTGTGGCAGATTACACCTGTATGTCGTGTCTGCCGACAGTGTGTTGACTGAAATCTGCAAATGAGCAGAACAGCAATAAAAAATTATTAAAATCACTGAAACAGAAAAATATAAGAAACTCTGAGCAGCGTTTGAAATGTTTTGACACGCTTACAGATCCTGTTGTCTAGTGTCAGTGCTGACACCAAACCTTTGATAAATGTGACATATAATGTAACATGTGACATCTAAACCCAGATGTTCCCAGATGTGATTTGGACACATGCAGCAGCAGAGCCCTGCACAGTGTGAAGACTGTCAGCTGAGAGGAGGCAGCAGCACAGCCAGGGGGAATTTTTATTGTCACAGCGATCGAACACTTGGTCATTTTTTAAGCTAACTCTCAAGCAGCCTTTTCTTCTACCATAGTGTTCTTAAGCAATTAGGTGCAGACAAAAGTTGACTTGTTTGAGAGAAAGTGCTGACAGTAGTCCTCAGAGATAATAATCAATTAATAACCACAACCCCGGGGCAACAGTAAATCACCTTGGGTATTTATCAACACACAAAGGAGGCCATCACAGCCATTGTCTGCTCTGAGGACTCCAGGTCTCTGCTTCCAGGCTGCTCTGACCCTCTTCTGCATGAGCCCAGAGTTCAGGCTCCTCTGAGAGGAGACACTGAGCTGCAGCACAGAGGAACAGGGACAGACGTTCAGACAGGACATCTGAGAAAGACAGAATCATGAATACACTGTCCGACGCAAGGATGTTCTGAAACCTGAATCTGAAGACCAGAAATATAAATGTGGGCAAAGAGAACCTGCAAAGGAACAGGAAGACAGTCACCACCCTGGCTGACTTTGACAGGGACACGTGTCCATCACACATGCCTCAGTATATTTTTGCTTTTTGTTATGAAAGACTGTTATAAAGACTTTGTGACCACAGTGACACTTCTGTGATCATGTTAAAACTTACATGAGTGGAGAAGAGTCATACAATCAGTGAACTCACTCAGTGATGTCAGTTATACAGAAGGTAAAGGCCAATTTATGGATGAGCCCATAAGGGTCCACATGAGTCTGCCTGATGTAAACATCTGTAAAGGTCTTTGCATGTAAAGTTGCTGCTTGTTTCCTGCAGCATGTGTCCCATACCCCATATCCTTGGTTCTATTCTCATTAAGCTCATTTAGCTGTCTCACACACATTTTATTCTTTTTTCCACTAGTAGTATTAGGGCCACGTTGAGGGAAAAAAAATTGGAAATTTCAAGAATAAAGAATAAATTCCTTAACTTGAGAATGAAATCATGATATTTCAAGAAAAAAAGTCATAATATTATGAGAATGCGAGGAACGTGGAGCATCCTGTGAAGTTATACTTGAGCATAGGTTTCACAAATAAGGAGCTACTTCATCATTTGGCACGTCATCATCATCATCATCATCATCATCATCATCATCATCATCATCAGGACATTGAAAAGATTGTGAGGAAACTGAGCCTTTTCTAATTGACTGACTGTCCTTTCACCTGTTTGATAGGTTGTTGTAATATTCTTAAAAATTATGTTTTTTTTCTCTCAAAATTTTACATTTTGAAATCTAATATTACAACTTTTTCCTCAATGTGGCACTAATACTCTGTTGTATTGTTCAAACAAAGACAACAACCTAAAGTCTCCTCTTCCTGCTGTTATGAGGTGGCCATCTTGTTTTCTAGTGCAAATTTATGGAACATGTCTGTGCATGCAAACCCCTGACATGTAGAGAGGTGTTGTCTGTGTCTGCAGCTGTCTTACTCCACATCTGTCTTGAAGCTTCAGACAGCAGAAGAAAAACCTCTCAGTGTCCTGAACTGAACCATGACTTCAACTTTCTCTCCCAGTACAGATTATAAAAGTTTAACTGAGACTATCTGCTGGTTCTGGTCTGACACCTCACTGCAGGTGAGGTAACATTAGTCCTGGAATCACTGAGGCACTGGAGAGAGACTGAATTAGTGACTGAAAACTGTGGCTATCTGTAAACACATCTACAGTAAGTGGGTCTGTTCTCCACAAGAAAGACCCCAAACAGCTGGAGAGATTACAAATCTCATCTGGGATGAGCTATATAATAAAAATAATATCTATAATAAATGGGAACACTTCTGGTCCCCAAGATAGTATGAGGGGGGGTGGGGGGTCTGGATCCTGCTGCCACTGTGACCTTTGACCTGCCTTGTGCGTTGTGAGCTCAGACTAAAGTTCTCAGATATCTGCAGGTATTTGGAGCACAGCCCTCTATCACTTTGGTATCAGAGCATCTTCTGTTGATGAAAATCATTCAGACAGAAATTACTCCAACCCATTTGTCTATGCAAATTAGTTGTGTATTAAAACACTGGGTTAATACACTGAGCATGTTTCCACCACAGCCAGATGAACATCTACATGATCTCTTCATGACTGTCGTGAAGTGAAGCTGCTCTCAGACATGGAGTGGCTGCCATGGTGGCTTCCAATACTCTGATCCGACCACCACCCTGCACACCACCGAGAGCTGAGTCTGACCTCTGACCATCACACTGCTGGAGAGAGTGGACTGTGGTGGTTAAACTGTTAGCAACAATGGAGCTAACGCTAACGCTGTTATTGTCCCAGAGCAGGTAATCAAAGTTTGAAGCTGATGTTTGATCTGTCCGTTCTCTGCTGAAGAGGATTCATACAGTTTGACTCATGGTAGTTTCTATGGTTGCCATGGTGATATGGTGAACCGCTGTGGCACTCACCAACCCTGTGTTCACTCATGAATCAGTTTTATTACAGCTTTTCTATGGCAGACGCACATAAACCATGTCATTTTGCTGATCTGGGGTCAGATAAGAAAACTCTCTTATTTTGAAAGGCCAGGATAAAATTTATCTTAGGATTTAAAAAAATATTTATGAACGAAGTGAATCCAGCACGTGTGTATCTGTATATATACAGTGGTGTGTATATGTATATGGCAGTATATGTATGTATGATGGTGTCTGTATATGAATATGATGGAGTGTGTATATGTAATATGATGGTGTGTATATGTATATGGCAGTATATGTATGTATATGATGGTGTGTATATTTATATGATGGTGTTTATATATGTATATGATGGTGTATGTATGTATGTGTGTATGAATGTGTGTTATGTTGTGTATGATGGTGTGTGTATATGAGACGTTTGTGTGTCGGGGCAGAGTGACAGTGATGTTTTCTAAAAACATTGATCAGATATTTAGAGCGGTCTTCTCTGATCACACTTGTCAGGGGCCAGCGGTGGAGATAGGCTGCTGATCGGCTTCACACTGACAATGTCTCCCTACACTAAGTCCAAAATCAATCTCTAATTGAACGCTCCAACAACAATCCATACTGTCTCCAAAACCCAAGTGACCGCCCAGCTACATCATTACTTCATCAACGTGTGCTTTCCTGCAGCTGTCACAGCACAGGTGGACTCTGGTCAGAGGGACTTTAGCTTTTAATGGGATGTTCATAAACTCATGTCAAAGATTAAACATTTGAGTTAGGGCCGAACAATACGCAAAAAAAACAACCCACAAAAAACATATTGCAATTATTTTATTTTAACGGATATTGTGATATGAGTCATGTTTTTGTGTGAATGTTCATTTTTCATTTCATTTTCACTGAAAAATTTTTTTTGTACCAAACAATCATGTTCCTTTACATCTGGAGAATATGATGTGTAGGTCAGGGCGTCTCTGTAGCACCACAATACTTCATTTTCTTATTTATTTACCTTTATCAAAAAAGCTGCAGCTCCTGTGATTTGGATATTACACTTTTCCATAATGAGATTTCAATAATATTTTGATCACTGTAATTGTTCAGCCCTAATTTGTGTGTCATCCTTTTTTCCCAAATACAGTGTGACTGCAGCTGACAGTGAACGTTTCATCTTCAAATAGAAAAATATAAATTAGCATTTACTCTGAAAATTTAAAAAAAAGATGAAAAAATGCAGTTAATAAAAAATCAAATGTGTTATGACTAAAAACAAAGGTGTTGATAGTAACACAGTATATTTATACATAAACTCTATGAACTTATTCTATCAGCCAGCATTTTATCAGAACATTTCTGCCTGAAGCTCACCTGTCCTGTTCTGTTTTTTGATTAACTAGTGAAGCCTGAAATAAGTCGTGAATCTTATTTGTTTTTTTATTCTTCTTTTCATTATTAGTGATTCAGTCTTTACAAAATTGAAAATATAAGAGAATTTTAAAATAAAGAAGAAATAAATTAATAATAGTAATACACTATAGAATATGCCTGGTAACAACAGTATCAGAAATCTTATCCATGTTTCCCACCAGAACTTATATTTTTCATATATTATATTATATATTATATACTTTATAAAAGCTTTAGTAATTTCAAATATAAAAGCATCAGTGTGTGATAATGTGTGTAATGATTCATCCAGATACTGAAGATTATATAGATATGGATCAGATGTTAGATTCTCATTATATTTATCTTTTCTGTGGGAAAAAAACATTTTAATGTTTCTATATAAATTTTAATTCTAAATAAAAATTAAATATTTTTGATGATGTAAACAGGAACTTTAATTTTCTTACACTGCACAGGAAACAGAAGAAACAGCAGAATCTGTTGTGGTTAAACATGGAATTAGAAGTTGATTTAAAAATAATCCAAATGATTGTTTCGACAGTTCAGATGTTGTCATAGAAGAGAAATTAAACTCTTTGTCGGGAGTCAGGGTCAGGCAGGTGAGGACATGAAACAATCTGTAAAACATGTTGTACTGAACCAGGAATGCAGAACAACAAAAACACAGCAGTGACCTTGTGCTCCTAAAATAGACTCTGTCATTGTGACTGGCAGAGCCTTTTATTCTCTGCTGGGTGATTAACTTCCTCACATTATACCAGGCTCTGAACACGGATCTGCCCGTCCAGTAAAACCAGCAGCTGCCGGCAGAATCCTCACACCGTCGCTCTGTGAGCGGCCAATAAAAATACAGGATTCATCGTATAGAGAGGAGGCCTGAGTAGCCCGGGGAGTAAGGTGACCTGACATCCCCGTTTTCCTGGGACAGGCCACCAAAAATGGGGAATGTTCCGGCTGGAGCTGTCCCTGGAAATGTCCCTGTTTTTAACTGTGAATTAAAAACAGACCAGAGAGAAAGAAGAGCCGCAGAGCAGCAGGCAGATGTCTAGCGTTGTGCTTATTTTGGCCAACAGAGGGGGCTGACTGCTAGCTGTAGCAGCTTCAGAAATGTAGCTAAAACCATCCAATCAGAGTTATACAATCAATTAATTTTTTTGTGGCAGAGAAAAGGTTGGCTGGCTCACTCATTGGTTAGGAGTTCATAACCGAGCAGTAAACTAACGAAAACAAACATACCCAAAGCCCCCAGCAGGAACTGTGGACTATTACAAACTAAAGGAATATAAACCACAGGATCCATACTGAGGTCTCATCATTGTGAGCTGAGTGGCTGTTATTTAAGGTGGAAATCACTTACCTCGTTTCTGCATGAAACTGAAGAGGTCGTCAAGAAACTCTTTGCGCTTTTCATCATCGTCCAGTTCATACAACTGAAAAAGAAAGAGAGAGAGACAGTTAATCATTTATTGAACATGTTTCTCCATCAGCGGTGGTGGGAAGTCTCTGAGTCTCCTGAACACAGGTGAGGACGATGAGATGATGTTAATGAAAACACATAGAAATGTGAAATCACAAACCGACATTAGGTGAAAACCACAAACCCTGTCATTAAATACACGACTGAGCTACATGTGAAACACAAACACGTGACGTGTATGTGACTCTGAGACACGTGATTCTCTCTGCTGCTCTTCTACTGGTCCATTAGACTGTCAGTCAAACCTGAGCGCTAATGACAGCTAACCATGTCACAGTGTCTACAGTACGAGTGCTAGCAAACTTGTCCTGTTTGTTAGCGTAAATTAGTTTTTGACCATGAATTGATTTTTCACATCTGGGAGCATCAGAGAGGTAAAAATTCGTCACTGATCTCCGGGTCTGAACAACTGACGACCGCCTGTTTAACCCCTTCAAGAAGCTGCCTACGCCATCTTGACAGTGTCTGACTCCATTGCTGGTTTGTAGCAAGTGTAAGCCTTGTAAACAGGTGAGTTCGCCCTCTGTACAGTTGTCATGAAGGAGGAAATTAACTATAGAGGCCAAAACTGTTTTTTGTACTGTTATAACTGTTTATTGCTGCTGTACAGTTGGACATTTTAAGAGTCTATGGGGATTGACTCACTTTTGGAGACAGACTCTAGTGGTCAATGGAGGAACTGCAGTTTTTGTCACCTCAGTGTTGGCTTCATTGTTCAGCTTCAGAGGTTGAGGCTCGGCTCGGTTTCCACTGCCTGACTCCACTTAACTCACAGCTAACCCAATGCTAATCCAATTTATTTAGCTGTAAAGTTGGACATTTTAACATGGGAGTCTATGGGGACTGGCTCACTTTTGGAACCAGAATTTAGTGGTCATTAGAGGAACTGCAGTTTTTGGCACTTCAGTGTTTCAGCCCCAGGTTGCCCCATGATCAAAACATTAAATAAAACAATGCAAAAAATGAAACATATGGAGCCTTTACAAATTGATTACAAATATATACTGCAATATTCACTATCTAGTTAGTGTTTGTTCATGAGTTAGTTATTTATTATGAGACAGATTAAATATGAATTTCCACATCCTCCCAAGCTGCCACTCGACCCTGGTTAAAAGTTAACACACATGTGGACACACATTATATACAGTTAAAATGTGATTATTCAACTATTGTAATTGCGTTTTCTTTTTGGGTTTCCCTTGTCCTGCTCTGTAACATTCATCATAATTATGTACTGTTATTATGAAATGTAATACTGAATTATTATTAACAATAAATGTGTTATCAGAGTGGCAAAGAGCTTTCATTTACTGTCTTGAGTGTGTTGACCTCAGTCTCATGTTGTTGATCTGAAAACACTGTAAATGTACAGACTAAGATCAGGATCATATAGTATCAGCAGGATGTCCCCTGGACTTGGTCCTGCCTATAGCCCTCAGTATAATTTAGTAACACAGGTTTCCTTATTGGCAGATCCATTATGCTCCTCATCCTCTCTATTCACGGGGCAGCCAAAGAGTCATAGAGGCTTTTAAATGGCCCTCTGCAGCCAGATACAGCTGATGGAAATATGTTAGTGGCAATGTTCACTTTGAGTGAGGCCCACAGCCATGTTAACAGGCCCACATGATCAATACTGAAAGACAGAGGGATGACCTTTGGAATCAGTGGGGCCCTGTGGACGAGGCCCCTGAGATAATAACTGATCATTTAGAAGTGTATTAGCTGTCACCAATATTAAAGGAGCAGTGCAGGTCAGCACTCAGGAGGAAACTGTGTGTGCGTGTGTGTGTGTGTGTGTGTGTGTGTGTGTGGGGGGGGGTATGTGTGGGGGTGTGTGTGTGTGAGTGGTGTTGGTGTGTGGGTGTGTGTGGGGGTGTGTGTGGGGGGGGGTTCGTTAAAGGGAGGGTTCCGGAGGTGGGAGGCAGGCAGAGTGTGTGTGTGTGTATGTGTTTGTGTTGGGGGAGGGGAGCTGTGAGTGCAGTGTGAGTGCTGCGCTGCAGGCGGTCGGCGGCGGAGGGAATATCGAAACGTAAAGGAACAGCAAGTGACTGCAAAAATGTTAAGTGCACAGATGCACTGAGGACGACAATGCTGCAGGATCAATGCTGAGGCCTTAGAGTGCAGAGGCACACACACGGGGGAAATGATAAGCATGTGCTGCTGCAGACAATAACACGCATGTTCACACACACACACATCAACCAGCACAAAGAGGTAAAGACAGTAATATGAATTCAAAACGTCTATATGTAACTGAAAAACTGAATACTTCTATATGTAACTGAAAAACTGAAAAACTGAATACTACTGAATACACACAATTTAACAATTGGCTTCAACACAAACATGTGTCTGAATTTACATTGTTTCTACCTGAGTTTGAAGGAGGTGCAGCTGCACTGAGCATCGTCATTTATGACTTCACATTAGGTTGTTATGAAATTTCTACAGAGGAAATTAATTAATGCAATCCTGAGAGAAATTTGTATAATTGAATAATATATTACTACAGGAATGATTAAGTCAACAGTCTTGTGACATAAAGTGTAGTAAAAATTCTTTCTTTTTCATTTTCCCGTCTTCACTTACCTCACTTCCTTTCCTTTCATCATCACTGATTAACTCTTGTTTTCACCCTTACCATCCCTCGTTAACCTGATTGAATTCACCTGGTCACTACACGGTTATTTAAAGACTTCATTCCCATTCATTCATTCTTTTTCACTTTTTCTGTGGGGTGGCATTCTGGTCTTCAGTTCTTATACTATAAACTTTATCTATCCATATTATTTTAAGAAAGACATATGAGGCTCCTTTGATTTATTGTCTCAGATTAATCTTTAATCTCTATTTGTTTCATTTCAGAAGCAGCAGCCCACATGTGTGTTTTCCCCTTCATTGCTACAAATAATTATTTCAGAAGAAAACCTTTGTCAGAAGATTGAGGTTTCATGGACTTTTCCTTTCCATGCATCCTGACCTGATGCCCATGATAATTCTTTTTTTCTAACCCTCCTACTTAACATTAATATGAAATGCTTGGGAGTATGTGTTGGAACTTTATTTGAAGTTGGCAGATAAAATGCATTTTACACATGAAGCTGTCTGAGTTTAATAGTCCAGTTTTTTTTTCTTTAGTTTAACCAGCAGCTTTAATGGAAAACTGAAGAACCTGCAGCAGTTCCTGCTCAGTTTCCAGTCAGAAAGTAATAATGATGAGTATTGAACTACACCTGTGTTTATCATTTGTCTTCTTACACCTCAGGTGAAGACGTTCAAGTTGATCTGGTGGATATTATATTTAACTTTAAAGTCAGGTGACCAACAATGTTTTCCAGACCTCAGGTGTACATTCAAATAGAGCAGTGAAGCAGGTCGATGAATCCATGTGTACTGGACACAGTGTCAGATCATTAACCAGTCACGTAAACATGTTGTGATCAGACTGTACGTACATGTAATCACTCTCTGACTGTCTTCATATAGTTATAACCTTAAACTGGCTGCACAGACTCAACATGTATGAGAAGAGCAGTGAACTCTTCCGATAACATTTCACCTACTTCCTTTTATAATCTGCTTTAATGGTGCATACACTCAGTTTGTTTTCCTGCAGCAAAGAGAAAAAGTCACTGGGCAGCATTCCTGTTTGTTTGAACACTATACGATAACCCCCACCCCACCTGTGTGTGTGAAGTAAATGAACAGACAGGCTGGGGCAGGCTGAAGGACACTGAGTTCAGCTGAACCTGGAGGCTGCGATCAGCCTGTAAGTCACCAGGGTCAGCTGAGTCTATACACACAGAACTACACCTGTAACCTGTGATTCTACACACACACACACACAGAACTACACCTGTAACCTGTGATTCTACACACACACACACTGAACTACACCTGTAACCTGTGATTCTACACACACGCTACACTGAATCTAACACTGTAACCTGTGAATTCTACACACACACACTGAACTACACACTTGTAACCTGTGATTCTACAACACACACATGAACTACACCTGTAACCTGTGATTTTCTAGCACACACACACTGAACTACACTTGTAACACTGTGATTCTACACACACAACAGCAGAAACTACACCTGTAACCTGTGATTCTACCACACACACACACACTGAACTACACCTGTAACCTGTTGATTCTAACACACACACACAGAACTACACCTGTAACCTGTGATTCTACACACACACACTGAACTACACACTTGTAAACCTGTGATTCTACACACACACACACACACCTAACGATTTACACCATCAGAACTACACTTGTAACCTGTGATTCTACACACACACACTGAACTACACCTGTAACCTGTGACTCTACACACACACACACACACACACTGAACTACACTTGTAACCTGTGATTCTCCACACACACACACACACCCACACACACACCCACACACACACCCACACACACACCCACACACACACCCACACACACACCCACACACACACCCACACACACACCCACACACACACCCACACACACACCCACACACACACCCACACACACACCCACACACACACCCACACACACACCCACACACACACCCACACACACACCCACACACACACCCACACACACACCCACACACACACCCACACACACACCCACACACACACACAGAAATACACCTCTAATCTGTGTTTCTACACACACACACAGACCTACACCTGTAACCTGTGATTCTACCCACACACACACTGAACTACACCTGTAACCTGTGATTCTACACACACTGAACTGGAGGGTGAGAGTGACAGATGGAGGAAGAGTGAGAGGTGGAGGTAGAGCTGGAGGACAAGGACAAAAAAGGCCACAGCTTTCAGATAAAATCTGGGCAATGTTAGTTGAGTATGTTATGAACTACGGGTTGACAGTGAGAGAGGCCGGACAGAGGGTCCAGCCCAACATGAGCTGATTTACTGGAGCCTCTGTCATCCAGACATTTCAGCTCGGGCACAGGAACGTAACCAGAATACCATTCACTCTGCATAATTCAGGCTTCCACTGATCACACTGCGTCCATTACTTCTTGGTCACATTGTTCACAGAGCCATTGTAGATGGTGTCCTCCATTGCCATGCCAACCTTGTTCGATACAACACAGACCACATTCTCACATTTTTGGACAGACTGCTCAACATTGTGATACTGGTGGACCCCATGGTCGATGCAGAGCAACACTGATATGTGACAGTAGTAGTATTTGATTGATTGATTGACTGAAGGACTGATTTGATTTGTTGTTGTTTTGTTTTAATTTGTTTAATTCATTCAGAGCTATGATGACACGACCACCAAAAGTGCTTAAGATTGAGCACAACAGTGTGTAGTTGGTTGAACAAGAATGTGCAAATATGAATGAAGTCTATGTGTGTTTGTGTGTGTGTGTGTGTGTGTGTGTGTGTGTGTGTGTGTGTGTGTGTGTGTGTGTGTGTGTGTGTGTGTGTGTGCAACAGTTAATCGGAGAATAATGCTGCTGGCAACCTTCCAGCTGGCTGAGTGCCACCAATAACAGCATTCTGCAAGGGCTTTCGCTCGCCTCTGCTCCTGTCCTCCCAGACCACACGCGACACACACACACACACGACAGCACACACACCTACACACACACACAACACACAACACGAAATAACACACACGCACACACACACAACACGCCACACACACACCACACACAACACATCACACCACGAACAACACACACACACAGCAATAACAGAGGATGTGAAAGCTAATATGAAGAGGCATCCTGCGCCTCCTCAGGATTAAGTGGCAACAAGCTGACCACATATTGGCAGCTCGAAGTGTTATTTTACCATGGACCCTGCAAGACACACACACACACACACACACACACACAGAAGAGAGAGAGAAACAAGCAACATATGACAGTTCGTTATCAGCTAAAAGTTAGTGAAGACAAATATGAGCTGGGATGAACCTGAGACTACGGAAACCTGCAGGGACGTATTAACAGGTGAGTGGAACTGAAGCTTTGTCTGTTGGAAAACTGAATCTGAAAACACTTTTCAAACAATATGTTTCGAGTTTGATGATGATGATGGAAAGCAGCTGAATGTCTGTGAAACTGTGAAGAAGACAAACATGGCTGACACAGATGTGACTCTGATGTGTGTTGTCGATGCTGTGAAGTATCCAGCTGCTGCAGCGTCTGCTCAAACAGTCAGAGCAGATCTCAGACTGGTTTTACACAGCCAATATTTCAGCTGTAATAGCTCTGTAATGTTGTTAATAAATAGCTGCATATGAATCCAGGTTATTCATGTTAAGGCAGACAGTAGCTGTCCAAATTCAGGGTCTCATCCTTTAGAGGCTTTACTTGAAGACCTACTGCATCATAGCGGCGCGACTAGACCGTCCCTTTTCAAAGGTTCCTTCAAATGCGTCCTTCTTTTCCTGGTGGATCCTTCATGGCCCAACCTATCCCAAGATTCATTGTGAGACAGTAATGAAAGCAAACAACAGAGAGCCTGAGGATTACACTTTTAAATGTAAGTATTGAGTTTCAGCTCAGTTCAACAGCTAACGGTACAACTGTTAAAACCAAGGACCTTAAAACCTCAAGTTTTTGTGAAAAAGGCTACATATTGTCAAGGTTGCTAGGTGACAGGAGTCGTGCTTTGAGACGCACTGATAAGAGCGGGCACAGCTGGTGATGTAAAGCAAAAATCCTCCATAGACCAGACCTTGCTCATTTCAGTTTGGCCTTCATGGCCTACAACGGCTACGAAGGGCCACACCTGCATAGACTGCGTCCTCTGAAGGATGAGGCCCTTCAATTGGGACACAGCTATTGTTTTACTATCTTCACCACGTCCTGCACAGACTGGACACAAGTTCCCAGAAATCATACAAACGACAGTTGGTTGAGCATCCGCCCCATGTGCAGAGGCCCCGGTTGGCAGTCGGCCCCGTTTCGAGTCCCGCATCGGACGGCCCTTTGCTGCATGTCATTCCCCCTCTCTCTGCCTCCCCATTTCCTGTCTCTCTCTACTGCACTGTCAATAAAGGCATAAGAGGCCCAAAAAAATAATTTAAAAAAAAGAGGCAGACTTTGTGCAATGAGGTAAACTGGCTAAGGAGATTCCAATGATTCCTCTGTATTCACTGTCTTCAGTCTCTGGTGAGGAAGCATCTAACTCAGACATTACTCCTGAGGTCTGTCCTCCACCAGGGACGTCCATCTTTGATAGAAAACAGGCTTCAACGTTGAGGACAGGGTTCGAGTGGTGGCAGCTGAGGCCGTCTGAACTACTGTCTCCAGGAAGAAATTAGGAAATGACATTGATTGTGGTTAAAATCTGGTGTAGGCACGGGGAAATATGGTGGAAAACTGCGGTACAGATTAGCTACTATGTTCAAGGTCATCTTCAGACCTTCAGTCCATCATCCTGCTCCCTCCAGCTCAGTGTGACAGTACAGTCCGATACAGTCTGAATGCTCTCTGTCTTCTGTCGAATGTACTATGATCAGACTTTGGGGTTAAATGCTCAAAGTAAGATGAATAGTCTCACAGGGACAGATCTGGAGACCAGTATCATCAGGATCATCAGCACATGAACACAGTCAGAGCAGCACACTGACATTAGAGAAGGCAGTGTTATCAAGATCAGCTCTGTGTAAGGTTAACATCAGCTGAAATCGGTGTCTATAGTATCTAAACCTCTGATCTTGTTGCTGCTCATGTTCAGGTTCAGGCCACACGATGGAAGGTGTTTTAAAGAGCGGGTGGGTGAGTTCACCTGCTCTGTAGAGAGAACAGGTAGAACAGGTAGTGTGTGCCTGTGTGTGTGTGTAGCTGTCACACACTGACCACTGCCACTAGAAGAGCAGACTGCTCTCCTTCATCTGGGCCACTTCAAAGGCCTCCAACATGGCCTCCAGCCAAACACACACACACATACCCGTCCCATTAAAAGAGTGCACACACCAGATCACCACACTGTCCCTGCCATCCATTCATCCTTAGAGGCTCCTCATCCTGATCTGCTCTGCTGCTGTGATGTTAAGATGCAACAAAGCTTCTAGGTCATATGTGTAGTACAGAACACACAACTGAATCACAGCATGGACGGATGGATAACGAAGCATCGTGGTTACACTTACATTATTCATGTTTTGTTCTGTATAATGTTGAGGCCTCTTGTTGTAGAGGAGCACCGAGTTTAAATAAAGTTTAAAGTACTGACATGTATGTCTTAGTACAGGATGTGGCTCCACAGATAAATGTTTAACATAAGAGTGTGGTGATAGAAATCCCACATGTTAAAATGATAACCGATAGTGTTACCTAATGCCAGTGAGTGGAGGAAGAGGTGCTCTGATTAAAGCAGTGCTGTTGGAGATGAACATGTGATCATGATCAACATGATTGTTTCTCTACTTCTCAGTGTGAGCTGTGCTGAAGGTGGCGCCAGAGGAAAGGTCATGGTCTCATGAAAACGTCAGGGTTCATCCTCTGTGCATGAACGTGCTCCAAGAGCGTCTTCTCCTCCTTCTGGTAGGTTTATACTGTACTATTGTTTTGTGTGGCTGTTGGTCAACATTAAAAACACAAGAATTTATAAGAATATGTATATGCTGTGTAAACACAAGTCTTTTTTTTTCTTAGGAAGGTTCCTAACTGAGTGAAATGACCTGAAGTATGTGAGCAGGCAGCCATGATTAGAGCTGGTCCAGCTTCAGTGCTTCCTATCTTATCTCCTTTAGCAGAGAAAACACTGGACCTTCCTTTACAAATGGAAAGGAGAAAATGCTGCCCCACAATCCCTTGCTACAGCAACATTTAAAGTGACGCATCACTGTAGTTTCACCTCGGCAGACACACGTACATGTAGAAACAGCAGAGCAGCTGTTTAATGTTTGTGACAAGATCCAGAACTGATGAAAATCCTTGTCTGATCGACTGAAGCCCAAATCCATTGATTAATTTCTTCTCTTTCAGGTCTGTTCAGTCAGGAGTCATCAAGAAGAACAAGCATATTCAATTTCTAGTTAACAACACCATCGTTAGAACAATGTACTATAGCCTATACATAAATGTTGTTTCACTAAATCCTCTCCTATTGTGAGATTCGCTAAAAATTATTTTTCTCTACTTCATCTTACATCAAATATATAGAAATGTCAAAAGCGTCTATGCCAGGAAACTATAAACTTATGTCTGAATATAATTTATTCTGATCTCTTGCTCAGTTCCTTATTTTTTATTAATTGTTATTTTAATGTCTCAATTTAATCTATTTGTATTTTTCTTTAATGTCCTTATATTTCAACATTTCAATCCTGTTTGTTTTGTTTCTGTGGTTAGGAAAGGAGAGATCTTCTCCTTCACATCTTTCCTTGACCTTATGAAGTTTTCCATCAAGGTCGAGGAAAGGTGATTAGAAAAGGAGACTATTTTGATTTTTCGACCGCGGCCTAATTCTGGTTCTATTTAATCCTTTGTTGGAATATGGTTACTCATGGTGTGATGTAGTAGAGACATCTCAGAGCTACAGTCAGACTGAACCACTGACAGCAGGTCAGGCCAAGCTTTTATCTCAAATCACAGATATATTCACACAGATTAAATAATGAAAACAACTAATAATATTTAGCTGATGTTTCAAATGTGCTCTGGCACTTCTCCTCTCCTCTGTGTGTGCCTGGATCTTGGACCTCGTCCCACGCTGACTTGTGTGTTCTTGAGCTCTCAAGGCTGCTCTCCTAATTATCTTCAAATGAAACCCACTATGCCTTCATTGTCATTAAAAATACATTCAATAGCCAAAGTGCCCAAACAGGTGTGCTACAAATCCCTCAGCCCCTTCCTGTCCCATTTCACAGCTCAGTGCCCGAGTCCTGAGCCGCCATGTCTCAGTGGCTCCACTTAAACCTCCCAGTTAGAGTTTAATCCTCCCGGATAAAACACTAACTAATATTTCCTTCTTAATGCCTGGGTCAGTGGGTCAGTCATCTGCCACTAGTTTAATGCTTTAACCAGCAACTGTGCTCATGGTATAATGTGAAATTTGAATTAGTGAAAAAAACACAAGAGACAAGGGAAACTCTACTCTTGGCTTAGGTGGAAACAGTTTGACCTGTGAAAAGCAGTGAAAAGCAATAATGTTCCAGAGGTACAGAAAAGCTACGTCGTTGTGTCCTATCAAAAATATTTTAAAATATCAATAATGAAACAAACTAATAGCTGTCACTAATGAAAGCTGGATAAAAAAGATTATTCTCACCCCTCTAGTGTGTAACGTACTCTACTAGTCTACTAGGACAGGAAACTACTGGATGGCTTTTAATGTGAAAAATCTGTGCATGAACTGTTGAATTTCAGTAGCTTAACATAAGTCGAAGAAACAGCGACTAACCCTAACCCTAACCCTTTTGTGCCTGTTATTGGAATTAAAATAGTAATTCATTCTACTATTCACCACTGGAAAAATTAAAATTATTACTGTAACATCATCAGAACTGGTTTATTTATAGCGCCACTGTTGAATATAGCGCCACCATCAGGCCGATTGTGATTACATTTCATGCAAAGAATTAGTAGATCATTTCAGGTTATAGTCTCAAGTTTCACATCTCTAGTTCGTTCCAGCTCAACAAATTGGGTGAAGGCATGAGATGGCACATAATGATAAATAGACCACGCCCACTTTTGTTAATCATTATGGCACTTCAGATTTTGGTGAATACCTGTGCCTAGATCATGTTCACCAAATTAAGTGAAATTCTGTCCTCTGGGGTTTGATGTCCCCCCTATGGATAAGGCTCAAAATGCTTTGGTAGGACTAAACCTAAACACGGATTGAAAATATCTACCACAATTTATGATGATTGGACAAATGGTTGCTGAGTTAGGGCCAATTTCCTGCTAAGCCCCACCCCTTGTGAAGTTCATTGGTCAATATCTTGAAAACTAAATAACATATCAACAAGCTTTATACAGCTTTTGATGAATTTGGTTTAGTGATGATCAACAAAAGGTTTAGTAGTAATCACACCGACAGTTTAGGAGAAGATTTCAGGAATGTGTTTTTCAAAAAATTCAAAATTAAATCTATCATGGTGGATGTTTATGTTTCACGAGAGATCACACTGAGCTGGACTTTGAGGGGTGTGGCCTTTCCAAAATGACATTTCTTGAGCTGTAATTACAATGCCTTTGATAATATATTATATAATATACAATATTTATATTTACATAATATAAATTAACATAATATCTATTTTATAAAATAAAATAAATTCAAATGTTTTTCTGTCTATTATAGCCTGTTTTTAGTGAAGGCCTGTTTCTCTCTGCATTGGAGGAAAACAAAAGCCCTGCTGCTGTTTGAGAATACCAGAACATTTGTTGGGAAATTCATTCACATACTCTTTTCTCGGCTTTTTGGAAATTTGCTCAAAATTTGCACATTTCAATGGAAAGAGACACTGAAACCATGTCTAAAAAGTACAAAGCCAAGATCCCATCCCAGTTAACTGGCATTAAAGAGCCAAACTAAATAAGGGAAAAACTCAGAACAGACACTGACAGTGATTGGGGTGGTGGGGGATAAAGAAGATCACAATGAAAGCCAGAAATTTCAAAGACATGGCCCCTTCCCTCCACAAACAGTGGTGACGAGAGACAGAGCTCAGAGCGTAACTGCAGGCTCAGCATGAACTCTCAATGAGCAGCAGGCAGTGTGTGTCATACAATGTGACACAGGCCGGCTGGAAACTGCTCCATGTTACACGATCTGCTGACACACTGAGGTCACACTCAATTCACTGGACCTTCAGCCTCTAATCAGTGGTTATCCCTCTCCATCACAGCACCAACCACTCCACCCTGCTGCAAACTGCCCTCCACACAACCCCCAATCAATTCATCAATCAATGTCATCTGAATTGAGTATTTATCCAAATAACTTTGTGTGCCTGTATTGGAACATGTAAAGCACTTCCTGTAATTACCAAATATAAAGGCTGCCTGGACTTTACTCAGTATCACATCTTGGTTCATGGACGTTCACAGATTTAAGCCAACACTGTCATTTCTTTCTTTGGATTTTCTCTGATGACTGAATTATAGGAGTTGATGCTCTATTCTTTTACATGTCCAAGTAGTTCTGAACAAACTACGCAAGTAAATGACTGTACCTGATGTACCTGTCTGTGGATGTTATTTGCAGCAAATGTAAACACTCTCTGGAGCTGGTAGAGGTTGAATAACCAAGGTGTTCCTCAAATCTGCACTCCAAAAATCAGAACAACCTCACAGGATGGCCATAGTAACTATCCTCACCCACATGAGCCTCCTTCTCTGTTGGGTTGTGGAACTGCAAGTCTGCAGTTAACAAAGCTGATTTCATTGCCTCTTAAACTAACCCGCTATCCCTGGAACTACTGGCGCTCACTGAGACTTGGATCAAACAGGAAAACTCTCCTACCCCAGCTGCACACTCCATTTACTACACATTCTCTCATACTTCCTGCCTGTCCGACCAAGGAGGCAGGACTGGTCTCTTTATTTCCAACAAATGGAAATTCCCTGAACTGTCATCTCCAAACAAATACATCTCCTTCGAGTACCATGCTGTTGACTGCTCTGGTAAATGTTTCTGTGGTTGTTATTTAACATCCACTGGCACAATTGGATGATTGTGTGGATGCGCTAGACACACTGTTGTCTTACATTCCCAAACTTGGCTCTCTGCTGCTCATCCTAGGTGAAATGAGCATCCATTTAAATAATACAAGTTCTGAAACTTCCTGTCCGATATTTCAGTTTTACATAAAACTGTATTTGAGTTTTGAATAAAACAGGTCTGCAGCCCTCTGAACTCTGACTCACAAATGGGGCAAGGATCTTAAGTTCATTCTCATTTGAAACAGTGCAGAGACTGTCTCTGACCACTATTGCATTCCCTTTGCTCCACGACCTCTGGTCTCGTTATGCCGCAATCTCTGTAACCTGTCTCCCACCCACATGTCTGCATAGCCTCTGTCCTCTATCCATGCAACCTGCTTGCTCTAACCAGTCTCATGCACGGCTGACTGAAGCTATCTGAAAGCTGTGTACCAATCTCAGAGCTGCTGAGAAAAAATGGAGTAAAACCAGTGCCCCCACTAATCTCAAGGGCTATCTCACTCCTATCTTTGTTCCAATCAAGCATCAGTGGTGCCAAAACTGCATTTACAATGATAAGATCGGCAGTATCAGAAACACTGAAACAATTTTCCACTTTCAAAATATTACTCAGTCTGCCACCATCTTGGCCATCAGAAGCCGATTCTCTGAACCTCTGTGAGACAACTCCCCCAGTTAAGGGTACGTTGCTCTCCATGATCAGTCTGCTCACTGAGGGCAGGGCACCTGCAGGCTGAACATCTATCAGTTCTATGACTACCTTCTTCTGTCTTCTCTGGTCAATGGTACAGCACTCACTTCATTCTCCACTCTTGCTAAGAGGGATGTGTCAAAACTCAAAGAAATATCTCATACCATCAATAACATGTCTGAAAAATGCTTCACTGTTTTCATGAACGATTCCAACCACATTCAAAAAGGCTTGGGTAAACCCTACTGAAAAAGCCTTCACCCAACCCTGCTCAAGTTGGGAAGAATCAGTTTTCAAACAGGTCTGAGAATTCCTCTTGCAGATTGCCCACCTAGATCCAAATAAGTGGAGCTTTACCAGTGGCCACTCCACTGAAATGGCTCTGTTGTCTTCGACAGAAGCCTGAAGGACAGCTAGAACTGCAGCTCAGTCCTCGGTTCTAATCTTGCTAAATCTATCAGCAACCGTTGACACGGTGAACCATACTGCTATCCATACTCTCTGATAAGGGCATATTAGGCAAAGTACCTTCTTGGTTTGAGTCCTACCTCACTGGATGCTCCTTCATTGTGTCAGGCAAAAAATCTTTATCCCATCGCTTGTCCATAGGGGTGCCCTAAGGCTCAGTGCTGCGGCCCCTTCTCTTTGCAATATCCTTCTCCTTGCACTTAATATTAAATAGATGTAGTACCTAGTACTTACACCAAGGTCTCCTATTGGACTGTTGTCCCTCACTTGTGAGTCACTTCAGATAAAACTGTCTTCCAAATGAGTAAATGTAAATGTAAATACAATATACACCCCCTCCTTGGGTCCAATTATCCGCTCGCATGGCTTCTCATATCACTACTATGCAGATGACACCCAACTATATCTGTTGTTGAAGGATGAATGAACACTACCTACAACTAAACCTCTCTACGACCAAACTCTTACTCATCACCATATCAACATAAAAATCAACTCTTAACCCAGCCAAGGTTGCAAGAAACCTTGGTGTCATGTTTGTTGACCAATTATCCTTCTCTTGAAGTCGCTTGCATCTCCTGGTCATGCTACTTTGGTCTATACAACATCAGAAAAATCAGGCCTTGTCTGACTCAGTACGACACCCAGCTCTTGGTCCAGACCATGGTTAGACTCTTTCCTTGACTTCTGTAATGCCCTACTAGCTGGTCTCCCAGTATGCACAAAGAAATCTTTACAGATGGTCCAGAATGTGGCAGCTCATCTGATTTACAATCAGTCTAAAAGGTCACGTCACTCTGCTAGTCATCAACCTACACTGGCTACCCATGGCCGCCCGAATCAAATTCAAGTCACTAATGTTTTGGACCAGTACTCATTTTCCCGTCCATCTGAGCACCCATGATAGTGTTGGTCCTAAACAGACGTGTGGTCAGGTACATCACATTATTGGCACATTGCTATCTTGAGTCTGACAGTCTCTCAGACGCCTGCACGGCGAGCAACGCATGTGCAGCGAGAGTCTGCTTTGTGTCAGTCAAAACATGGCATAAGGCAGTGACAGTGCTTTTTCAGCTTCTGAAAACTTTTTACACCAAAGTTAGTGGATCTAAGATGTTTTTTTTAAAGTGACCAAGTCTGCCAAAAAAAGGCAAAAAAAAAAAATTCTATTCCCTTGTTTCCACAGTGGGCATGCAGCAAGCAAACCCAGTACTGCTACTGGTCCCTTATGACACAGATGTGTTGGACATGTTGTTATTTAAATGTTTAAATGCAAACATTCACTGGTGAATGATTTCAGATTGTGATCTAATCCTTTTTGAACATTTTCAGCGCATTTTACCAATACCGTGATTATACTGATAACTGTGATCATTTTGGTCACTATAAGCGTGATAGTTCATTTCTATAGCTTTTCATGTCACAACTTTAGCCCTAAAATACACGAATCAATCTCTCTCTCTTTCTCTCTCGTCTAGCTCACTCATGCGATGAGCAGACATTTGCATGTGTGGGAAACCTAAAGGTAGCTCACAGGCAGTTCTTGTGCATACTATGGAATATAATCCTGCTGACGCCACTGATGGGTGCATCCCTGAGGTTTACATGTAATATGTTGCAGGTAAGGTTTTCCGTGCTCACAGACTTAGTTTATGTGTTAGCATGGTACTTTTTGCTTGTTGGTACCAAACACATTAATTGGAATGCCATTAAGTTTACAGGTACCTGGTCTTGGACATCTTAAAATGTTGGCCAGTCAGAGATTAGCAAAGTGGTTACAGTTCATCCCGAGGGGAACACGGATGTGTGAACCAGATTTCAGGGTAATTCATCCAACAGGTGTTGAGATATTTCACTCTGGACCAAAGATGAGTTCAGAGATGATAAAGTTCACGTGATAACCAGCCCTACTTTGAGATGGATCATCTGAAGACAAACAAGTTCATTTTCCAAAATGTCACCCTGTCCTCAGACTACTGAAGTGGACTGTGGTGTGGATGACATGACATTCCTTGAGGTTACAATATTTACTAGAATAAATCATTTACTCGTTAATTCTCACTAAAACACTTTGCGTAACCCATCTCATGTTACTGCAGGCACCCATGAGACGTACGCAGGCACTGCTTTCGTGTCTCAAATATTTCCAGAGCTACAACAGAGCCCAACGTCCTCTCTAAAATAGACCTGGTGAAGAAGCTGGAATGCTGCTCAGAGCTGAAGTGTTACTCAATGTCAGACAAGCAGGTGTTAGACCTGTGATATTAAAAAGCTGCCGTTGGCAGCTGCTTAATGGTCTGTTTATAGACCGGTTGTTCTTTCTCAGGCTCGATTAATTTATTCCTCACCAGAAGTGAGGGCTTTAAAAAAAGTTAAAGCTAAACAGGAAGCATGTGATACTGTAGGTCACTGAAACCTGAGCTGATGTTAATTCTAACTTATTAGGATTCAAAGAGCAGCACCGGTCACAAAGTCCAGCTGATGATATCTGCTACTTGGGCTGGTTGAAGAATATCTCAAGTAACAGAAGATAGACCTGTCATTTCAGGCCTTTTTGAAAGCCAAATAAGCCAACACAGAAACAATGTGTATCTCATTTGAAGTCATATTCAGGTGACCAGTGAAGTGCTGAACCTCAGAGAGTGACTGTTGTAATTAACTTCTGTATATAGAGTTTAATGTGACACTCTATAGTGCGACTTTAAATCCTCAACTTTATTGTTTGGAAATTGTAGAACAAACAAATAGCAGGGATTATAGATAATGTAGGTAAGGAAAGAATGTATGAAAACAAATCACTGGGTGTGATACTAGATCACAAGATGTGGAGCTGGAAACCCCATAAGTTCTGTATAGCAAAGTTGGCAAGGAATGTTGCATTCTGGGAAAAACAAGAAACTTTCAGGATCATAATTCACTGTACACTTTGTATTGTTAACTTGTATTAATGTATCTGAATAACAGTGTGCCGGTGTGGGGTAACACCGAGCCTCAACCTCAGGAGCTGAAAAATGAAGCCAACACTGAAGTGACAAAAACTGCAGTTCCTCTAATGACCACTAGAGTCTTGCTCCAACAGTGAGTCAATCCCCATAGAGTCCCATGTTAAAATGTCCAACTTTACGGCAGAAATAAAAATGTTTACAGCCTGGTACAAAAAACAGTTTGAAGTTATAATAATCGAGGGTGTGGTCTCTTTGAGTGACAAATTGGTTAGTGTATGTTTGCCACAAAATGGCGTGCACCAGAGTCTCAGCTCCACCTCTTTGCCCATTTTAGGATTGGCCTGTAGCCAAGTTGAGTCAGACACTGCCAAGATGGCAACAGCGGAGCAGCTTATTCTGAGCTTCAAAACTTCTCTTCAGAAACCTGTGGGAAACGTCACGATGCTTCGTCCATCTTTATATACAGTCGATAGGCAATGACTATAAAAGCAATTTACAACCATTGTAATGAGCCATGAGGATAGTAAACAATAACGGACATCATGAACACACAAACACACTGTTTTTAACACTAGAACTGCCAAGATGGTGTGACAGGTCGTTTGGGTTTTGTTTATTGTTTTCATTTAACATTAGGGATACGTGGATCCAGAGAGAGAGCAAGAATAACTTTCTCGGGACCTGAGAGAGGGAGAGTGTGATGGTGTAGTGATGAGGAAAGTCACTGTCATCTGATACTTCTCTCAGCATGTCCACTCCACATGCAGCCACTTCGCAAACTTTTCTTTGTGAACAGACCTTGATTTTGTAAATAGTCGGCCAATAAACAGTAAGCAACATCTAAAACCACTCTCATTTAAAACGAATAAAGAATTATAATGCAGCCTAATAAAGCTCAGCTATGCTGTGGGTTGCTTTCCAGTCCAGTCAAACGCCACACCGGTCTCTGTGAGAGCTTGTAGGCTACATCAGCTGCAGGTATTTTACGAGTGTAAAATAAACTCTGGCTGTTGATAATAAACAAAAACAAAAAATAACAATCCAATAAACCTCAGAGCGAACAGCGACAGCGGCGCTTGACATGAGAGCCAAACACTGTCTCCAGATGCAGGTGTGTGCCATAGGTGCGTCAGGCGGTGCTGCACGATCCCTATTAGTCAATCATTTTCTAACGTAATCTACCCCCCACTCTCACCCCCTGACACGACATTTTATGAAGAAGAAGTACTCACACTTATTTTTTTCACTTCAAGAACTGCTTGTGAACCCAAACAATGTAAATACACGTCATCTGGGAGACCATTGTGGAGGCTTTAGGGGAGCTAGAATGCTGGCAGTCCTAGTGTCAAAGCCACATACTCTGAAGCTCAGGCATCTGGCAGAATTTTGAACTGTGCAAATTGAGTTTAAAACAAGAAATAATTAACTTCAGGGCAAAATACAAAAAAATGATCTGTGAATATCTGTGAGGGGGTGGGGGGGTGTTATAATTTAAAAAACCATGGTGTTAGTTGTCGGCTGGGTGAGTGTGTGTAATGGTCTGAATGTGACGTTAAAACAAAGTACAAATAAATGAATCAGTTCAAAAAGATAAAGAAATGGTTTGTAAAAGGTTTACGGATGAGGGAGGATTGTGTTCACGATTCAGGTTTTATTGATTTTTTGGGGGGGATATTTGGGTTGGAGATTAAAGTGGGATAGTTGTTTATAAACTTTATATATAAGTTAATGGAGGAGTAATGAGAGAGGAGGAGGAACATATTGGTGTGTACTCCTTCCTTCTCCTGTTCAAACATTATTCCTGTTTGTTTGTTTTTTTAACTGTTTTTATTTTCAAGTTCGAAATAAATACATTTGTTCATTCATTCATTATCCATACTGATTATTCTTATAGGGTTGTTGGAGCAGAACCCAGCTGACAATGGGCAAATTCATAAATTCTTTCATTAATTTATATAATAAACAGAAGTGCATATGTGTATCTCGTTGTGCAGTCATAAACAACTAATCCCATGTGTGTACCTTGATTAAAACAGTACCAAGCTGTTATAACGTAACCGTATGAACCTCTCTATTTTACAATGCAAAAAGGGCGAAGAGGACAGTAACTCTTCTTTCATTCACTGAGGAATATACAATCAGATGTTTCTGTTATCCCTCCAACTGTCAAACTGAGCTCCTGTCTCACTGCACATCACAGAAACGCACAGTCACCACACTGTGTCAGCGTGAAGGACAGTGAAACCTCAGTGAAAGCTCCATATAATGGTTTCATAGGTTTCACTGAGGGTTATTTGCTGTATCATTCTGTAATGACCCAGTTTCCCTGAGAGACTCAATCTAATCTAATCAATTTGACCCAATCTAATCTAATCTAGCATCATGTGATTTGATGTAAAGTGGTGTTGATAGATGTTCAGTGAAGACATAGGTGACGGGCTGTAGCTCTGAGTCAACATTCAGAAAAAAACATGAGGATGAAAGATATTTGCTTACCTGACAGGTTAAACAAAGTCCAACAGCCACAGCCACATGATGCAACATGGGAGAGAGAGAGAGAGAGAGAGAGAGGAGAGAGAGAGAGAGAGACAGACACACAGACATTCAGAGTCAGCGATGGTTTCATTACAGTATGATGGACAGTTTCATCATGCGCAGTCACAAAACATCCTCAACCATCATGTTGTGTTTTTTAGATAGAACCAGAGGAATGTCGTGCAGCAAATGGTAGAGAACCGGTGTCTCGCTGCTCAGGACATTTGTACCTTTGTTCAGACATCAGGACGCCCCACCATGTTGGTTTTTACAGTGTAATACTATACAGAGCTCAGAGACAGGATGAAAATGAAGCAGTGAAGCGGTTGAGGATGTCCTTCAGTGATGGAACTGAGACGTTGGACTGATAACATGCTGATCAGAGAGCTCACTGTCGAACCACAGAGGTGAACTTGTTTTTAACTTTCTACATGAACAAACTAAACATTGAGCTTGGGCCTTTACATTTAATTAAATGTCCATATAGTACAAAGGTAGATGTCAAAGTCTTCTTTGATTATAAAGCAGGTCTATATTAATACTGTGAAAGTATCAAAGCGCTCAGTCCACAGAGAAATGCACACAGTCTGTGTTCAGAAACTGAGCCTTAAAACCAGCTGTCAGGACTTCTGTAACTTTGTGATGTCACAACAAAGCAGTCACTGCTTTCAGCCATGCCCAAAGCCCCGCCCACCGTGACCCACAATCCAACCCTTCAGGATTTGGAGTGTTTTACCTGAAATCTGCTATATTTTTATTCAGTCACTCAGAAAAGAGTCAGTCAATCAGAAGAGAGGAGGCTCTGAGCCTCTCTTTTGATTGGCTCACTGACCTGTTGTTACTAGAGCTCCAGAGAGAAGCCTGAGAGAGGAGATGTAAAACTACATTGAGATGGTTTTTGGTTCTTAAAACCACAAATATATCTTCTTATGGATCAACACTTCTATAAAACATAGAAGAAGAGGAATATGGAGCTTTAAATAATACAAGATTCGGTGAATTAATGCTCTGTGTGTTGTGGACACATTTTTTGTACATATTCCAGTCACTCAGACAAAAGTGTGAGACAGACATGATGTAGAAACACCGCAGACTAATTGAGCTAATCTTTACCATTTGATAATGAGTCACTATCATCACTGTTTCACCACCTGAGACTCACTGAGCAGCCGGGAAATGTTGCTCAACTAACTGGTCTGGTGAAGGCTCACAGAGTCTCCTGAGGTGTGTGCTCTGTGTGTGGAGACAGAAGCTTCATCATGCTGAGTCACCTTCAACAACATCTTTATAAACCAGGATTAACCTTTACATCAAGTCAGCAATGATTGTGAGACTCTGTGAGACTGCCAGAGGAAGTGTTAGAGAGCAGAGACAGAGAACAACACACTGAGTCCTGCTGCTGGTACAGTTCAAGAACACAATACATCCATTTCATCCTTTCATCCTTTACATTGATCTCGCCAGTCAAACATACATCTATATAGATAAAGATGTAAGGATAAACAGTATAAACTTGTATTGTTTATGTTCTTCTTGTTTTTATCCAAGTTGTCTGATATTGTCCTTCTTAATATGTAGTTGCAAACATATTTTGTAATTTATCTTAATAAGAAATACTAAATTTCATCTTTAGAACATATGGCCGAACAGTTAATGCATTCTTAGATTTAAATTTTTTTGTGTTCTTATTCCAACTCTTGGAATATTCTGTTGGTACAATATGTTATACACGTTTAATAAATGCTGTAACACACACAGTGACTGCATTAGTGGCAGGACAAAAGAAACGCTTATCAAAAAAGCTGTTTCAATCGTCCGACAGTGACTCCTGACAGTTAAAACTAATTTGCTTCTATATTGAAAAACTCTGACATTGAACACTTCTGGATCTTTTAAAGTCCTAATCTGTCATAAGATCATGTCCATGACACTTGAAACAATAAACCCAACAATTGACACTTGAGTGAATTTGCTTATTACGATCCAAAAACAGTCTCTCAGGTGAAACTCCACGGAGGTATGACGTATCCACCAAATATTTCGCAGGTCTTGTACGGGCTCGGAGAAAATCATTGTGTTCTATTCGTCCCCGTGTTTCATTCGTCCCGGCTCGCCCCTATATTTACATATAGACATATCTATATACCGCATATATATGTGTATATACAACATAGTCAAAAGTATGCAGATACCAGTCATGTGTGATAGCTGAACATGTGATTCTAACCCAGCTCCACCTCCTGTTCCAGTGTCTCCACCTGCTGCTGCAGGGATTTACTCCCATTCAGATACAACAGCATCAGTGAGGTCCACGAGGCCACGTGGTCATCAGTCGTCCCAGGACGTTGTTGGATGGGGTTCAACTTTACTGCATGTCATATCCAGTTCTCTCCTTGTGTTATGTAATGTCTTTTTATTTACACATCACACTGCATTCTTCATATATCTCCACCATGCATCATCATCATCAGTGTGGTGTCTGAGGTTGTTTTTTGTTAACGTAATTCAGTCTCTGACTTCATCATAAATACCACCTTAAATCCCCATAAATACCAGGTAAACAAAACAGCACCACAATCATCTTCTCAGGAAACACAATGTGTACTCATTCATCCATCTGAACTCACTGTTCAATACAAAATTAAAAATAAACTTTACTGAACTCACCATATAATAATGACACTGACTGTAATAACATCACATTAGTGTGACTGCTGCAGCACAATTAGACCAAGACTAAGACATGCTGAGTCTACAGTTCCAAAACATCAGCAGCAGAGAAGAGCAGACTGAGGTGTTGATGAAGGCTCCAGGCAGCAGCTTCATCACTGCTCCTTCACTTAAAACTCCTGACTCTGAGTCCCCAGACCTCACAACCCAGCCGAAAACTGGTTTCATAGATAAGTGTGTGTCAGAGCCAAGGACCCGCTGAGTCTCCTCAGCCACTGACATCACGTCCTCCTTCATCTGAAAGTTATATCCTCAATAAATCATGTTTCTCTGACATCAAATAAAACACGGTTTAGAACAATGTAATTCACTGAACACAGACTGTGTGTGTGTGTGTGTGTGTGTGTGTGTGTGTGTGTGTGTGTGCGTGCGTGCGTGCGTGTGTGTGTGAGTTGACATGGAGCCATTAATTGTGTAATGTTTAACTGTGGTGAAAGGCTTGGTTTAATTTACAGTGATGAAACATGACTTCTACTTTTAATTAACAACATCCTGTGGACACACTCCACTCTCCGGTCTCTGGTCCCTGGTCTCACTCTCATGCTTGACCAAGGCCATGAGACGACCTCTGTGATTAACTCTGTAAACTTGTATGTCCATTCAAACATTAACTCCAGATTTAATGACACAGATGCAAGTTTGATTAAAACCCCTGCAGGTCCAGGGCTTTGGATCAGTTCAGTGGACGTGCAGCAGGTCTGAAGGCCTGGATGGGTCAGGGGTACCCATCTGGATCACTCTAAAAGTGGGTGCAGAATGAAATCAGCCCCTCAGTCAGAACCAAATGAACATCAGGGTATGTTGACATGGTTACCAGGGACACACTCAAACTAACGTCTGTTTCCATGGAGCTTTGTGATGTCACAACAAGTCCCACAGTTCTCCCACTCTATGCACCATTAGTTTGTTGATTAATTAGTTTCTGGTCATTTGACTGACAGATTTATTTAGGAATATTTATACTGTTGGCACAATACAAACTGAAATAAATCATTGAATGTTATCATTGTAAAAATGTAAAATGTAAATCTATCAGGTGATCAGCAACAGGTTGTCAACATGTTCATGTCCTGAAATGTTAGTTACTGTTTATGAACTGTGACATTTACAGCGCTCCACACACAATGTTCACGGAGACTTACATTAGCTTGTTTAGTAACGTTAGCTTGTTTAGGCTAACTTCAGCTTGTTTAGGACCCTTTCACCTTGTTTAGGCTAACAGTAGCTTGTGTATTAATGTTAGCTTGTTTAATAATGTTAGCTTGGTTAGGCTTTTTAAATTCTTCATACCATGGGTCTGTCACCATGTTAGTCAGTTTGAGATTTTCCCTGTTTCTTTATCCTGTTGTGTTGTATTATTGCTCTGAGTGATGAGCTGAAACTTCAAGGGATATATATTTGGATAAAGTTACATTGGATTGAATATAGGTTGTACTTATGTATTTGGAATCACACTTGCACATGCTTTTCTTGAATGTGAAAATGTATAATGTATGTCAGTGAATTATCCGTGTGTCTGTCTATGTATAAACTGTATGTACTCAGGTCTCTCTTGAAAAAGAGATCCTGATCTCAATGAGATGACCTGTTTAAATAAAGGATTTTGGTTGGTAAATCCTTTGGTGAAACTGATGCATTATATACTACAGTGGGTGTTGACGGTGATGAAGGAACATGTGACCCAGCGCAGCAGTGGGCTGAAGATACACAGTTGTGTCTGATGTTGTAGTAATGATATAAACTAACAGCTGACTAAGAGTTGAGTTCATGTCCTTCATGTTTAGTTACTGATATACAACCACCTTCTGTTCCCAGGAGGACTCAGACCCTCAGCTCCTCCCTGCCCTCTAATCTGATTGACTGGACAGTTTTCAGCCTAATGACAGTTCAGAGGAAACCAACCAGGTGTCCACTGTGTGTGTGTGTGTGTGTGTGTGTGTGTGTGTGTATGTTCCTCTGGATTTAAACCCTGCCACAGGCTTTCTTACTTTCCCACAGCAACTGGAACAGGGACCAGGTTCCATGAGGCCACCATGACTCATCAGGTTTTCGTTTCTGATATGAGAATTTTCTGAGTGATCTCATGATATAACAGATGTCTGTAGAAGTTGTTACATATAAAGGATTTACTGAGAAGAGTTGTGTATCTTTGGTTTTACACACACAGCATAAGATTTAAAATCTGATCAGTCAGAGATCTGACAGGTCTCCATCATCATCCTCACCAAGTCATGTCCAAAGAGCAACAAACTGAGCTTTTCATGTTCAGCTGAAATACTTTATATTGTACAGTGACACCTAGACCATCAACCACCTTCAACAGGTAATCACCACTGCACCTGTGTCTCAGTGTAATACACCTGCCCAGACAACGGAGGACACCCACATGATCCCATATCATCCAATCAAATGAATATTAGACAAACAGTCATACAGATCGCTTGGCCCAACCCTCAGATACATCCCATAGGAACATACCAGTGGACCTTTGTGGTGGTATGGTAACAATAATACATGCTTCGTGGTAACAATGATAAACATGTGGATAAAAGAACCAAAGATGATGATTCATGTGGGAAACTATGGAACGTGGATTGGTCCAAAATGTCTGTTTGTTGCCTGCGTCAATACATCAGATTTGCACGTCTCAAGACTGCAGAAACCAGCCTGTCAACACTGGAACGTGTGTCCCAGTAATAGACCAGGAGCAAGGCCATGCTCAGCCTGCAGACCATCTGTGTTTGGTCATTTCACTTTTACTGGTTTTCTTGAGTTTTTTTGAACATCACTGAGAAACTGACTGTAGTTCTAACAGGCTGCTGTCACTAGAGAGGCTTTTTGTAGGGTATATTGCCTTGTAGGTGTGAGTTAAATTTGAAGTCAGGACTCACGATGTGGCGCGGGCAGCCTTTCAAACTTTCTGACTATTAATTTTAGCACCACCATCAGGCCAATTTTTTAGTTTTTTGTTTAGCATTACTTATCATTTCTAGTTATGATGCCAATTTTCATGTCTCTGACTTGCTTCAGCTCACTGCAAACCGAGCAAAGGCTTAAAATGGCAGATATTCATGTTTAGGCCCCACCCAATTTCATAAATCAATATGGCACCTCAGATTTAGGTTAATACTTGCCCCCAGAACAGGTGTACCAAATTTGGTGAAAATCGATCAACCAGATTTTCAGGTACACATTTTTGGTATTTGTGGCACCCCCTATAGATCTAGCTCAAAAAGCTTTGTTAGGCCTATTCCTTATCACAACATGAAGATATATACCAAGTTCTATGGTGATTGGACAAAGGTTAATGAGTTATGGCCAATATTATCTAAGCCCTGACTCTTTTTTGGTTAACGGCAGCCATGTTTTTTGACTGATCTTGCTAATTTGTAATAGAAATGTATATCTCAGTCCCCCAAGGCTGTAAACCAAATTTGATGTTGCTAAATTCAAAATTAAAAGTTCTATGCGTTAAGCAGTTTTTTCATATTATGCATATTATTAGACTCTGCTTGGTGATTGGATGGTAATTGTCCAATCAGATTTATTTTACAGATCTACAGAGTTGACTACAAACTGAGCATCACTTTACAAGCGCAACATCTTTCTGGCCCTAGTTTGAGCCAATAGAATACTACACCCACTGTGAATCTCATGCCTTTGTTCAGATGTGAACATGCCTCCTGGTCGTGCAGAGGCATGTATGGTGAGGGGGTACTTAGCCATCAACAAGAATACCCTTCAAGAATCTAGAAGAGACAGCTTCACGCTGACTCTGTCCTCAGATTTAAACCATGTCACTGAAGTCTCAGTCCTCTACAGAGAGCCTGGAATCTGTCTCTGACTGTGGACAACATGTCCGTGGAGAGGAAGCCATTTCAAAGGACCATGGAAGCTAATTAAAGGCTCTGTGTTTTTCAGTGTATTATTGCCTTCATCAGCCAAATGGCTACCTCAAACTGAGGCCACTGGAATGAGGGGAGGGGCAACTGTGTGGCCATAAACCATGGGCGCTAAACCTGAGACTTCCACCAATGTGGATGAGCCTGTGACATCAACCCCCACCCTCAGAACCACACCTAGACAGCCAGACAAAGGCTAACACCCAAATCCTCTCCTGCTGTAATCACTCGCACAAACCTCACACGCCTGGTTTCCCTCCACTGACGTCCCAGGAGGATGATGAGCTACTGTCTCGTCAACAGTCCTCCTATCAGATGAGGATTTTATATCGCCTACCACTCCCATCCGATGGCCTCCATCACAGCTAGTATGTCACAGAGAAGCGGCGAAGCTATCAAAACCAGCAGGTCAACACATAAAGGTTTCATGTTGTTACTCAGCAGCAACAGACTTTCTGGGTCTGGATCATTTTTTTCAGTTGTTTTTTTTCCTTGTTAATAAAGTTCCTTGATTTAATCCTGAATTACAACAAAACACAAAAAGCAGGTGCTGAATCAGGATTTGATAGGAACCAGAACCAATCAGCAGAACTGGATTTGATACAGGGCCCACATGTGCTTGCTGTCTCCCACACTCTGCACATGCTAGCCAGTCTCAACATGTTTCTGCTGCGGGCCGTCTCAGCACATTACAGCACTTCACCTGAACGAAAAGGAGCTCACATCCTCATCACCAGATGGAGAGAAGATAATGAGGGCCTCATTCTTTCTCCACCAATGACCCGATCCCTGAGGGGGAGGGGGGGGGGGTGGGGGGGGGGGGGTGGGGGGGGTTCATTTTCCCAAGGGTTGGGCTGTTCTTTTTTCAAAATCCTAGTTTTGTCAAGACCCTGTTTTTCTGGATTTGTCTTTATCTGTTGCATCATCTGATCAGGATGTTAAAAGCACAATAATAATTTCAGTTGCAGTAATTCAGATGTTTCAGTCTTTCACCACATCCTCCACAGACATTTAGACAAATGAATGAAAGCAGAAATAAATACATCAAAACAGGACAACTAGGCTTTCTTATCCAACATCTGATTGTAACCATGAAGCTTACCTCACCCAGAAGGCCTAAAATACCTACTGGTCCTCACAAGTGTGGATGCAGACACACACACACACACACACACACACACACACACACACACACACACACACACACACACACACACACACACACTTGCTAACCACAAACAGAAGCATGTTCCTGAGTGTGTAAATCTCACTCTCCCATGCTTTCAGACATCTGTGTTGGACTCAGCCAGCTGGACCCGGGCCAATGCAAGCTCTACCAAAGAGTGTAGTGCAGTGAGAAGGGTCAGACAGAGTGTGGTGTGACATCAGTGCTGGCAGACACACAGGAGCTGGAGGATGCTTAGGCAGGAGAGTACAGCACGCCACGGGGACCAGCACTGCTGCTTCCCTTCCCTGAGGAACCTCAGGGCTCCCGCAGGCCCATAGCTCGTCCGCAAATTATTAAAACCCGTAGTTACGTGTCATAATTAGGTGACCTCTAGTGGTCATAGTAATTATAACAGGAGCAAAGAAGGAAGTCAGGCAGTCAACTTTTATCATTCAATGTTTTATCCATGACTGTTCCACAGCCTTAACCGTATGTTTGTTTTTGTTACCATGACGACGAAGGTTCTGCAACTTTAAGGAAGAACTCATTTTAAGCTTGTTTAGGCTAAAATGAATATATTTAGGCTACTGTCAGCTTGTTTAGGCTAATTTTGGTTTGTGTAATAATGTTACTTTGGTTAGTAACGTTAGCTTGTTTAGGCTAATGCTAGCTTGTGTAGTAATGTTAGCTTGTTTAGTAATGTTAGCTTGTTTAGGCTAATGTAGCAACAGCTCATAACATGACCTGGGTGCTCACAAAATTGGCATATAACACATACTTTTTAAATTAATATTTTCCCCAACATGGGTCAGTTTAAAGTGCCGCTTACACACCCACTATATGGATTATGTGTTTCTTTGTGTGTGTGTGTGTGTGTGTGTGTGAAATCAACTATAATCCCTCTCAGTTGAAGACCCCTGCCCCCCACTTTCCATTAGCAACATCAACTGTGTGGGTGTTAATATTTCCCTCCAGCTGTCAAGACCTTTCAGCCTCAGTCATTGATAAAAATGTTGCCCGGTTGTGGTTCAGAGGAAAACTCGGGGGTCACCAAAACATGTGGATCTGTCCTTTCTTGGTCTGGACCAAAGTGCTGGACTGAAACTGATGGACAGCTGAGACTATAGTGCTTGCTTTAAGTACGTCAGTGTCTAGTCTTTGTTTAAAGTCATGACCTTCCTGTCACAGGTCTTGTTTTTATGGCTGATGTTTCTGCTACTTTCATTAGATCTGTCCACAGTGACACTGTGTTGGAACATTAAAGCCTGTAAGTGACATCATGGCAGATTCTATTCAGCCTTATGAGAAGTTGTACCAGTTGTTTAGAGCAGCTGTGGAGTCGTCTACCTGCTCAGAAAGGTTTCGCATGGACAGTGGAGAGGAGCTCAGTGTTCGCCATCAGCAGTGTGTGTGTGTGTGTGTGTGTGTATCTGTGATATCACCATTTTATTTTGGAGGTGGTGAAGAACCAGTGTGGCAGCAGTAAGTGGCAACACGACAAACTGAGGTGATGGGACAGCAAAATGTCAGTGTGATGGCATATCAGTGGCAGGGCATTGAGGAACATGTGACTGTGTGTTTAGTGAGTGTGTGTTTTTGTAATGTGTTTTTTTTACCTCTTTGGGACCTTTTCCAGTATAAACAAAAAATGCACCGTTAAAGCACAATATTTAATAACTGATAAGAGCCTCAAGGCAGGTTCCTCCATTGTTGCCTGCCCTGTCTCCCTTTACTGTAGGAAGTGTCACAATATAAACAACATATTCCTGAATGAATTGGAGTTTTTTTTATCATAATAACAAACCAGAGGCTCACTAGAGAAGTGTGATGAGCTCCATCTGGATAAACAGAATCTTCTACCTGCCCATCAGACTTCATGTACCTCTACTCAACCTTCATCAAGTGGAAGATGGGAGGACCCCCCCCGGCTGAGACCAGCAGTCGTCTCATTAACTCACAGTCCAGCTCCCAAGAAGACCAGCTGATCAAAGTGCACCATCGTACCAGGTAGTTTATCTACATTATCTGGATAAACTGACCATAAATTCAATTCTAAAGGGCTGCTTCTTCTGTTGGACAGTTAATAAGGAACATGATAATA